>NC_071511.1:57518613-57821643 GCF_027887155.1 Malaclemys terrapin pileata | reverse complement strand
TCCTGCTCCCCCTGACCATTATGCTCACCTCCAAGATATGCTGGTGATTGTCTGTGCTGGGGGTTGCTGTCAGCAAGCTCTTCAGCATGGCATCCATGTCTCTGGGCAGGCCTTCTTCAGAGCCTGCCAGCGGAGGGAGACCATGGGTCAGGGTTATGGAACCTGGGGCTACACCTGCCAGGATGACAGCTGGCTCTGCAGTCCTTGCCCAGAGCAGCTCTCTGCAGAGGGCCTGGTGCACAGCAGGTAGGAAACAGCCAAGCTGCTAGGGATGGGAGCTGGGCTTCCTGGCAGAGTCCAGCATCTGCAAGGAAGAGATTCCCCACAGAGGGGCAACATAATCTCCCGCAGAGGGGGAGTCTCCCCCTGACACTTGATTAAATCCTATGGCCTGTTCCCACCTCTGCCCACCCCACCCCCAAATCGGAGCAGCTCCAGCTACCGAAGAGAGCAAAAACCAGAAGCCTTCCTGGCCCTTGGGACAGAGGAGTAGGTTGATGATCTACCTGGAGGTGAATTTTGGTCTTCCCCATGCCTATGCTCTATACTCCCTTCAGGACACTGCACAGGAACCCACCATGGACTGCTCCACCCTTGTGTTTGTCCCTACTTCAGTCTGCTTCATCTCTGTGCCAACCGTTTCCTCCTTCACCTCCCTGCAGCACCCGACAGGGTGTGTGTGTGGAGGGTCAGCATGGTGCCCTTAAAAGCTCAGTCACCACTTAACCAGGACAAGAAGAACTTGACTCCAGCCAAGCTCATTCTCTGCTCTGCCTCTGCCTCCCCAAAAGGAACACTCCTAACCCACAGCCCCTGCAGCAGCAGATCCTACAGCCAGTTGGAGCCAGCCCGCCTCACCCCTCCTGGTGTTGGGAGGGAAACAGGAGAAAGGACAAAAGAAGGAAGAGATGAAGAGAAAGGAAGGAGGGATGGAGGAAAAGGTAAAACGAAAAGGACAAACCCTAATGTCCCCAGTGATTGTATGGGACAAAATCCCAGGTGGGGAATACAATTCTGCCACCTTCAACTAGTGCTTTCCATGCCCAGAATTCGGCTGGCACCAGATGGATCAGACTGAACTGGTTCCAAACCTCTCAGAGGCTCTTACCTTGTAAACAGGGACGTCTGTTTTCTAGTAAAATCAGTAAAAGGAAAGGAGAAAACTCGAAAGAGGCTCCTCCTTGCATGCACGTACGTGAACCCTAATACTCTCCCAGTCCTCAAAGAGAGACCTCGAAAAAGAGACTTGCTGAAGCAAAGCCACGGGAGTCTCTGAGGTTTCCCTGGCCCTGCGCCCCTATCCTGCCTGGCTGATGTCAGCATCTCTCTGTGAGGTCACCACCTCCCCACCACCTTTGACCAATAGGCTGAGGTCCTGCAAAAGCCTTTGTGATGTCACTGCCACACACACCCCTCCCCTGAAGTGCGAATGTCCTGCTGCTGGCCAGACACTTTGAAGGTTTGAGCTTGTCATAACTATAAAGGGAAGGGTAACAGCCCTCCTGTGTTCAGTACTATAAAATCCCTCCTGGCCAGAGACTCCAAAACCTTTTTACCTGTAAAGGGTTAAGAAGCTCAGGTAACCTGGCTGACACCTGACCCAAAGGACCAATAAGGGGACAAGATACTTTCAAATCTTGGTGGGGGGAAGGCTTTTGTTTGTGCTCTTTGTTTTTGGGGGTTGTTCGCTCTTGGGACTGAGAGGGACCAGACATCAATCCAGGTTCTCCAAATCTTTCTGAACAAGTCTCTCATATTTCCAACTTGTAAGTAAACAGCCAGGGAAGGCGTGTTAGTTTTTATCTTTGTTTTCTCAACTTGTAAATGTACCTTTTTGCTAGAGTGTTTATCTCTGTTTGCTGTAACTTTGAACCTAAGGCTAGAGGGGATTCCTCTGGACTCTTTAAGTTTGATTACCCTGTAAAGTTATTTTCCATCCTGATTTTACAGAGATGATTTTTACCTTTTTCTTTAATTTAAAGCCTTCTTTTTAAGAACCTGATTGATATTTCCTTGTTTTTAGATCCAAGGGGGTTGGATCTTGATCCACCAGGAGTTGGTGGGAGAAAGGAGGGGGATGGTTAATTTCTCCTTGTTTTAAGATCCAATGGGTTTGGATCTGTAATCACCAGGGAATTGGTGAAGAGTCTCTCAAGGCTACCCAGGGAAGGGAATTAGCATCTTGGGAGTGGTGGCAGCGGACCACATCTAAGCTGGTAGTTAAGCTTAGAAGCTTTCATGCAGGCCCTCACATTTGTACCCTAAAGTTCAGAGTGGGGAAGCAGCCTTGACAGAGCTACTCTCTGTGGATCACCCCATTCAATGCGTGTTCATTCTAGGAAGCAAGCCGGCTAGACAGTAAAACATAAGAGGCTGCTCCCAATGCTACACTCAGTTTTTCCAAAATTGGTAGACTTGATGGTCAGAAGAGAACTTTAGAGCATCTAATCTGACCCCCAGCATGATCACGGGCTTCCTGTATAGTACAATAGTTACTTTTGGGGCACACACATTCCAGAAAGGCATCTAGTCTTCATTCAATGACATCAAGAGATGGAGAATCCACCACTTTCCCTTTTAGTGAGTGCCAGGGGGCTCCATTTCCCCTTCCACTAGCTCCCCATTTACAGTGAGCCAGAGATAATAACCACTGAGAATTCCAGTCCTAATAACCACTGAGAAGCATTTCTTGCTCATTTTTATCCTACCTTTTCTACAGCAAGTTACTAACTCCCTCCAGGGGCAGCTCTAGGCACCAGCAAACGAGGCACGTGCTTGGGGCAGCCCATTTGCATGGGCGGCAGGGATCCAGCATGGCAGCTGAGAACCAACAGGGGCCCCTGAGAGCAGTACTTCGGTGGTTAGCTCCCTGCCTATAGAGCCAGCGCTGGAGCAGGGAAAGAACTACATTTCCCAGTATTCCCTTGGCCACTACCAGCAGGAAAGAGGGGGAGGGAGTGAGGAAGCTGAGACCTCATGCTGTAGCCTGCTGTGAATGGAGAGCTGCGCTGTGAGTAGGGATTCCATATTTTAACATTCAAAAAATAGGACACTCTACAGGGAGGGAGGGTAGCCCCACCCTGACCCCATCCACTCCCTCTGACTGCCCCCTACAGAAACCCCAACCCATCCAACCTCCCTGCTCCCTGTCCCCTGATCACCCCCTCCCAGGACCACTGCCCCAACTGCCCCGCAGGACCCAAACCCCTATCTAAGCCCCACTGGTCCTTGTACCCAACTTCCCCCTTCCTGAGACCCCCCCCAACTTCCCTTCTAGGACCCCACCCCCTACCTGTCCCCTGACAACCCCCTGGGACTCCCATGACTATTCAACTGCTGCCTGTCCCCTAACTGCCCCCCAAACCCCTGACCCATCCAACCCCCCCTTCTCCCTGCCCCTGACTGCCCCCTCCAACCTCCGCCCCATCCAACCCCCCCCTGCTCCCTGTCCCTTTACTGCCCCCCCCGGAACTCCCTACTCCTTCTCCAACCCCCCAACCCCATTACCGTGCCACTCCGACCAGCGTGTCTGGCTTCGTGCAGCGGCAGACACGCTGCTGCATACATGCTGCCGTGCTCCCCTGCGGAGCCACAGGCTCCCCCTCCCGCCCAGCACCTGCCTTTCAGATTTGAACACCTCAAAATTCAGGAGTGCTCAAGCTCAGTTTGGGCAGCTGTTACGTCATTTCTGCCAAATCAAATATACTGATCCACTGTAACTTGCTGTAGAAAAAGTAAGATAAAATTGAGCAAGAAATGCTTCCCAGTGGTTATTAGGACTGGAATTCCTATTTTCAACAGCCATTGCCTTTGTTTGTTTGTTTGTTTAAAAGGAAGACAGTGATATTGCACTGGGAAATTCCCCATAGAAAGAAAGAGTGGAACAAAAGAATAATAAAGGCACCTCAACTTTTCCTCATTTATGTAGGACAGTCTTATAATACGCATCCAGATATCCTCCAATCACACAAGCTGAAAATTGATCCACTTTTCTGCAGTTCTGTAACCATGTGGGAACCAATCCTGTCTGTGTTCTGTGCACATCTAAAATTCCTCCTGAATGACCTGCCGTGGGAACGAGTTACTAGTGACCCAGGTCTGCGGCGGAAGGAGGGTGCAGGTGGAGTGGGTGATCCCAGGGCTGGGGCAGCAGGGTGTGTGTGTGGGAGAGCCGAGGGCTGGGGCAGCAAGGGGGTGCAGGTGAGGGAGATGAGAACCCAGGGTTGGGGCGGCAGAGGCTGTGGGTCAGGGGGGTGAGAGCCCAGGACTGGGGAGGTAGGGGGGTGTGGGTCAGAGGGGTGAGAGCCCAGGGCTGGGGAGGCAGGGGGGTGCGGGTGGTGGGGGAGAGACCAGGGCAGGGGTGGGAGGGGGGTGCGGCAAGGAGCCCAGGGCTGGGACGGGGGGCAGCCAAAATTTTTTTTGCTTGGGGCGGCAAAAAACCTAGAGCCGGCCCTGACTCCCTCCCCCTCTTTCCTGTTGGTAGTGGCCAAGGGAATACAGGGAAATGTAGTTCTTTCCCTGCTCCAGGGCTGGCTCTATAGGCAGGGAACTAACCAACGAAGTACAGCTCCCAGGGGCCCCTGTTGGTTCTCAGCTGCCATGCAGGATCCCTGCCGCTCCTGCAAATGGGCTGCCCCAAGCACGTGCTTCCTTTGCTGCTAACTAGAGCCGCCCCTGGACACGCAGCAGGGGGTTGTGGATGGCCAGCACTGCCGTCTGGAAGAAGAGTCTTCTCTGCCCTTCCGAGAAGAACTTTCCGAAGACCTAAAACCAACAGCATGTGAGGCATTAGCAGATTGCCCAGAGCCAGGCTCCAACTCCTGGGGCTAGAACGGCATCTCCATCTAGTGGCCCCTGGAGGCAGCCACTGCAGGGGACCCAGCCACCCCCACTCCCTGAGCTGTCTCATGCCCTGGAAGAGTGGCCTTACCTCCCCCACCCTGGCTGTGTTCCTGTAGCCCAGGTGCCTGCTGTCCTGGTGCCAGTCCCAGCACCACAGGTCTTCGGCCTCATAGATGCTCAGCCCTGGGAAAGAGAGACACACACACACATTTGTCATTCTGGTTGCAGTGCTTGTGTCCTTCCAATCCCATTGGTGGCTGCACAGTAGGCAGAGTCCTTGCTGCGTGCCTGGCCCAACAGAATTGCAGGGGAGGGGTGTAGAACAGAGAAAGAGACAGACAGAGATTCATCCTCCAGCTGGGGTCAGTCTGAGAGAAATTGGCTGGGGTCCAAGTCTCACTCTTCTATCGGGTGCCATTTCCCAGCTGGGTTCCTTACCCCTCTGGTGCAGCAGCAGCTGGTAGAGCCGGTGAACCCCCTCCCTGCACTGCCGGCTGATGTCCTTGGCTGGGTCACTGATCAACAGAGCCAGCTGTGCCACGTGGTGACCCATCCTGGGGAATTCTGCTCAGTTCTAATGGAAGGGAGAGGGAGAGAGGACTCCATCAGCATTTTTCTGCCAGCTCCCAGTCCCCCGTGGGCCAGGACTCTCTTTTTCCCCTCAGCCCCTCTGCAGGAGATGGTAGAGGATAGAAGCTAGAGCTAGACCCTTAATTTCCTCTGTCCCCAAGTGAGCCTGGAGAACAGGGATATGGGCAGGGCCCTCCATGAGGACTTGCTTCCCCAGCTGCTCCAGGATGACAGGAAGGCATGAACCTGGAGCATGGTCGCCTTAAAAGCCCAGTCACCACTTAACCAGGACAAGAAGAACTTGACTCCAGCCAAACTCATTCTCTGCTGTGCCTCTCCCTCCCCAAGAGGAACACTCCTAACCCACAGCCCCTGCAGCAGCAGATCCTACAGCCAGTTGGAGCCAGCCCGCCTCACCCCTCCTGGTGATGGGAGGGGAACAGGAGAAAGGACAAAAGAAGGAAGAGATGAAGAGAAAGGAAGGAGGGATGGAGGAAAAGGTAAAACGGAAAGGACAAATCCTAATGTCCCCAGTGATTGTATGGGACAAAATCCCAGGTGGGGAATAAAATTCTGCCACCTTAAACTAGTGCTTTCCATGTCTAGAATTCAGCTGGCACCAGGTTGATCAGACAGAACAGGTTCCAAACCTCTCGGAGACTCTTACCTTCTAAACAGGGACGTCTGTTTTCTAGTAAAATCAGTAAAAGGAAACGAGAAAGTTCAAAAGAGGCTCCTCCTCGCACTCACGTACGTGAACCCTAATACTCTCCCTGTCCTCAAAGAGAGACCTCGAGAAAGAGACTTGCTGAAGAAAAGCCACAGGGGTCTCTGAGGTTTCCCTGGCCCTGCGCCCCTATCCTGGCTGGCTGATGTCAGCATCTCTCTGTGAGGTCACCACCTCCCCACCACCTTTGACCAATAGGCTGAGGTCCTGCAAAAGGCCTTTGTGATGTCACTGCCACACACACCCCTCCCCTGAAGTGCTAATGTCCTGCTGCTGGCCAGACACTTTGAAGCTATTCTCTGTGGATCACCCCACTCAATGCGTGTCATTCTAGGAAGCAAGCCGGCTAGACAGTAAAACATAAGAGGCTGCTCCCAATGCTACACTCAGTTTTTGCAAAACTAGTAGACTTGATGGCCAGAAGAGACCTTTAGAGCATCTAATCTAACCCCCTGCATGATCACCGATTCAAACGCCCCGAGGAATCAGGGGGAATTAAGAGCACCTGGAACCAGCAGCATTTCCACACAGCACCTGCCCACCACTGAGGGATGGATTCACCTCCTGACCCCCAGAATGGAGTCTTGTTGTCCTTTCTAGTAACCTCCAGTGCCAAACCCCCTCCTTGAAGGGTGAGCTCCTGTCACCTCCGCCTCAGCGCCCTTGACAGCTGATCCACCTCCAAACCACAGCTCAAGTTCTAAGAACCCTCTCCTCTCACCGCCACCCAGGTTGGGCAGGGAGGGGCCTCTAGCAGGGTGGGCAGGAGGGATTCTGGCAGCAGTGAAGTGGGTTGCGGGGAGGTCGAGATCTTGCCCCAAATCATCCCAGACACTAATGCTGAAGCCACAGGATGACAGCCCTGGTTAATGGGGCATCCATCCCTCAGTGGTGGGCAGGTGCTGTGTGGAAATGCTGCTGGTTCCAGGTGCTCTTAATTCCCCCTGATTCCTCGGGGCCTTTGAGTCTCTGACAGATTCTCATTCCCATGCAGCAAGAGGACGTCACTGCCAAAGTGATGCACCAGCCCCGCGTCATCCGGCACTTGCGCTAGGTGCCTGAGGCACTGCAGGGGCTGTGCCTCTGAGGCCATCAGCAACTCCCGCTCCCTGCTGCAGGTACTGCTCTGGCTCACTGTAAATGGGGAGCTAGTGGAAGGGGAAATGGAGCCCCCTGGCACTCACTAAAAGGGAAAGTGGTGGATTCTCCATCTCTTGATGTCATTGAATGAAGACTAGATGCCTTTCTGGAATGTGTGTGCCCCAAAAGTAACTATTGTACTATACAGGAAGCCCGTGATCATGCTGGGGGTCAGATTAGATGCTCTAAAGTTCTCTTCTGACCATCAAGTCTACCAATTTTGGAAAAACTGAGTGTAGCATTGGGAGCAGCCTCTTATGTTTTACTGTCTAGCCGGCTTGCTTCCTAGAATGAACACGCATTGAGTGGGGTGATCCACAGAGAGTAGCTCTGTCAAGGCTGCTTCTCCACTCTGAACTTTAGGGTACAAATGTGGGGGCCTGCATGAAAGCTTCTAAGCCTAACTACCAGCTTAGATGTGGTCCGCTGCCACCACTCCCAAGATGCTAATTCCCTTCCCTGGGTAGCCTTGAGAGACTCTTCACCAATTCCCTGGTGATTACAGATCCAAACCCATTGGATCTTAAAACAAGGAGAAATTAACCATCCCCCTCCTTTCTCCCACCAACTCCTGATGGATCAAGATCCAACCCCCTTGGATCTAAAAACAAGGAAATATCAATCAGGTTCTTAAAAAGAAGGCTTTAAATTAAAGAAAAAGGTAAAAATCATCTCTGTAAAATCAGGATGGAAAATAACTTTACAGGGTAATCAAACTTAAAGAGTCCAGAGGAATCCCCTCTAGCCTTAGGTTCAAAGTTACAGCAAACAGAGATAAACACTCTAGCAAAAAGGTACATTTACAAGTTGAGAAAACAAAGATAAAAACTAACACGCCTTCCCTGGCTGTTTACTTACAAGTTGGAAATATGAGAGACTTGTTCAGAAAGATTTGGAGAACCTGGATTGATGTCTGGTCCCTCTCAGTCCCAAGAGCGAACAACCCCCAAAAACAAAGAGCACAAACAAAAGCCTTCCCCCCACCAAGATTTGAAAGTATCTTGTCCCCTTATTGGTCCTTTGGGTCAGGTGTCAGCCAGGTTACCTGAGCTTCTTAACCCTTTACAGGTAAAAAGATTTTGGAGTCTCTGGCCAGGAGGGATTTTATAGTACTGTACACAGGAGGGCTGTTACCCTTCCCTTTATAGTTATGACAAGCTCAAACCTTCAAAGTGTCTGGCCAGCAGCAGGACATTCGCACTTCAGGGGAGGAGTGTGTGTGGCAGTGACATCACAAAGGCCTTTTGCAGGACCTCTGCCTATTGGTCAAAGGTGGTGGGGAGGTGGTGACCTCACAGAGAGATGCTGACATCAGCCAGGCAGGATAGGGGCGCAGGGCCAGGGAAACCTCAGAGACCCCTGTGGCTTTGCTTCAGCAAGTCTCTTTCTCGAGGTCTCTCTTTGAGGACTGGGAGAGTATTAGGGTGCACGTACGTGCGTGTGAGGAGGAGCCTCTTTCGAGTTTTCTCCTTTCCTTTTACTGATTTTACTAGAAAACAGACGTCCCTGTTTACAAGGTAAGAGCCTCTGAGAGGTTTGGAACCAGGTCAGTCTGATCCATCTGGTGCCAGCAGAATTCTAGGCATGGAAAGCACTAGTTTAAGGTGGCAGAATTTTATTTCCCACCTGGGATTTTGTCCCATACAATCACTGGGGACATTAGGGTTTGTCCTTTTCGTTTTACCTTTTCCTCCATCCCTCCTTCCTTTCTCTTCATCTCTTCCTTCTTTTGTCCTTTCTCCTGTTTCCCTCCCAACACCAGGAGGGGTGAGGCAGGCTGGCTCCAACTGGCTGTAGGATCTGCTGCTGCAGAGGCTGTGGGTTAGGAATGTTCCTCTTGCGGAGGCAGAGGCAGAGCAGAGAATGAGCTTGGCTGGAGTCAAGTTCTTCTTGTCCTGGTTAAGTGGTGACTGAGCTTTTAAGGGCACCATGCTGACCCTCCACACACACACCCTGTCGGGTGCTGCAGGGAGGTGAAGGAGGAAACGGTTGGCACAGAGATGAAGCAGACTGAAGTAGGGACAAACACAAGGGTGGAGCAGTCCATGGTGGGTTCCTGTGCAGTGTCCTGAAGGGAGTATAGAGCATAGGCATGGGGAAGACCAAAATTCACCTCCAGGTAGATCATCAACCTACTCTTCTGTTTTATCTAATCCAGAGTATCTGGAGAGACATTTCCCTCCGTGCTTTACATACAATTTTATTGTAAACCTTCAGTTGAAGAGTGTCATGTTCACGGTCATATTCAGGGAAGGGCAGAGGCTGGTGGCTGAGGAAGGTCTCCCAACTTCAGAACGGCCAGGTCTGCTTTTCAAGTCAACGTATCAGTATTTACCACTGCATTGCCCCCTAGGCACGTGTGATAAATGAAGGCGGGGGTATCTCCCTTTTATGGACACCCAGCCAGCCACTTAGCTATAAAATCCCTGTTTGTAGCTGTTCTCTACTTGCTTTATCTGTAAAGGGTTAAAAAGTCCCTAGGTTAAAGGAAGAGAGTGAGCACCTGACCAAAAGAGCCCATGGGAAGGCTAGAACTTTTTAAAATTGGGAAAAAACTTTCCCTTTGTCTGTCTGTGTTTGTTCTCCCGGAAAGCAGGGACAGGGCTGGATCTAGGCTGTAAAAGCTTGTGCCAGGTATGAAAATCATCAGATCATACCTAGAAACTACTCTTTTGCAACCCCACATATGTAAGTAGATCAGGAAATGTCTAGGAAGACGCTATTAGGTTTATCTCTTTTGTTTCTTTATGGCTTGTGACTCCTCTGTGCTAACCCCAGGTGCTTTTGTTTTGCTTGTAACCCTTAAGCTGGACCTCAAGAAGCTATCTTGATGCTTAATCCTTGTAATTGTTTATTTAAAACCTAGCAAAAAGCGTAAGTTCCAGACGTATTTTTCTTTCTTTTTGTTTTTAATAAAATTTACCTTTTTTTAAGACCAGGATTGGATGTTTGTGTCCCTAAGAGGTTTGTGCGTATGTTGTTTAATTAGCTGGTGGCAACAGCTGATTTCCTTTGTTTTTTTTTCCTCAGCTCTTCCCTGGGGAGGGTGGGTGAAAGGGCCTGAGGGTACCCCACAGGAAGGAATTCCCAAATGTGCCTTTCTGGGCTCTCAGAAGGGTTTTTTTTTTTTTTTTTTTTGCATTTGGGTGATGGCAGCATTTACCTATCCAAGTTCAGAGAGAAGCTGTAACCTTGGGAGTTTAATACAAGCCTGGAGTGGCCAGTATTAATTTTTAGAATCCTCGCGGGCCCCCACCTTCTGCACTTGAAGTGCCAGAGTAGGGAATCAGCCATGACATGGTGGCAGAGCGGTGGGATCATTTTGAACCAGAAGCACAGACCTCAGGATTTTAAAAGGACACATTTTTTTCTTTTGGCAGCCTGCAAAGCCGGGGAAGTTTCTTTTCTTTTCTTTTTTTTTCTGCCTGAGGGGGAACAGGCACAAAAAGGGTTCAGCCTGCAAAGCCAGGGAGTCCAACATGCATTTTTTTTTCTAGCTTTGTGGCAACAAAATAGCCAGGCTAGAGTAGGGCAGCCCTGTGCATGAGGTTGAGGTCGGGCACCAAAACTCTAGAGCAACCAGTCTTCCCAAAGCAGCACGCCACGGAGAAGACAGACCCAGACCAAGCCCAGACATCCAGCTCCATGATGGAAATTCAGGGAGGGGATGAGGGAATGGAGAATCCCAACTGAGACCTGGTGCCAGGATGGAGGGATGCAATGAGGGGGGGGAGGGGCAATGGCAGAAACCCATCCCAAGGTGGTTCCTTGGGAGGAAGAGGAGCCAAAGGGGTCGGCAGAGAGCCCAGGGCTGGGAATACATGAACGGATCCCTCAGCTCGCCTCCTGTTGCAGCAAGCAGGAGTCACTGCACAGATCTGCCCTGATGTCACCTCACCTACTGCCATGGATCCATACGATTGGTGCTACACTCTGGCTTTGGAACACTCTCTCAGGATGCCCTTTGATGTGCCAGACCCCCTAGAGGTCTCACTCTTCCTGCAGGGTAAGACACACGGCTTCACTGCCTCCTGTGACTGGACCTCTGGGCCTTCAGCACTCCTGCTTCACACCAGGAGCAGTGTTCAGCGAATCCAGCTGAGATAGACTCCTGATGGAGACTTGTGTACACTTCAGGGATTAAGGCACCTCACCAAGCATTTGCAGTGACATTCAGAGCATTGACTAATTAACCAGGGTGACGACCTGTCCCAAATTGGGCGGGACAGTCCCGAAATGCAGAGTTCAAGTCCCTGTCCCGGGCTGAATGACTCCAGGACAGGGAATACATGCTCCCTCTGGGTCATTTGTTGCTAGGTTTCAATGCCCAGGCAATTGGGTTTGCCATCTTCAGTTCAGCAGGGGGTCAGGGTGCAGGGTGTGGCAGGGGGCTTAGGGCAGGGGGTCGGGGTGCAGGAGGGGTGCGGGGTGTGGCAGGGACTCAGGGCAGGGGGTCGGATGCAGGAGGGGTGCGGGGTGCAGGGTGTGGCAGGGGGTTCAGGGCAGGGGATTAGGGTGCAAAAGGGCTTCAGGGGGCGGGCTCTGGTCCAGCGCGCAGCGGGGGCAGGTCAGGCTCCCTGCTGCACTGCACCGCGCCGCTCCGGAAGCATCCGGAACCTGGGGGAGGCGGGGCACAAGGGTCTGTGTGTTGCTGTTGCTTCAGGCACTGCCCCCAGCAGCCCCATTGGCCGGGAACGGGGAACTGCGGCCAATGGCAGCTGCAGGGGGCGCTGCCTGAAGCAAGAGCAACACACAGACCCCTGTGCGCCCCCTTCCCCAAGTTCTGGACACTTCCCGGGGTGGCGCGGGGGCAGGGCGGGCAGGCAGGCAGGCAGGGAGCCTGCTGTTTCCACGGTGCGCGTCGGGCCGGAGACGCTCTAGGTAAACGTTGGGGAGCCACGAGGAGCTTGCAGGCCGCAGAAAATACCCGGCCCACGGGCCGCGTGTTTGAGACCCCTGGATTACAGCATGACGGTGCAAAACTCATTGGTCCCAATGAAGGAAAATCACTGTATAAACAGGGTGTCTTGCCATGAAACTTTGGGTTTGTGCTGCCAAGACTTCCCTGAGGCATCATGTCGTGACCATCAGAACCTGGCTCCTACCTACCCGTGACCAACCTAGCTGGCCACTAGATTGATCCAGACTCTGGACTGGTAACTATAACATCACCTGGCGGGGGGGGTCCATATGTGTGTGTGTGTGTGTCTGTCTCGTGAATAAATACATATGCTAATTGTTGTATCTTTAATAAATGCGGCGTATTGCCTTTTCCCCTGAAACAGATCCCGTGTGCTTCTTATAAGCATAACAGGGTGGGGTGCCTTACCCTTAGCAACCCTAATCATAACTCCAACTGGCCTACTTGCAGGAACCCTAATGCTAGGTCAGGGAGCCATACCCATAGGAATACTAAAACTAGGGCAGGGAGCCCTAGCCATGGGAACCCTAACCCTAGGTCAGAGAGTCCGAAACACAAGAACCCTAACACTAGGGAGGGGAGCCCTAGCCAGAGAAACCCTAACCCTAGCCTGGAGAGCCCAAACCGGAGGAACCCTAACACTATAGTGGGGACCCCTACTCACAGGAACCCTAATCCTAGTGTGGGAAGTCATATCCATAGGAACCCTAACCCAAACTCCAAGTGGCCTATCCATAGGAACCCTAACTCTAGGTTAGGGAGCCATACCCCCAATGGGTATGGCTCCCCACCCTAGTTTTAGGGTTCTTTTCTGTAGGGATCCCCGTCCTTGGGTTAGGGTTCCTATGGGTATGGTTGCCCAGTTTAGGGTTAGGGTACCTATGGATCGGGCACTTGGAGTTAGGATTACAGTTCCTATGAGTAGGCTACTTGGAGTTAGGGGTAGAGTTCCTATGGGTTGAGCTCCCCTCCATATGATTAGGGTTGGTATGGGTTGGGCTCCCCGCCTAGAATTGAAAGGGCTCTCCACCCTATTGAAAGGGCTCTCCACCCCAGGGTTAGGGTTTATATGGGTAGGGCTCCCTGCCCTAAGGTTAGGGTACCTATGGGTAGGCCACTTGGCGTTAGGGTTAGGGTTTGGGTTCATATGTGTAAGCCACCACAGAGTTAGGGTAGCGCTGGTGGCATTTTACAATGCTGAGAAGGAGGGTCCTATCTTTAATTTCATGGCCTCCTTCGCCACAAAGAAGATCTTTCTTTACTTTGCAGTGTAGGGTCCCAGAGACAAGCTAAGGCTGGCCCCCCAGATCCAGAGTAACCTGCGGCCAGCACTCCGTACACCAGCATGTATTTAGCCCCATCAGGGCCGGCTCTAGGTTTTTTGCCGCCCCAAGAAAAAAAAATGTTGGCTGCCCCCCGTCCCAGCCCTGGGCTCCTCGCCGCACCCCCCTCCCACCCTAGCCCTGGGCTCTCCCCCACCACCCGCACCCCCCTGCCGCCCCAGCCCTGGGCTCTCACCCCCCTGACCCACAACCCCCTGCCGCCCCAGCCCTGGGTTCTCACCTATCTCACCCGCACCCCCTTGCTGCCCCAGCCCTCAGCTCTCCCACACACACACCCTGCTGCCCCAGCTCTGGGTTCCCCTTCCCCCCCCCACCATTGCCCCACCCACCCACACACCTCCTGCTGCCCCAGCCCTGAGATCACCCACTCCACCTGCACCCTCCTTCCGCCGCAGACCTGGGTCACTGGTAACTCGGTCCCACGGCAGGTCATTCAGCAGGAATTTTAGATGTACACAGAACACAGACAGGATTGGTTCCCACATGGTTACAGAATGTTAAAATATGGAATCCCTACTCACAGCGCAGCTCTCCATTCACAGCAGGCTACAGCATGAGGTCTCAGCTTCATCACTCCCTCCAGGGGCGGCTCTAGGCACCAGCAAAGGAAGCACGTGCTTGGGGCAGCTCATTTGCAGGGGCGCCAGGGATCCAGCATGGCAGCTGAAAACCAACAGGGGCCCCTGGGAGCTGTACTTCGTTGGTTAGCTCCCTGCCTATAGAGCAAGCCCTGGAGCAGGGAAAGAACTACATTTCCCAGTATCCCCTTGGCCACTACCAACAGGAAAGAGGGGGAGGGAGTGAGGAAGCTGAGACCTCATGCTGTAGCCTGCTGTGAATGGAGAGCTGCGCTGTGAGTAGGGATTCCATATTTTAACATTCAAAAAATAGGACACTCCACGGGGAGGGAGGGTAGCCCCACCCTGCCCCCATCTACTCCCTCTGACTGCCCCCTACAGAAACCCCAACCCATCCAACCTCCCTGCTCCCTGTCCCCTGATCATCCCCTCCCGGGACCACTGCCCCAACTGCCCCGCAGGACCGCACCCCTATCTAAGCCCCACTGGTCCTTGTACCCAACGTCCCCCTTCCTGAGACCCCCCACAACTTCCCCTCTAGGATCCCACCCCCTACCTGTCCCGACAACCCCCTGGGACTCCCATGACTATTCAATTGCTGCCTGTCCCCTAACTGCCCCCCCAAACCCCTGACCCATCTAACCCCCCCTTCTCCCTGCCCCTGACTGCCCCATGCAACCTCCGCCCCATCCAACCCCCCCTGCTCCCTGTCCCTTTACTGCCCCCCCTGGAACTCCCTACCCCTTCTCCAACCCCCCAACCCCATTACCGTGCCACTCCGACCAGCGTGTCTGGCTTCGTGCAGCGGCAGACACACTGCTGCATACATGCTGCCATGCTCCCTGCGGAGCCACAGGCTCCCCCTCCCGCCCAGCACCTGCCTTTCAGATTTGAACACCTCAAAATTCAGGAGTGCTCAAGCTCAGTTTGGGCAGCTGTTACTTCATTTCTGCCAAATCAAATATACTGATCCACTGTAACTTGCTGTAGAGAAAGTAGGATAAAATTGAGCAAGAAATGCTTCTCAGTGGTTATTAGGACTGGAATTGCTATTTTCAACAGCCATTGCCTTTGTTTGTTTGTTTGTTTAAAAGGAAGACAGTGATATTGCACTGGGAAATTCCCCATAGAAAGAAAGAGTGGAACAAAAGAATAATAAAGGCACCTCAACTTTTCCTCATTTATGTAGGACAGTCTTATAATATGCATCCAGATATCCTCCAATCACACAAGCTGAAAATTGATCCACTTTTCTGCAGTTCTGTAACCATGTGGGAACCAATCCTGTCTGTGTTCTGTGCACATCTAAAATTCCTGCTGAATGACCTGCCGTGGGAACGAGTTACTAGTGACCCAGGTCTGCGGCGGAAGGAGGGTGCAGGTGGAGTGGGTGATCCCAGGGCTGGGGCAGCAGGAGGTGTGTGTGTGGATGGGTGGGGCAATGGTCGGGGGGGTAGTGGGGAACCCAGCGCTGGGGCAGCAGGGTGTGTGTGTGGGAGAGCCGAGGGCTGGGGCAGCAAGGGGGTGCGGGTGAGGGAGGTGAGAACCCAGGGTTGGGGCGGCAGGGATTGTGGGTCAGAGGGGTGAGAGCCCAGGGCTGGGGAGGCAGGGGGGTGTGGGTGGTGGGGGAGAGCCCAGGGCTAGGGTGGGAGGGGGGTGCGGCGAGGAGCCCAGGGCTGGGACGGGGGGCAGCCAAAATTTTTTTTGCTTGGGGCGGCAAAAAACCTAGAGCCGGCCCTGACTCCCTCCCCCTCTTTCCTGTTGGTAGTGGCCAAGGGGATACTGGGAAATGTAGTTCTTTCCCTGCACCAGGGCTGGCTCTATAGGCAGGGAGCTAACCAACGAAGTACAGCTGCCAGGGGCCCCTGTTGGTTCTCAGCTGCCATGCTGGATCCCTGCCGCTCCTGCAAATGGGCTGCCCCAAGCACGTGCTTCCTTTGCTGGTAACTAGAGCCGCCCCTGGACACGCACCAGGGGGTTGTGGATGGCCAGCACTGCCGTCCGGAGGAAGAGTCTTCTCTGCCCTTCCGAGAAGAACTTTCCGAAGACCTAAAACCAACAGCATGTGAGGCATTAGCAGATTGCCCAGAGCCAGGCTCCAACTCCTGGGGCTAGAACGGCATCTCCATCTAGTGGCCCCTGGAGGCAGCCACTGCAGGGGACCCAGCCACCCCCACTCCCTGAGCTGTCTCATGCCCTGGCAGAGTGTCCTTACCTCTCCCACCCTAGCTGTGTTCCTGTAGCCCAGGAGCCTGCTGTCCTGGTGCCAGTCCCAGCACCACAGGTCTTCGGCCTCATAGATGCTCAGCCCTGGGAAAGAGAGACACACACACACACACACATTTGTCATTCTGGTTGCAGTGCTTGTGTCCTTCCAATCCCATTGGTGGCTGCACAGTAGGCAGAGTCCTTGCTGCGTGCCTGGCCCAACAGAATTGTAGGGGAGGGGTGTAGAACAGAGAAAGAGACAGACAGAGACTCATCCTCCAGCCGGGGTCAGTCGGAGAGAAATTGGCTGGGGTCCCAGTCTCACTCTTCTATCGGGTGCCATTTCCCAGCTGGGTTCCTTACCCCTCTGGTGCAGCAGCAGCTGGTAGAGCCGGTAAACCCCCTCCCTGCACTGCCGGCTGATGTCCTTGTCTGGGTCACTGATCAACAGAGCCAGCTGTGCCACGTGGTGACCCATCCTGGGGAATTCTGCTCAGTTCTAATGGAAGGGAGAGGGAGAGGGGACTCCATCACCATTTTCCTGCCAGCTCCCAGTGCCCCGTGGGCCAGGACACTCTTTTTCCCCTCAGCCCCTCTGCAGGAGATGCTAGAGGATAGAAGCTAGAGCTAGACCCTTAATTTTCTCTGTCCCCAAGTGAGCCTGGAGAACAGGGATATGGGCAGGGCCCTCCATGAGGACTTGCTTCCCCAGCTGCTCCAGGATGACAGGAAGGCATGAACCTGGAGCATGGTCCCCTTAAAAGCCCAGTCACCACTTAACCAGGACAAGAAGAACTTGACTCCAGCCAAACTCATTCTCTGCTGTGCCTCTCCCTCCCAAAGAGGAACACTCCTAACCCACAGCCCCTGCAGCAGCAGATCCTACAGCCAGTTGGAGCCAGCCCGCCTCACCCCTCCTGGTGATGGGAGGGGAACAGGAGAAAGGACAAAAGAAGGAAGAGATGAAGAGAAAGGAAGGAGGGATGGAGGAAAAGGTAAAACGAAAAGGACAAACCCTAATGTCCCCAGTGATTGTATGGGACAAAATCCCAGGTGGGAAATAAAATTCTGCCACCTTAAACTAGTGCTTTCCATGCCTAGAATTCTGCTGGCACCAGATGGATCAGACTGAACTGGTTCCAAACCTCTCAGAGGCTCTTACCTTGTAAACAGGGACGTCTGTTTTCTAGTAAAATCAGTAAAAGGAAAGGAGAAAACTCGAAAGAGGCTCCTCCTCGCACGCACGTACGTGAACCCTAATACTCTCCCAGTCCTCAAAGAGAGACCTCGAGAAAAGAGACTTGCTGAAGCAAAGCCACAGGGGTCTCTGAGGTTTCCCTGGCCCTGCGCCCCTATCCTGCCTGGCTGATGTCAGCATCTCTCTGTGAGGTCACCTCCTCCCCACCACCTTTGACCAATAGGCCGAGGTCCTGCAAAAGGCCTTTGTGATGTCACTGCCACACACACCCCTCCCCTGAAGTGCTAATGTCCTGCTGCTGGCCAGACACTTTGAAGGTTTGAGCTACTCTCTGTGGATCACCCCACTCAATGCGTGTTCATTCTAGGAAGCAAGCTGGCTAGACAGTAAAACATCAGAGGCTGCTCCCAATGCTACACTCAGTGCTTCCAAAACTAGTAGACTTGATGGCCAGAAGAGACCTTTAGAGCATCTAATCTAACCCCCTGCATGATCACGGGCTTCCTGTATAGTACAATAGTTACTTTTTGGGCACACACATTCCAGAAAGGCATCTAGTCTTCATTCAATGACATCAAGAGATGGAGAATCCACCACTTTCCCTTTTAGTGAGTGCCAGGGGGCTCCATTTCCCCTTCCACTAGCTCCTTATTTACAGTGAGCCAGAGCAGTACCTGCAGCAGGGAGCGGGAGTTGCTGATGGCCTCAGAGGCACAGCCCCTGCAGTGCCTCAGGCACCTAGCGCAAGTGCCGGATGATGCGGAGCTGGTGCATCGCTTTGGCCGCGACGTCCTCCTGCTGCATGGGAACGAGAACCTGTCAGAGACTCAAATGCCCCGAGGAATCAGGGGGAATTAAGAGCACCTGGAACCAGCAGCATTTCCACACAGCACCTGCCCACCACTGAGGGATGGATTCACCTCCTGACCCCCAGAATGGAGGCTTGTTGTCCTTTCTAGTAACCTCCAGTGCCAAACCCCCTCCTTGAAGGGTGAGTTTCTGCCACCTCCCCCTCAGCGCCCTTGACAGCTGATCCACCTCCAAACCACAGCTCAAGTTCTCAGAACCCTCTCCTCCCACCCCCACCCGGGTTGGGCAGGGAGGGGCCTCTAGCAGGGTGGGCAGGAGGGATTCTGGCAGCAGTGAAGTGGGTAGCAGAGAGGTCGAGATCTTGCCCCAAGTCATCCCAGACACTAATGCTGAAGCCACAGGATGGCAGCCCTGGTGAATGGGGCAGATCAGCAGCCCCTGCTGACTGAATCCTCCCATTCTCTCTAGGTGGTGGCTCGGGTGACACGGACACTAGGCCACCGGGAACTGGGTGAGGCCCTCTGGGAGAGGAGGCCCTCTGGCAGAGGGCACTTAGGGGATTCCTCTGCTCTTCCCAAGAGCAAAAGCACCATGCCCTGAGAACATAAGTCCGTGATGAGGTAACGCTTGTCATTAATTGGCCTTGCTAAAGAGCTGTGTTGGAGCTGCTCCGGGGACAAGATGGTTCCCTCCTGTTCATGGAGGTGAATTCATCTCCTTTCCCAGTAGCACCTGCTCTCGCTCTCATTCCCCACCAGGCTCCTTCCGCCTGGCCAGCGAATGGCGATAGGATGGGAATGAGGCCTGGGCCTGTGACGAAGTGGGACTGTTCTTCATGTTTCCTCTGAATACTGTGGGGGTGCCTCAGTTTCCCCTATGCATTTCTTAAGTGTCTAGGTGGTGGGGAAAAGCCCGTGTGCATAAATCACTGACACTCTGTCTCCCTGGCAACAAATGGCCAGGGTCCCTTCCCGCCCTGCAAGGAAATAGCTTAAGGTGAACAAAGGGATCAGGTGACCTCCTGGCCTGGGAAAGAGACAAAGCCGAGAGAAGGAGGGGCTAGAGGGGGTTTCAGAGTTGCAGCTACCTGGGGACTAGGAGTGAGGGCAGACGTGGGTCTCTGAACCCCATAATGGACCCGGCCGAGGGGTCCCGTTCGCCGCTGTACCTACAAGCTCTGTTTTAGACCGTGTTCCTGTCATCTAATAAATCTCTGTTTTATTGGCTGGCTGAGAGTCACGTCTGACTGAGTAGTGGGGGGGTGCAGAACCCTTTGGCTTCCCCAGGACCCTGCCTGGGCAGACTCGCTGTGGGAAGCGCACGGAGGGGCATATGCTGAATGCTCCCAAGAGAGACCCAGGAGGTGAAGCCATGTGAGCTTCTTGCCCTGAAGACAGTCTGCTCCAAGGGAGAGGAGGCTCCACAAAGTCCTGACTGGCTTTGTGGGGAGCAGTTCCAGAGCATCGCCCTGGGACTCCGTGACAGGGCCCCGCCCCAATCTCCTGAGTCTAATGCAGCTGCTTACCTTGTCCCCCATCAGCTCTTGGGCTTCCCCCAGAAGGGAGAAGGCCAGGACCAGCCCTGATTGGCTGACACGGAGCAGGGGGTTGTGGATGGCCAGCACTGCCGTCCGGAGGAAGAGACTTCTCTGCCCTTCCGAGAAGAACTTTCCGAAGACCTAAAACCAACAGCATGTGAGGCATTAGCAGATTGCCCAGAGCCAGGCTCCAACTCCTGGGGCTAGAACGGCATCTCCATCTAGTGGCCCCTGGAAGCAGCCACTGTAGGGGACCCAGCCACCTGCACTCCCTGAGCTGTCTCATGCCCTGGCAGAGTGTCCTTACCTCTCCCACCCTAGCTGTGTTCCTGTAGCCCAGGAGCCTGCTCTCCTGGTGCCAGTCCCAGCACCACAGGTCTTCGGCCTCATAGATGCTCAGCCCTGGGAAAGAGAGACACACACACACACACATTTGTCATTCTGGTTGCAGTGCTTGTGTCCTTCCAATCCCATTGGTGGCTGCACAGTAGGCAGAGTCCTTGCTGCGTGCCTGGCCCAACAGAATTGCAGGGGAGGGGTGTAGAACAGAGAAAGAGACAGACAGAGACTCATCCTCCAGCCGGGGTCAGTCGGAGAGAAATTGGCTGGGGTCCCAGTCTCACTCTTCTATCGGGTGCCATTTCCCAGCTGGGTTCCTTACCCCTCTGGTGCAGGAGCAGCTGGTAGAGCCGGTAAACCCCCTCCCTGGCCTGCCGGCTGATGTCCTTGGCTGGGTCACTGATCAACAGAGCCAGCTGTGCCACGTGGTGACCCATCCTGGGGAATTCTGCTCAGTTCTAATGGAAGGGAGAGGGAGAGGGGACTCCATCAGCATTTTCCTGCCAGCTCCCAGTGCCCCGTGGGCCAGGACTGTCTTTTTACCCTTAGCGCCTCTGCAAGAGACGCTAGAGGATAGAAGCTAGAGCTAGACCCTTAATTTCCTCTGCCCCCAAGTGAGCCTGGAGAACAGGGATATGGGCAGGGCCCTCCATGAGGACTTGCTTCCCCAGCTGCTCCAGGATGACAGGAAGGCATGAACCTGGAACATGGTCCCTTTAAAAGCCCAGTCACCAATTAACCAGGAGAAGAAGAACCTGACTCCAGCCAAACTCATTCTCTACTCTGCCTCCCCAAGAAGAACACTCCTAACCCACAGCCCCTGCAGCAGCAGATCCTACAGCCAGTTGGAGCCAGCCCGCCTCACCTCTCCTGGTGGTGGGAGGGAAACAGGAGAAAGGACAAAAGAAGGAAGAGATGAAGAGAAAGGAAGGAGGGATGGAGGAAAAGGTAAAACGGAAAGGACAAACCCTAATGTCCCCAGTGATTGTATGGGACAAAATCCCAGGTGGGGAATAAAATTCTGCCACCTTAAACTAGTGCTTTCCATGCCTAGAATTCAGCTGGCACCAGGTGGATCAGACAGAACAGGTTCCAAACCTCTCGGAGACTCTTACCTTCTAAACAGGGTCTGTTTTCTAGTAAAATCAGTAAAAGGAAACGAGAAAGTTCAAAAGAGGCTTCTCCTCGCCCTCACGTACCTGAACCCTAATACTCTCCCAGTCCTCAAAGAGAGACCTCGAGAAAGAGACTTGCTGAAGCAAAGCCACAGGGGTCTCTGATGTTTCCCTGGCCCTGCGCCCCTATCCTGGCTGGCTGATGTCAGCATCTCTCTGTGAGGTCACCACCTCCCCACCACCTTTGACCAATAGGCTGAGGTCCTGCAAAAGACCTTTGTGATGTCACTGCCACACACACCCCTCCCCTGAAGTGCTAATGTCCTGCTGCTGGCCAGACACTTTGAAGGTTTGAGCTACTCTTTAACCAGATGCCAGCCAGGTTACCTGAGCTTCTTAACCCTTTACAGGGAAAAGGATTTTGGAGTGTCTGGCCAGGAGGGATTTTATAGTACTGTACAGAGGACAGCTGTTACCCCCTTCCCTTTATAGTTATGACAGGGGAAAAGGGAAATACCCTGCATTTATTAAAAATACAACAGTTAGCATATGCTTTTCAGTCACACACACCCACACACACAGTCCTGCCAGTTGATGTTTATAGATACTAGTCTGTTGTAGCTCGAGTCAATCTAATGGCTAGTTAGATTGAGCACAAGTGTGGAGCTGGGCTCTGTCGGTCATGATCCAATGCTCCGAGGCTTTGCAGGACTGAATCCAAAGTTCCATGGCAAAACACCCCAGCTTTATAGTTGTAAATTCCCATTTGAGTCCATGCATTTTGCAATGTCTTCCTGTAATCATTAGTCCTTAAGTGATGTTAATCTTGGGGTTTTCTGTTGTTATCATTTGATGGTTATTGTCGGGCTTCCCATCGTTATCTCCTATTTGTTGTCTCGCTTTTGGGGGTGCCTGCCTCACCTCTGAGGTCGTCAATGCTGCTAACGTGTTTAGTATCAGATTCAATGGAGGTTTTCTGATTGTCTCCTGTTTTTCCAAGTCTCTCACTTTTTCTTGACCATCTGGACATTTGTGATGGCTTTCACACCTTATCTTTTCCTGATGCATGTATTCCTCATTCACACAATCTCTTACAGAAACCTTCAAAGGTATACAGACAGCAGTATAGTATGTTCAACAGAATACATTGTAAATCAAGCCTTGCTAAATCTTATAACTAAAACAATTCACATTCAGGCTTCAGGCCCTCAACATTCCTCCAATCTCCTTAAGATAGACACAATACAAGATCCTGTCTCTTACTTTCTAAACATTAAAACAAAGAAATGTATATTTAACTAGAGTGCCTAATTTGTAATACATACAGGAAACCATAGTAGACATTATAACTTATCCTAAAACAAAAGGGTGACCATAATCAGTCATAAGGATTGTTCTGGTCTGTCATTCCTTTCTGACAATACAAAAAGGGTGGCTGGCAGGATGAAATCAAATCATACATTAATTCTCATAGTACAATTATAAAATCCTGCTTGTACAGCAGCACTGAGAGCAGGGAACCCGTCGCTCCTGTGTTCTCACCCCTTTCTGCCCCAGAGCACCCAGGCAGTATGAAGGAGGAAGCATAAGAACAGCCATACTGGATCAGACCAAAGGTCCATCTAGCCCAGTTTCCTGTCTCCCAACAGTGGCCAATGCCAGCTGCCCCAGAGGGAATGAACAGAACAGGGTAATCATCAAGTGATCCATCCTCTGTCGCCTATTCCCAGTTTCTGGCAAACAGAGGCTAGGGACACCATCCCTGCCCATCCTGGCTAATAGACACTGATGGACCTATCCTCCATTAATTTATCTCGTTCTTTTTTTAATCCTGTTATAGTCTTGGCCTTCACAACATCCTCTGGCAAGGCGTTCCACAGGTTGACTATGCGTTGTGTGAAAAAATACTTCCTTTTGTTTAAACCTGCTCCATATTAATTTCATTTGGTGACCCCTAGTTCTTGTGTTATGAGAAGGAGCATAGGCGCCGACTCCATGGGTGCTCTGGGGCTGGAGCAGCCCTGGGTAAAAATTAGCGGGTGCTCTGCGCCCACCGGCAGCCAAGCTACCACTGTCCCCACCCCACCTTGCCTCCTCCTCCTCTGAGCACGCCGCATCCCCGCTCCTCCCCCTCCCTCCCAGGGCTTCCTCTTCCCCCTCCCCCCGCCACTTAACAGATGTTTGGCGGCGCTTAGAATTTTCCGGGAGGGAGGGGGAGGAGCAGGGCCAGGGGTGAGGGTGGCGGGGTTGAGCACTCACCAGGCCTTGGGGAAGTCGCTGCCTATGAGAAGGAGTAAATAACAGTTCCTTGTTTACTTTCTCCACAGCAGTCATGATTGATTTTATAGATCTCTATCAAATCCCCCCCTTAGTCGTCTCTTTTCCAAGCTGAAAAGTCCCAATCTTATTAATCTCTCCTCATATGGAAGCCATTCCATACCCTAATCATTTTTGTTGTCCTTTTCTGTACCTTTTCCAATTCCAATATATCTTTTTTGAGATGGGGCAACCACATCTGCTCGCAGTATTCAAGATGTGGGCATACCATGGATTTATATAGAGGCAATGTGATATTTTCTGTCTTATTATCTATCCCTTTCTTAATGATTCCCAACATTCTGTTTGCTTTTTTGACTGCCGCTGCACATTGAGTGGATGTTTTCAGAGAACTATCTACAATGACTCCAAGATCTCTTTCTTGAGTGGTAACAGCTAATTTAGATCCCATCATTTTATATGTATACTTGGGATTATGTTTTCTCATGTGCATTACTTTGCATTTATCAACATTGAATGCCATCTGCCATTTTGTTGCCCCGTCACCCAGTTTTGTGAGATCCTTTTGTAGCTCTTTGCAGTCTGCTTGGGACTTAACTATCTTGAATTAAGCAGTGATCTGAATGCAGAACAAAAGCAGGGGGACAGGAACTGATGAGGGAAAGTGGTGGGGACTGTGAGCCAGTTGGCTGGGGGGAATCACTGAGGTTGGAGGAAGAGCTGGGGAAGGTGGGGAGACTGGGACTGGCTGGATAAGAAGATAAGCCTGGCTGTGGGGAAATTTGGATTCAGTTTGTTTTTTATTTTTTAAATGTAGGAAATCACACAGAAGAACTGTGTTAAAAGAACCTTAAGGTTACAACATCAAGAACCCTGAAGTTAGAAAAAGCCAGAATTAAGTGTGCCTGTGCAACCTTATTTCAGCCCCCTTGTGTCTATGTGTTGTGATCATTTTTAATTACAGGATCATATACTATTTTTTCATAGGACCCTGGCCTCATTACATGTACAAGATGGAACTAATCTGGAAATGAATCAGGGCTGTGTAATGAAGGAGACTTGCTTTGCAGAACTGGAACTTGTGTAATGAATGAGGGAAGGTACTGTAGGAAAAGAAAGGATAATCTCATGATTAAGACAATTGACTGCTACCCTATAGCAAAGTACCCTGAAAAATCAACTCCTAGTTGTTTCAGATTGGGCACCTCAAATTAGTGTATGGACAAGAGGGTCAAATTAAAGTTGCACAGACAACATTAATTCTGGCAATGCCTAAATTTGGGTGCTTCACTTTGCAACCTTAATGTTCTTTTGACATAGTTTTTGGTGGGGTAATTTTACAGTTAGTTCATTCAGCAGTTAAATCTGGGGTGCTTCAGAGTCATTTAATTAACCTCCACACCAAAAGAATCCTCCACATAGCATAGGGTTACCATTCGTCCGGATTTACCCGGACATGTCCTCCTTTTTGTGCTAAAAATAGCATCCGGGGGGAATTTGTAAAGCACTCACAATGTCCGGGATTTCCCCCTCCCCCGGCACAGCAGAGCGAGCGGCTGGGAGGGCTGCAGGAAAGTCCCGGGCTGGACTCCGGAGCAGCTGGAGAGGAGCTCCGCCCTGCATTCTGAGCAAGTGTCTCAGCACAAAGTGCAGCCCTCCCCTTTTGCAACTGGGAGCGGTTTCTGCCATGCAGGGTAGCAAAACGGGAGCGAGAGCACTTTGTGCTGATACAAGGGCAGCTCTCCCCTGCAACCCGGTCCGGACCAGGGACAGGGTTTTGTTGTGCAGGGCCAAGGACCGGGTTTTGTTGTGCTGGGGAGCTCAGCCACGTGTCCGGCTCGCACAGAGCCCAACACCCTGTTCTGAGCAGCAGGGTAAGGGGGGGCAGGAGAAGGGGCAGGGAGGTTCTGGAGGGGGCAGTCAAGAAACGGGGGGGGGGGCTTTTTGGGGGGAGTGGAGAAAGTTTTGGGCAGTCAGGGTACAGGTAGGGGGTAGGGTCCTGGTGGGCAGTTGGGGGGGGTCTTAGGAGGGGGCAGTTAGGGGACAAGGAACAGGGAGTCTTAGGTAGGGGGTGGGGTTCTGGAGGGCAGTTAGGAGCAGGGGTCCCAGGAGGGGGCAGTCAGGGGACAAGGAGCGGGGGGGGTAGGGGGCTGGGAGTTCTGGGGGGGAGCTGTCAGGGGGCAGGGGTGGGGAGAGGGATCGGAGCAGTCAGGGGACAGGGAGCAGAGGGGTTTAGATGGGTTGGGAGTTCTGGGGGGGGCTGTCAGGGGGCAGGAGTGCGGAGAGGGATCGGAGCAGTCAGGGGACAGGGAGCAGAGGGGTTTAGATGGGTTGGGAATTCTGGGGGGGGCTGTCAGGGGGTGGGGAGTGGTTGGATGGGGCGTGGGAGTCCCAGGGGTCTGTCTGGGGGTGGGGGTGTGGATAAAGGTTGGGGCAGTCAGGGGACAAGAGGCAGGGAGGCTTAGATAGTCCTGGGGGGCAGTTAGGGGCAGGGGTCCCAGGAGGGGGTAGTCAGGGGACAAGGAACGGGGGGAGGGTTGGGAGGTCAGGGGGGGTGGGAAGTGGGAGGGGCAGGGGCGGGGCTAGGGCGGGGCTCCTCCCGTCCTCTTTTTTGCTTGCTGAAATATGGTAAACCTAACATAGCAGCCTTTTTATACTACTTTCCTCCCAAGAACCTCTTGGACACACATAGCTGGTGGGATAGATAAATAAATGGAGATATCCTAGCTTCTAGAACTGGAAGGTCATCAAGTCCAGCCCCCTGTCTTCACTAGAAGTGTCCAAGTACCGATTTTGCCCCAGATCCCTAAGTGGTCCCTTCAAGGATTCAACTCACAACCCTAGATTTAGCAGGCCAATGCTCAAACCACTGAGATATCCCCACCCTTGCTCAATAGTCTTGAGCTGTGCTAGGTCACAGGATGCCTGTGGCAGAACTGGGACCAGAACTCAGATCCCCTGATCTTAATCTTGTCGAGACCCAGATAAACCCCAACAATTCAGATAAGCGATGGAAACTTCAGGCACATCGGTGACAATAGAGGTTTCCAAAAGGCCCTAGTGCAGCCACCCAGCTGCTCCAAACCCTTGGCTCCCCCTTCCCAGGTGGCATGTTCCTGGAGTGGGCCGGGTAAGCTACAGCGTGCTCAGATGTGGGGTAGCCCAAAGCCGTGCCCTAACAGATACTAGAGGGGGAAGGGACATTATTACTCTCAGGGCCGGCTCCAGGCACCAGCTGACCAAGCACGTGCTTGGGGCAGCACCTTATAAGGGGCGGCCAATGTTAGGGTGGCGGGGGGCGCTCACAGTGTTTTTGTTTTTGTTCGCGGGGCGGCACTCAAGGGCTTTTTTTTTTTTTTGTTTCGGTGGTGCAGCGCTGGGGGGGGGCTTCGGCGGCGCAGCACTGGCGGGGGGCGTTGGCTGGCGCGGCACGGCGCTCCAGGGATTTGGGCGGCCCAGCCCGGCGTTCTGGGGGGGTTGGCTGGCCCGGCGCGGCGCTCCGAGGGTTTGGGCGACCCAGCGAGGCGCTTGGGGGGGCAGAGCGGGGGTTTGGGCGGCCCAGCGAGGCGCTTGGGGGGGCAGAGCGGGGGTTTGGGCGGCCCAGCGAGGCGCTCGGGGGGGGAGTCGGCGGCCCGGCGCAGTGCTCGGAGGTTTGAGCGGTCCGACGCTCCAGGGGTTTTGGGCGACCCGACACTCGGGGAGGGGGGCGGGGGTTTGAGCGGCCCGGCAGGGCAATCGGGGGGTGGGGTTCGGCACGCTGAGGGGGAGTGTGGGTTTCGGCAGCGTGGCACTCGGGGGGGGGGGGGGTGTGTTACGGGGGGGCGGCGCTCTTCTTTTTTGCCTGGGGCGGCAAAAAAGTTAGAGCCGGCCCTGATTACTCTTCACCTCCCTGCTCTTCCATCGCTGTCAGCCTCTACCATGGCACCTTCCTGCCCTCTCACTAGAGACCTCCTCTGCATGCCTTGCGCGGCCGGGTGCACTGCAGCCGCTGGCCCGACAGGTGGCGCTCAGGAGCTCTCGGCGAGGGAGGGGGCCGTGCTCCTGCCTATAACAAGATGGCGGATACATACGCCCCCATCCCCCCCTCCGAGGCTCCGTTTGACCTATGACCCCACAACGTAGTGCGTTCCCCCGGCCGGCACACGTGGTAGGGGCGGCCGGCTGACGGCGTGGAAGCATGGCGGAGTCGCGCGTGGTGCCCAGCGACCTGTTCCCGCTCGTGTTCGCCTTCCTGCGCGACAACCACTTCGAGGGGGCGGCGCGGGCCTTCGGCAGGGCGGCCGGAGTGGTGAGGGGGGCCCTGAAGTGTGGGGAGCGGGGGCTGGCTCGGGGGAAACCCGAGGGAGGGGACGGGGGGCTGAAGTGAGGGGACCCTGCAGGGGAACTGTGCCGGGGAGACCTTGGGGGGCTGTGTGGGAGGAAGGCCCTGAGGGTAGGGGGGTTGTATTGGGAGAGGACCCTGAAGGCATGGGGTTCTGGTGGGGAGGGGGAACTGTGCCGGGGGGCCATGAGGAGAGGGGAGGTTGCAGTTGGGAGGTATCTGTACAGGGAAGGACCGGGAAAGACGGGTTCTGTGGGGTGGGGCGGGGGGTAGGGGGTTGTGCATTCAACTGGAGTGTTTGACTCATGTCATTATAAATTGAGAATCCTGGGGCAAGTTCCCTCCACCCATATGCTGTACTTTCACATTTACCTTCCTCTCAGGCCAACTGTATGTTGTATTCGAGACATGAGTCCCTGCACAGAACCTCACTGAAATTGCAACAAAAACGGTGGAAAGTCATTGCAAAATTGGAAGGACTCCCCCTAGCTTTCGGCAGCTCTCCCTGCTCTCTCCCCACTTTTTCCTGTCTCTTCATAATTTGATACCAATAGTGATAACTCTTCCGGAATATTTTTTGTTATCCAATCAATATGTTAAGTAGATATTTTCCCTTCCTATTAGGTTACATTATTGCAAGGCTTCAGTATATGCTTAACTCTACATACTGAGTTGTCACATTAACATTAATGAAATTACTCAGTGCGCAAAGTTAAGAATAAGGCTACGTCTACGCTACAAACTTTTGCCAACACAGCTTTGTCGTGTTGGTCAGCGTCTGAAGAGGAGTGATCCCTGATTGACAGCTATGCTTGCAGAAGTTGCTGCTGTAGACACAGCTATTCTAGCAAAGCTGCACTTTCACTGATGTAGCTTGTTTCACTTCTGGGGAGTGGCTTTACTATGCTTGTACAAAGCGCAGCTTTGTCAGTATAAGCTGTGTCCATCCTAGAAGCACTTTGCTGGGATAGTATACCAGTTAAAGAGCTCCTAGTGCAGATGTAGCCGAAGTGTCTGCAGAATCTTGGCCTTAGTTTTTCATAAATCTATAGGTGGTGGAATGTTGTGTCCTAAATTACTCAAGTTGTCTCGTTTTTAAGATAGCGCAGAGGCTTTTTAACTTTAGCTTCTAATGCTTATGAAGGTGTTTTATGAGCAATACGCTCCACTTGCTAAGTCTACCACCTGTTATACATCAATGCAGAAGCAGTTGCCTGTGGGGCAGAGTTTTCCATTCCACTGACAGTATGGGAGGCACTCCTTAGAGAAGTCTGTGTGGTTTGTCAGTGCTAATATTCCTGTATGTTTCTGGTTTACAGACAGACCAGGATCCTAATGCTGCTTCTCTCTTGGATGTCTTCAACTACTGGCTGAAGTAAGTGTCTCCCCTCCTGGAATATCTATTGAGACAGACTTAGCCTGTCCATATCTGGAATATTTCTTTTGGTTACTTTCTATTGCAAACTGACAGAGCTCCCAATAGAATCCCTGAGACTCCCCAGAGGTGCTCCAGCAAAACCAAGCTTCTGGTATCTTCTGCGGTAAAGATATAAACAATAAGTTCCCAGCCATCTGTATCCATCATAAAGAAGGCCTGTTTTTAAAAAATATTTGCAGGGCACTTCTAATCTGCCTTCTGCCCACAAAGTTCCAGGCTGCCATTTCAGGAGCAGCTTATGGCCCTTTCAGCCACTTTTAAAACTGTTTCAAGTGAAAAGCTAAAATGTGAGTTGTTTGGTATTCCATACTTAGGGTCTGACTACACTGGGCAGTTACCCCCAGCTGGATAAGCAACTTTGAGCTTAAAGAACTCCAGATCTGGGTCACAGGTTTTTCTGTGTAGGTAGAGGTGGTAAGGCTCAAACCAGGTAAGAATCCATGTTAACTGTGTAATGAAGACCTATCCTTAGTTTTTGTAAAATAATGTGCATTAAAGTTGGCTGCTGGGCAACAAAACAGCTGTTGAAAGGGCAGCTGATCTCAGGATAAGAGCTAGGGAGTGGGGAAAATAGGCCAGATAGTTCAGGAAACCTTAAAAGGATTAGAGAAACAGTAAAAATAAGGTATTACAATGTTTCCCTCTTTCTTTATTAGTGGTTACTGTCTAGTAGATATGCATGAACCCCACAAAACCACTTGTTTTTCAGAATTGTAAAATGAGCCATGCTGCAAGCTAATCCAGTTGTGGCCATTAAGAAGCTATTGGTGAACTTTAAGTAGTTAGACCCTATGTCTTCAGCCTCACGACATAGCTGAGCCATGTGCCTGCAATCTGCTGGTCCACACCCAGCTATGATACATTGCTGTAAAAGTACTACAGAAGCCAGGTTGGTTGGTCTGTCTAGAATCCAAGTCTGGTAATTACGCTATGACCCCCAAATCCTCACACCATAGTGCTGCACTGCTCTCTGCCCCCGAGTCTGTTTATTCCACACCAGAGCTTATTGCTGTCTGAGACAAGAATTTATTCAGTGAGCGTAAGGTGAGGTTATTAGGGACTGAACAACTGATGAAAGAAGCATGGGGGACCAAGGGCAGTTTGAAGCAGAAATGTATTCCTGCAAGCTGGAAAGGTCTGCAGGCTCATGATCCCAAGGGAGCTGCCTCAATTGCTGTGTTCAGGAAGGAATTCAGAGGTTGGTGGTTATGCTTAAAGCAACTGCCAGTGCTTCAGAGGGCTATGTGTAGTGAGCTTAGGAACCCCCATCTGATCTCTCACATGAACCCCAGAATGAGAATCTTGTTTAAAACAAACTATTCATACACCAGAGATGCTTGGAAAATGAGGTCATGCAGCATGTGAATCTCCTACCCCTTAGTGTAGAGAGAGGAAATATCCTGATAAACTCCTGAGGAGATAAGTGTTCTGCTTTTTTCATTTTCTCACAGGTTCTGTTGTTTTTCTCTACACAGCTCCCTCGTGTGTTTTTAAAACCCAAGATACATATTTCCAGATTCAGGGTCTTTTGAACAGAGAGATCCCTTATTTTGTGTTGAATAAATCTATTTAGTTGGCAGGTTCACCCTGATGTAGAGGAGACTGGTATGCAAATGACTTGAACCTGGCAGTTGTGACATTATGTACTTCTCCATTGTAAGAATCCTCTGTTTTTATTATCTAGTCTAGTTAATGCCTTCAAAAGAGGAACTGAGAAGCAAAATTGAAAATTAATTGCACATATAAAACATAAATTAAAACTTAAAATTAAGGCAACTATCAGAAAAGAGGGAAATGAACCAATAAAAGTATACATAATTCAGTGATTGCATTTTTGAGAGTATAAATGCAAAGTATAACCTATGGCTTCAATTTATTAGCCTTTGGTGTAAGCATCATCAACACCTTCAGCTGCATCATTAAAGAGCATTAAAGGTACTACTGTAAAATAATAGAATTGAAAACAACCATCTGTAATAAGCCATATAAGCTAATAAAATCCTTTAACATACTATCTGTAAAATCTTTGTCTGGTTATTTTAACTGGAGGACCTCTTAATTAGCATCTTATCATAGCTCTAAAGAACTAAGTTATCTGTTGTATAAAGAGAACTCTTAGCGCAGATGGACCAGGTCTTGAATCCTCACTGAGAGGCTGTAGCCACTTTTCATTGCCACTGCACACAACAATATACAAATAGTCCTTTCCTGTATCTGCAAACACCTGAGTACAACTGAACACCCTGCCCACCAAGATATAAAAAAGGAAAAATCACGGAACTAACATGACATTGGCAAATTGTCACATTGTTCATTCTGTTTGTAGTATCCGTTCCTCCAGCCCCTTGTCTGTCTTTTCTATTCAGATAGTAAGCTCATCAGGACTGTCTCTTACGCTGTACGGTGCCCAGCACAGGGAGGCCCCAGTTCTGGTTGGGGCCTTCAGGTGCTATTGTAATACAAGTAATGGACAGGAATGTGGGAGGGTCCAGTGTTCTCGAGAGATAAGCTGCTTTGCTTGTAGTAGAACAGGCGAAATGCTAGGAAACTCTCTGGAGCTGGGAGAAACTGTTTAGAACTGTCTTTCTCCTCCACAGATCCCCTGATGCTAAGAAACGGAAGGCTGTTCCCAATGGACCCCCTGCAAAGAAGTCCAAGAAAGAATCTTCCTCGAGCAGTGATGAGAGCTCCAGTGAAGAAGATGAGAAAACCACAGCCAAGAAGCCAGGTGGGGTTTGCAAAAGGGCGTTGGGCTGGGCAAGTGGGCATGGTAGACTTGGGAAAAGTTCTGAGGTTGGATTCAGAGCTTTGCAGGTTGTGTTTAAGGCTTTGAACAGCAGTCATGAACTGCAGGATCTCAGTTCTGGTAAGATCTGTACCTATCCCCGATCACTTGCACTTTTCACTTTACATACTCATCCTTCATAATGTTTTTTTTCTCAGTTTGATTATAAGTAAAGTACTAAGCTTGCTATGAGTATAAATCAGGCTTTGTAGCAGCTGGAGGCATATTGTATCTGCACATTGGCTGACGCTGGATAGGTGCTTTAACTGCAGTTGTCCTGTGAGCTGCCGGATACCAGAACTGATTACCTATCATGGGGCTTTCTATAGCACTCATCACTGAAGTATGTAGGTAGAATTAGATTCGTGACTGCTCCAATGAGTTCTTCCTGGTAGTTGGTCATGGTAGAACGATCTAAATCATGATTTAAATCACTTGATTTTTGAAAATTTATGTAAATCAGGTCGAGACTTTGTAAAACTAATGGGAAAACTTGGCCTATTGCAATTTTAGTCAAAAATGTATAATGAACTAAATCAAGGGTTCTCAACCTTTTTCTTTCTGAGGCCCCTACAACATACTATAAATACTCCACAGCCCACCTGTGCCATAATAACTAGTTTTCTGCATAGAAAAAGCAGGGCTGGCATTAGGGAGTAGCAAAGAGGGCAGTTGCCTGGGACCCCATGCTGTAGGGGCCACTGCAAAGCTACATTGTTCAGGTTTCAGCTCCAGCCCCAGGTGTCGGGGCTCATGGCCCCCAGCTTCCGCCCTATGAGGTGAAGCTTTGGCTTTCTACACTGGGCCCCAGCGAGTCTAATGTTGGCCCTGCTTGGTGGCCTCCCTGAAGCCTGCTCGCAGCTTCAGGGACCCTGGACTCCTGGTTGAGAACCACTGAACTAAACTATAAATGGTTTTAAATGCCTTTTAAAAATGCCTTTTAAAAGGGTATTTTACATGAGCTGCTATAGGCAAAATACTGAAAATAAAAACCTTGATCTTGCAAATACTTAGGCAGGTACTAACTTTTCTCACATGAAGGGTCCCATTCACTTAACCAGGACTACTCATGCTCCAAGTCAGAGATTCTAAAACTTCATTGCACCACGACCCCCTTCTGACAAAAAAAAATTACTACATAACCCAGGAGGGGGAACTGAAGCCTGAGCCCACCCGATCCCTACCACCCCGAGTGGAGGTGCCAAAGCCCCACTGCCCAGAGGTGGCAGGAAAACGTGCATGAGTATTTGCAGCATTAGAGATTAAAACTGCAACCCTTAGTGGTCTGAAGTCTGTCACTTTAAAACAAAATTGCTTTATTGTTAATGAAAAGTTGAGATTTCCAGTACACTAACAAAGTTACTTTGAGCTTATCCACAGTCCAGAATTTTCAAAAATAGCTTATTTAGGCTCCTGTGCTCATATTTAGGCACCTAAATGATGCAGGAACACAAGTCCTGTTGATTTCAAACCCTAGGGGGGGAGGGATAGCTCAGTGGTTTGAGCTTTGGCCTGCTAAACCCAGGGTTGTGAGTTCAATCCTTGAGGGGGCCACTTAGGGATCTGGGGCAAAATCAGTACTTGGTCCTGCTAGTGAAGGCAGGGGGCTGGACTCGATGACCTATCAAGGTCCCTTCCAGTTCTAGGAGATAGGACATCTCCAATAATTTTTATTGGAGGTGAATAGCAAAGATTTTCACTTGGGGAAGTTTCATGTGTGGGAAGGTGGTGTGATTTGCATCACCTTGCTTTTTAAAATTGCTTATCAATTTTGAGTTGGTGTTCTCACAGTATAGATATTAATGAGGCCCCGGACTTGTCTTTTTCAGCATAGATGAGCATCCACTGTGAAACTTCTTAGCAGAAAACCTTTGGGTTGGGCAAATGACACACCAAGTAACTTGGGAAAAGTTCTTAGGCTGGATTCAGAGCTGGTGCTTTGCAGTTGGTGTTTGGGTCTTTGAATAGCAGTCATGAACTGGCTGATCTCAGTTCTGGTAGGATCTGTCCCATCCACCAACATTTGCACTTTTCACTGTACGTGCTCATGCTGCTAATGTAAAATCTGAAATGTAATTAACAATTAGGAAACTAAAGAAATAAATACAAAACATCAGCTTCAGAAATAGGATCATAAAATGGGAAGAAAGTGAAGAACTAGCATTGTATATAAATAAAAAGCTGGTTTAAATTAAAATCATAATTAAGAATTTTTTTTATTTTAAGTTTTGTTATCCAGCTTGCTGGTGCTGGAGTACCAGTTCTTCACTACCCTGAACCTCATTGTGTTTGGACATGCTATTTCAGTCTTCTCCATCCCCTGCCATTGCCCAGTGCTCCTAGGTGCGCTTTCCTCAACTCCTTTTCATGTCTAACTTACTAGGTTTATGACATGAGAGGGAGAATTCCCCTGGTGCTTAAAGTATGCTGTCTTGTTCTGCTGCTGTATAGTGGGTCCAATTCAGCCCTGGCTTAAGTTTTTGCCGGTTAATTGAAGTGAAGAGAAATGTGCCTGCTTATGCTAGGGCTGAGCTGAATTTAAGCCATATCTACACTAGCACTTATGTGGGCAAACCTTATGTTGCTCAGGAGTGTGAAAAAACATACCCCTGAGCAACATAAAGTTTGCAAGCATGAGCACTTGTGTGCACAGCATTATGTCAGCAGGAGATGCTCTCCCACCAACATAGCTACCACCACTAGTTGAGCTAGTTTTATTATGTCAAGGGGAGAGCTCTCTCCTGTCAGCATAAGGCGGATAAACAAGCAATCTTAGTTATCTCGGTACAGCTGTGCCGCTGTAAGCTTGTAAGTATAAACATGGCCTTAGTAACTGCAGTGAGGGCCCTCAAGGAAGGGATTAAATGATCTGAAAATCGGGGGGAAAAAAAAATCTCAAAAGAGGAGAATTGGGCCACAGAGCAGCCAGTCAGGAAGTATTTAGTGAAATTTCCTGCATTAGCCTCCATTGATCAGGCTTGTCTTTGTATTGCCCTGCCTCAAGACCTCCTGGTGGATGGAGGACAGCTGGCGGTCAGCTAAGGAAAACGAAAGCACTGGTGTCTGATGTGTATTCTGTCAAGGATGTGCGACTTCCCCCTCTCTCAAGGTCCTGTGTCCCCTCCAGTGCCCCCCTGGGTTAGGCCCCTCACTTGTAACGTGTAGAGTGCTTCCCTTTTCAGCTTTGCTAGGTGTTGCACCCATATTCTGTCCAGCTCACGGGATGCTCACATTGGTTGTTGCTGTGAACAGATTCACAGGAGATGAGGAGCAGACAGCAAACTCATAGGAGTCGGGGAGGAAGGAATGAAGCAACAGGAAACTGAGCTGAGACTTAATTTGGCCCTTCCCAATCCTGAATTTGACCAAGGCTTTGCTCTTGATCTTCTAAAGAAAGTTAGGAACATGATTTCTAGCTAGACAATTTACACACCGTATCCAGCAGAGGAAGAAAGCACTGGCCAGGAAGGAGTGGATTTGGCTAAAGCAGGTTAAGCCAATGGGCCTGGCAGTTCCATAGGGCCCAGCAATTCAGTGAAGCAGTTTTCATAGAATCATAGAATATCAGGGTTGGAAGGGACCTCAGGATGTCATCTAGTCCAACCCCCTGCTCAAAGCAGGACCAATTCCCAACTAAATCATCCCAGCCAGGGCTTTGTCAAGCCTGACCTTAAAAACCTCTAAGGAAGGAGATTCCACCATCTCCCTAGGTAACCCATTCCAGTGCTTCACCACCCTCCTAGTGAAAAAGTTTTTCCTAATATCCAACCTAAACCTCCCCAGCTGCAACTTGAAACCGTTGCTCCTTGTTCTGTCATCAGGTACCACTGAGAACAGTCTAGATCCATCCTCTTTCAGGTAGTTGAAGGCAGCTATCAAATCCCCCCTCATTCTTCTCTTCTGCAGATTAAACAATCCCAGTTCCCTCAGCCTCTCCTCATAAGTCATGTGTTCCAGCCCCCTAATCATTTTTGTTGCCCTCCGCTGGTCTCTTTCCAATTTTTCCACATCCTTCTTGTAGTGTGGGGCCCAAAACTGGACACAGTACTCCAGATGAGGCCTCACCAATGTCGAATAGAAGGGGAATGATCACGTTCCTTGATCTGCTGGCAATGCCCCTACTTATACAGCCCAAAATGCCGTTAGACTTATTGGCAACAAGGGCACACTGTTGACTCATATCTAGCTTCTCATCCACTGTAAACCCTAGGTCCTTTTCTGCAGAACTGCTGCCTAGCCATTCAGTCCCTAGTCTGTAACAGTGCATGGGATTCTTCCGTTCTAAGTGCAGGACTCTGCACTTGTCCTTGTTGAACCTCATCAGGTTTCTTTTGGCCCAATCCTCTAATTTGTCTAGGTCCCTCTGTATCCTATCCCTACCCTCCAGCGCATCTACCACTCCTCCCAGTTTAGTGTCATCTGCAAACTTGCTGAGAGTGCAGTCCACGCCATCCTCCAGATTATTAATGAAGATATTGAACAAAACCGGCCCCAGGAACCAATCCCTGGGGCACTCCACTTGAAACCAGCTGCCGACTAGACATGGAGCCGTTGATCATTACCTGTTGAGCCCGACGATCTAGCCAGCTTTCTATCCACCTTATAGTCCATTCATCCAGCCCATACTTTTCTTTGGAAACACATCATCAAAAAGCAGCTCTCTTGGTTTTAAATGATGTGATAAAATACCTGGATCCTGTAATGACCACTCAGTGCAGGGAGTGTCCTTTTCAGTGGCACAGCTTGTGCATGGCAAGAAAGGAGTGCTTTCTGTCCCTTGGCTAGTCATTGTGGAGGCCTCTGCTGCACTCTGTGGGAAGCTGAGGTATATGCCTGAGTCTCTGAGCAGGACATGACAGCTGCAGTGAGGCTGGGAATGAATTTGTCATCAGTGTCTGCTCTCCCCAACACAGCAGCTAAGTCAACGCCTGTGCCGAAGGTGATAGCAAAGGCAGCGGCTCCTGCCAAAAAAGCAGAGAGCAGCAGCGAGGACTCCAGCGATGATTCGGACTCTGAGGAGGAAGAAAAGAAGCCAGCACAGGTCAGCTTTTCCTTCCTGTCCTTTCCAATGCACGTTCCACAGTAATGGAGAATCTTAAATGTGACCAACACTGTCTGGGGACTGGAACTGCTCTTGGGGCTGGGGGTTGGCTACAGAGCATGGGTCCTGGATCACTTATTCTATTTTTCAGGCCTTAATCCAGACTCAGGGTGATTTTTGCTTACATACTAAGCTCTTTGAGGTAGAGGACATGTGTTCTTAGCTCTCTATAAAGCTCTCAGCATGTGACTAGAGCTCTACGAATAAGTTAGTCCTGTAACATGCAATCTGCTGATGGACTGGTTCTAATGAAAGCAGAGGCAGATCTATAGGGTGCATTTCCTATCTAGTATTGCAATCTGCTTCTCTCCCATGAGACTGAGACAGACTGCTGTGGCCTGCTCCTGTAACCCGAGGGGAAGTGTGCATTTGTTTACACTGCCACCAGAGTAATCAGTGTATAAAATGCTCAGGAGAAAGAGGGTGTTATCCCTAATCACCATCTGTAAATGAAATAGTAGCATGTAACTAGTGCGGGGGGGAGAGTAGTAGTATTTCCTCCCTTTTCCCTTTGTGCTGATGCCACCAAGCTGAGAATTAATATCTGGAGCTGTGTTCTTCATGAGCAAGACACGGAGCTGAGGTACCAGTACCCAATTAAGGCTGAGGACAAGGGCCAAGGTGCCCAGCCAGCACTGTTGAGCCCTCAGACTAGTGCTTTCTCATAGGGAAGGGGACTACCAGGCAGCTACGAACCCCAAATCCATCCCTGTTTGATGGCTCTGGGTTGGGTTCTGAAAATTCACGTGCATGGAAGAGACCCTGGGTGGATTCCAATGGGCCATCTAGGATAATCATCCATGTGTTAGGATTTTCAGACCCAACTTGGAGCCATGCCTTTCTGGTGGTGGTCTTCCCTCTGGGATAGTCACTAGTCTGAGGGCTTAGTGCCCTCTTTGGGCACCCTGACACTTCGCTCTCCTCATCCTCAAGTCTCTGTTGGGTACATCTGCTCCCTTTCCTGTTAAGTGGGAGAGAGATCATTCCAGCTTGGAAGTATCGGGGTGCAGGGAAAAGTGTCTCCTGTTGAATCTTGGGGAGTTTTCTGTACATTTGGGGTTATGCACCTAAAATAAAGCATCAGCTCTGCAGATTAAGAACCCCGAACTCAAGGTTGTCTAACATTTGACTGGAAGTGCGTACAGATAATCGGTATAGAATGGGTGTGCCAGCTGGACTGTTGTCCTGTCTCTCACTCCTCTGGCCCTTTAGGCCTTGTTGACTAGAAAGGTCTCTGATTAGTTTTTCCTCTCTCGATAGAAGGTAACCAAAGCCCAGGCCAAGCCAGCTGCCACCAAAACCCAGCCCCAGAAGAAGGCTAAGAGCTCCTCCAGCTCAGACTCCAGCAGTTCAGAGGATGAAAGACCAAAGAAACAGCCGCAGAAGCAAGTGGCAGCCAAAACAGCAGCAAAATCAGGTACCTGGCTGCACTGAGCAGATGTGTGTGAATTGGAAACCCCGGGGAAGAACCTGGGGTCTAGGTGACCAAACAACCCAGTAGAGAAGATACCATCCTAGTATGGCCACTCAGGTGACCCAGTCCAACTTGCTGTTTGGCTAGGATCACTGATGATGGGGACCTGGGGCTGCACTAGTAGCATATATTAGGCTTTGATTTCTGGAAATCCAGATATAAATCTGATCACAGGTTAATTGAATTTGGTCCTAAATGGATAGTTATCTCATGGCCTAACTAGATCCAGTGGTTGTCACCAATCCCTGACTAATTGCTTGGGCCATGTGCTGCTTGTTAATGCTTTCCACTCTTTGAGCCAACACTAACTTAAGTTAAACTTAACCCTCAACCTATAGTTATGGGACTTGGAATCAGTGGTGTCACAATAACTTCCCCCAACTGGTACTAGCCTAGTCGGGTTGTCAGAAAAGTTAACGGTAAGAGACATTTTTTGTTTAAAGTTGGCAGTAGTCTTTTTAAGAAAATTAGGTTGTACGGAATCCAAATATGGTTGTTCCAAAGCTGTATGTTGTGTATAAAGGCCTTTACAGAGAGAACAAAGTAACACGTGGAAATCACTTAAGTCATCTTTATTTACTTTTAGTTTAGGATCAACATATTTTTGTTGGATCTTAATGAGTTGTGGGATGTAATAAGTGATTAAATATGCACAACCTTTTTATAAAGCTATTGAATTTCAGTTTATTTGCAAGAGGTACTGGACATATTTTAATACATTAAACAACCATGAAAGGGCTTGTTTACATGGCTTTTATAACCTGAGCATTCGCACCTTAAAAGAAAAGTGTACAAATAGAACACATAATCTCAAAACATCTGTTTTTAAAAAGAGTGAAAATATTTTCATGACAAAACAGTAGTAAACATTTTAATTCACACAAGTTAAGCACACCTGTTAAAGTTGTACAGGCTATCTACAATGCAAGCGGCTGCATCATCCTTGCTGATACTGAAATCTTTGTGGCCAGTGTGTGACAAAGCATCTCCCTGAATTTTCAGTGCAACATATTACCTGTGACAGAAATAGGTCATCTTGGGGGTAGCCATCTGGTCATCTTGGCAAGAATCCATTGTTTGTGAGATGGGTACATATTTATACTTGATTCAAACTAAGAGTTTGTCTCAGCAGCCAATTGATCAGGCAATAAAATGACATAAATCCCTAATAGGAGCTTGGAGTTTTCCAGTGTATGATGATCTACAGCAGATGTAGGAGTGTGGAATTTCCACGCCAGTTTTCTTTGCAAGATTGCAGTAATATTGCCAAGCCATGACTTTGATTGGTTGCATGCTGAAGCTCATTTTGAAGCCAAAGCATTGCTGTGTCAGTAATTGTGGTGCCCTCACTCTTTTTCATCACAGACTTCATAAATGGGATGTAACAAGTCACGTAGTACTTGCCTTCAGGAGCTATGAGGTCACTTACTCCAGCTAAACAAACACTCATTTTGTGGTCAAATACAGCTGCCTTCATTATCTGTTCATTCATCTTGAGTGTAGTTACAGAAATGAGTCTGTTTAGAGTGCACTTTTTGACAAAGCATACAGCATCTCCAGGCCATGAGTTTCAAAGCATAGGACTGTCTTGTATTTGTTGGGATCACTACAGCTTGCCACATGTGATTATATCAGTTGCAGATGTTCTTGTTTTCTATAACCTCTCGATTTTGCCTTTGTCAGTGTAATGGGCATAGCAATTTCTGTCTCACATGACTGATATGCTGTTCTGAATGAAAGATGCACTCAATTCTGTCAATGGCCTCTATTTGCTATCTTGGTTTTTTTTTTGTAATGGCTGTTGCCTCCCTTACTCTGTGCAATCCTTGTTCACCTGCTTCATGCAGGTTTTCTTCACTTGATTCTTGGCAAATAATGCGGAGATTGTAGGAAGCTGGCATGGAGCTCTTGAGACTCCTTCAACTGTAACCAACATGAGTGTCATAAACCACCACCTCATCTAACTAGTGTTGCTCTCTTTATTTGTAAAATACACACACACACACACACCCCCACACACACACCCATACCCATCACCTCTGTTAACTCTACTCTAACTTCAGAGTATTATGTATATTAAAACAAGTACTAAGCATGCAAGAAAATGACCATTATTTCACGTTACAGGAAAAATAACTTATGATTAACTTATTTCTAATATAAGACAAGATGGGTCAGGTAATATCTTTTATTAGACCAATATTACCTCACCCTCCTTGTCTCTCATATCCTGGGACTAACGCGTCTACAACTAGACTGCACACAACTTATTTCTAGTATGATAAAGTGATTACTAAATGCTCTACAGAATTGAATATTAGGGAGCAATAGATGTTAAAACCATAATGTATGTCTCTTCATTTCTGTACTTAGTCGACTGAAAAGGAATTATGCCAAACTGATTTTTGCTCACAAGTTCATGCACATGCTGTTGGTATAGCAAACATTTCTGAGGAATTTTGGTGGCGATCAAGTGTGAGGGTCTAAATGTCAAAATTCAGTTTAGTAACAACCCATTTCTGAAAATAGCAGGTTCAAATTGTGTTGCCGATTTATAATAAAAAATGTCTCTAATCCTCTTTAGAGGCCTATTTGGTCTATAATGAAAAAAGCAGTCTGCAGAGAGGCTGTTTAGAGCTGTCCTGATAAACAGGAGGAGAATGAGTGGCTTCCCAGGAGAGGGCTGGGAGAGTCTTGCCTTGTGCAGAGTGGGGAGCTGGTGCTGTCCAGGACATTTTTTGCATTGAGCGTGATTACCATTCCTTACCTCTCATGTTTTCTAAACCCTTTCTTTGCCTTATCTCCAGCAGGAAGTAAAGCTGCCCGCAAAGCACCCAATGGCAAGGCAGAAAGCAGCAGCAGCAGCAGCAGCAGTAGTGTGGATTCTGACAAGGAAAAGGCTGCATCAGCAAAGGTAAACGGTGACACAAGCATGGATGACTCCATTGGTGTGAGAAATCGAAGAGTCTCTCTGTCCTTGATCCAAGGGTTGTGTAAAGTAACCCCAAAACTGCACAGCAGCTGAGTGCACGCTCATGCAGTCATTGTAGGTTTTTGCAACATCTTGCTGGGGCTTTGTGTCTTAGGAACCCCACCAACAGTCTTCTCTGCTACTGGGTGATCCATTCCTCTTTTCTGAGCCAGGAATCCCTTTTAGCTTCTGCATGTTGCTCCCTCTGTATGGCTTGCTTTCCTGTTGCCAGATGTGCTACTCTACCAGCCTTACAAATTCCTGCACTGCTTCTGCAGTCCCACTGGGGAGAGTGTTAGAGCAACTTCCCTGAAATAGAGCTGGACCCCAACAGGGGGAGCTCTTAGAAACCTCCCCCAGAGAGCTCTGACTTCTCCCAGATACCTCACTGCTAATGTCTCAGCACCCCTGACAGTGAGTGGTGGTGCCCCATCTCTCTTGCTCTCTAGCTACTAATGTTCTGTCTCGCCTCTTCTCAGCCAAAGAGTCTCCCGTGTAGGAATTTAATGTGAAGTAAGAAATCCTGATGCTCTGATGGTGAGGCCTGTAATGTGCTTCCTGGCATTTGAGAAATTTCCCTAGTTCCTGGCTCTATCCTGCAAATCTGATGTCCAGTGAAGAGGGGACTCTCTTAACACAGAGTAGGGGTGATGTCTGGGCAGCACCTATCTCTCAAAGCTCAGTCTCCTTAACGAGGAAGGTATTTGTCTGTCTTCCTTGCAATAAGGCTGTTCCCAAGAAAACACCACTGCCCAAACCTGCAGCCACCCAGGCACCCCCAGGTAAAGCAAGAGCCCCTGCCAAAGAGAGCTCCAGCAGTGAGGACTCTTCTGACAGCTCGGAGGATGAAAAGCCAGCCTCAAAATCAAAGCCAAAGCCCGGTGAGTACCAGAAACCATTGCTGGTACTGTGGAGAGGAGGCCTTCTGCCACTGCTAGCCCTAGAGAGGTTTAGCTGCCCATCTCTGCTTGGTGTGGCCCAGAAGACTGAGTGGTGGTGGCTGCAGCAAGCACAGAAATGCAGGGGCTGTGTTCTAGCTGCAGCCAGGTGAGACATGGCTTAAACCTCAAACCCAGACCTTCTCTTGAGGTGAAAACTATGTTGGTTGCATCTCTTATGTGGTCATTGTCTCTGAGCATCCTGCTCTTCAGAGAGCTATTAGAGGCTGTTCTCGCGCATGATTCCCAGCCTGCCTAGAGTTGGGAAGAAAATTCCCTGTGGGTAGATCAGTCCATAATTGTGCATTATAGGGCTTCATGCACCTTACTCTGAAGCAAGTAGTGCTGGCCAGTATTAGGCTGAGTAATGAACTAGGTGGACCCCGTGCCCTGGTCTAGTATAACAGTTCCTAGGACTCCAGTAAACAGAGAGAAGCAAGCGTGAAATGTAGATGGGTTTCTTTACCTGGCGGGGAGGGGGGGTAGTTGAGGCGCAGAGCAGTAAATGAACAATGCACAGTTGTCTCTGTTCTTTACCGGACCTAACAGAATAGAAACACAAATATGGTGCTGTGCACATTCTTGTCTTTGTTTGTTTCTTTTGCTTTTTTGGTAAAAGTGGTTATCTGTACAACAATTCTGTTATGTCAAAGCATTTTTAAATTTACTTCAGAAGTCCAAATAATGAAAAACATATCTGGGCGGCTTGGGTCTGGGGAGGGGAGGGGAGGCATGGCTGTGAGTGCCCCGGGACTCCTCCGGGCAGGTGGGAGGCTTGGGGCTTTGGCCAGCCTGGAGCTCCTCAAGGGGGGCAATCTGGGCTTCAGCCAGCTTGGGGCTCCTCCAGGCAGATCGGGGGGGGGGGGGGGCAGCTTGGGGCTTCGGCCAGCTTGGGGCTCCTCCGGGAGGGGTTGGGGGTTTGTGGCTCCAGCCGCCGAGGAGACGTGGGGTCTCAGGGCTCCGGCTGCCAGGGGAGGCGGGGGCTAGCCTCCCCAAAGGGGGGTCCACCCACTGCCCATGTGCCTGCTGCTCACCTCCTGCGTCCCTCCTCGGTCCCCCACCTACTGCTCACCTCCTTACCCCCGCCACTTGCCTCTTCACTCCCCTGCCCCACACACCCCCCTCTGCCCACCATGAGAACCCCCACTCACTGGGTGACTCACTGCTCACCTCCTCACTCCCCCACTCGTAGCCAGACCCCTGCCCGCCTCCTCGCCCTGCTGCTGGCTTGCCGCTCACCTTCTTACTCTCCCGCCACACCTACCCCTGCTTCCTCTCTCACACCCCACTCACCCCCCACTGCTCGCTTCTTCACACACACACACCCCGCTCACTTCCACATCTTGTTCCGTGTGTTCCACGGTCCACCTGTCTCTCCAGAGAGGTGGCACGTGCAGGAACAACAGGGATGCTTTCCCTCCCCTCCACTGCCCAGGAAACTGCTGTGACTGTAGGGAAAACCCCTGGTGGCCGCATGCGGCCATGGTGCCCGCATTTGAGAAACTGGATTAGGCCATCCAAATCTAAAAGGGAGGAATGCTACAGTGACACCACAGCAAAGGGGAGTGGTGCTGTTGCTGGAGGAGTCAGGAGTGGCAATACTTCGGGGATGTCCCCTCCCACCATACTGAATATAAAACCGTTGATCACAACTGTGCAAGTGACTAGGAGCAAGTAGCATAACTAGCTTGTTTTATATTGTTGCCTAGCTAAAACAGAGAAGTCCAGCATGACGCGTGCCGTATTTGCCAATGTGCAGGGCTGGTGTGTCTGCATTGGTGCCCCCGCTGATCCTGTGTCTTTGTAGGTCCATACAGTGCGGTGCCACCCCCAAAGGTCTCAGAGCCAAAAAAGGGCAAAGCAAAGCCCTCTCTTGCAAAGGCTCCTGGGATAAAGGCCGAGAGCAGTGACTCCTCAGACAGCAGCTCGGACAGCAGCGATGAAATGGAGCAGGCGCCCAAGAAGGGAACGACAGGTGGGTAGTGGGGAGAGGGAGGCTAGGAAGGGGTCATATTAGATTGTGCAGGAAGTGCCTGTGTGGGGTGCAGTCGGTTCCTGGCCACAGAGTGGCTTCTGAAATTACCTGACAATTGTGGATTACGCTGCTGTTTTTGCCTTTTTAAAGGTCTCAGAGCAGCTAATATCTGTCCCAAAACAGGCTCCAGGAGCTGAGCTTGAGTTCCAGACTGTGCTCAGTCCCATCTCTAATTTGGACACGAGGTCAAATAAACCGTACTGGAATTCCATTTACTTTGGTGGAGTTATGCCAGGGATGAGTCTGGCCCATTATTGAAGTTGGCAGAGGCCTTGCATTGGGTTAATGTATTGGGTTATGTGAATGAAAATCCCTTCTGTATCTGATCCCCCCCCGCGTATGTTGAGTAGGGGAGCATGTGCTCATGTGCGATGCTGCATTCTCAGCCCAAGAATGGGCTGCAAGTTAGGCCTGGTCTGTAGTGTGCCATGCAAGGGGACAAGGAGCCCTGACATCTGCCTACTCCAGGTGGTTAGGAATCTCAGGGGCTGGGAATCTGGAGTCCTGAGTTCTTTGCAATGCTGCCCACGGGTGAATTGCCTGTCTTTTCTGTCCAAGAGGCTAATAACCCACCCTCTTTTTTTTTTTATTATTATTATTTTAAGGAGTCCAGTGGCACCTTAAAGATTAACTGATTTATTTGGGCATAAGCTTTCATGGGTAAAAATACTCACTTCTTCAGATGCATGGAGTGAAAGTTACAGATGCAGGCCCCTGCCTCCCCTGGCAGCCGGAGCCCTGAGACCCCCGCCTCTCCTGTGGCTGGAGCTATGACCCCTCCCCCCCCATCCCCCCTCCCTGGTCATTCTATAACAGATTTAAAAGTCACTATTCTTGAACAAAAAACTTCAGAAACAGACTTCAAAGAGAAACAGCAGAACTAAAATTCATTTGCAAATTTAATACCATTAATCTGGGCTTGAATAGGGACTGGGAGTGGCTGTCTCATTACAGAAGCAGTTTTGCCTCTCCTGGAATTGACACCACCTCATCTATCAGGGGGTAGCCGTGTTAGTCTGTATCTACAAAAACAACAAGGAGTCTGGTGGTACCTTAAAGACTCATCTATTATTGGGAGTGGACCACATCCACCCTGATTGAATTGGCCCTGTCACCACTGGTTCTCCACTTGCAAGGTACTCCCTTCTCTTCATGTGTCATTATATAATGCCTGCATCTGTAACTTTCACTCCATGCATCTGAAGAAGTGATGTTTTTTACCCACGAAAGCTTATGCCCAAATAAATCAGTTAGTCTTTAAGGTGCCACCCGACTCCTTGTTGTTTTTGCGGATACAGACTAACACGGCTCCCCCCTGATACTTGCTACCCTCCTTTGTAAAGCTTTTGCAGATCCCTGGATGAAAAGTGCTTTGTGAGATTCATGGTAATTATTTCTCTTGCAGCCAAAGCAAGTCTGGCTAAAAAAAAACCTGCCCCAACACCCACTGTGACCATCAAGAAGGGTGGATCCAGTTCGGACAGTGACTCCGGTGAGTGAGGGAGCAGGGATTTGAACTTTTGATGCAGTGACTGCACATGTCCCCTTTCAGCCCAGGGTCACTCAGCAAGGACCCAACCACCTCTTTGCTAGGACTCTTAGTGAGAGTGAGTCTGAGCTCCCTGCAGTGTCCATGGCAAGGTAAAGGGCTGCCTCTGAAAACTGCAGCCTCCTGTATTGATGTGGTGGGAAGCACAAGTGAGTGGGCACAGACAAGAACAGTGACTAGTCCAGGAAGGTCTGCAGATTGCAGGGTGGTGAAGGGTATTCCCTAACAAGTACCTATGGTGGGATTAGGAGTTCTTGTTTTGGATCCATTTTTGGGCTTTTCAGGTCCTCCATAACAGTCATGGCTGGAACCAGGTGTCAATTCTCTAGGTGAAAAATATCCCCCTTATGCCAGGTCCAAGGTGGGGAGAAAGAGGAACCTTTTTAAAATAAATCTTCAATTCCATTTGGACCACTGCTAAAACACAGTCTGGAGTGTGGAACAGAAAACTCAAATGGTGTCCTTTCCATCTTCCCAAGTTCACTCCAGTCTGTTCCCCTGTTTTTTTTTGTCATTGATTCCCTTCTCTCTGTTTCATTCTGTTCTTTGATCCCCACTACACACTTTTTCTTTTCTCTCCATTATTTCCTTCCTGGCTCTCTCCTCCCTCTTTGCTCTTTCTTTAGTGAAGCCAATACTCTTTCTTCAATCCCCTAGTTTCTACACCACTCCCCATCCACTCAGCACCCTCTCACTGCACGCACTCTTACGAAGGGGTGGGCCTACCTCCTGCTGCTGTTCCTCATTCTCCCAGCAAAGAAGAAACATGGAAATCTTTAGGGCACATTCTCAGCCCTAAGTCCTCCAGCTCCTGTTGCCTCCATTCCCTGGGACGGGGGCAGGAACATAGGCAGGAATACGTGCTGTGGTGCTCTATTCTGGCCATTCAGAGTGCTTATCGGACTTCTCTGCCCACCCTGCCCCTTCTCTGGCTCTGCTGTTGGCCTCGCCTCACCTCACTTGACGATAGTAGTCCGGTGAGTGGCAGTGGTGCCTCCGTAAAGTGTGAGGCTCAAGGCCACAGCTTTGCCTAAAATGACTACTGTCTGGGGTCCCTGGTGGACTCACTTGGTGGTATGCCCCTGAAACGCACTGACACTTGCGGATGTGCTTCTCTTGTCTAGATTCCAGTTCTGAGGAAGAGAGGGTAGTGACCAAGCTCACTGCCAAATCACTTTCAGCGAAGGGTCCTGCCAAACCGGCGAAGGGTCCTGCCAAGCCAGGACAAGCAAAGAAAGGCTCCAGCTCCTCCTCGGACAGCTCAGGTATCAGGACAGGAAGGGATGGGGATCTCACCCCCACCACTACTGAGCAGGTGTGAGTGCCGTGCCTACCCTCCTAGTCTGTGTTCCCAGCTGTGGTACCAAGAATACAGAGGCACAGGGACACTGTCTAATCAAACAGACTTGATATTTGCTGACCAATTCCTGATGATAAAAGCTAAGCATGCAAAACCAACCCCATGCAAAGTGCCATTCTCTTGGGCATGAAGTGTGGGGAAACAGGTACCCGCTAATGCTTCATCACTCACAACTCCTACACCTCTGCCGCATAGCTGAAATACAGGGTACTGGGGAGCTGTTCGGCATGTATTTTTGTTTGTTGGATGAAAAGCCACAAGGGGGCTGAACTTAATTCTCCAGTGGGAAGAATACAAGGGAAGGAGGAGGACAGTCCCATCTCTAACCCATTTCTCCAACAGCCACTGTCCATAAGAGTGCTTGTAAACCACACTAAAGAGCTGCAGCACTGTTTAAGAGCAGCTAGTGCAGTGTGTTGCCTTGAAATTGTAAACCACCCTTCTGAGGGGTGGGAACAGGAATGGCCCCAACTCAGCTCTGATTTTTAGTGCCATTTGATTCTGTGCTAGTGGCAAGTTCCCAGGGCTCTTCAGCCATGTTGCTAGGGCCCAAAAATCATTCTTGTTTGGCAGTATGTGTGGTTAAGTCCAGTTCCTAGTGGGCAGGTGTCTGACACAACCGCTTGTCCCCCTGTGGCTGTCTCAGCAGAGGTAAAGCATCACTTGGAACATGGAGACTGAGCTCCCCGTTGACTTGGAAGAGCCACTTCTGAGGGTCAGAGTTGAGATGTGCTTGTGGGGGGAAGAGATGGCGGCTGCCCATGCTACACCTGCTCTAAGCAGATCCCATAAATCTCTAAGGCTGTTATTCTGCACCTTTCACAGAGTCCCAAACCAAACAGGTTTTGCTTAGGTACTAGTGTAGAAGGGACTCCAGTTACTGCTCCTGCTTGTCTATTTTGGTCTGGCTGAACAAGTGTGTTCAGTACTTGGCTATTCTCACTAGCATCTTCTTGTATTGGAAACTTCCCTCCCAGATTCTGACAGCTCTGAGGATGAGACCCCTGCAAAGCCTGCAGTCAAACCAGCTCCACCTGCAGCCAAGAAGCCTCCTGCTGTGGCAAAGAAAGCCCAGAGCAGCTCTGACTCAGATAGCAGCTCTGAGGAAGAGAAGAAAGCCCCTCCAGCTAAGCCAGCCAGCAAGACAGCTAAGCCAGGGTCCAAACCCTGCACCCTGGGCCCCAAAGACGGCAGCTCAGATTCTGACAGCTCAAGCAGTGAGGAGGAGCAGAGCAAACCAGCAGTGAAACCAGCCAGCAAATCACCAGGGGGCACTAAAGCTGCTGCAGGGAAGAAAGCAACTGCCGCTAACAGTAGCAGCAGCTCATCTGACAGTTCCAGTGATGATGACGAGAAGCCCAGAACAGCAGGGACTCCAGTCGCCGGGTTGAAGTCAGGGAAAGGGGCACAGAACAGCTCCAGCTTGGTGAAAGAGAAACCAAAGGCTTCATCCACACCTGCAGCCAAATCGCCGGCTACAAAGAAGCCAGAGCCCAAGCCAGCTGGTGGCAGTGAGAGTAGCTCCGAGAGCTCCAGCGAGGAGAAGGGAAAAGCAAATGGAGGTAATCTGTGCCAGCCAGGAAGGGTGTCTGTCAGGCAGTGGGCGTTGGAGGGCAGAGCTTATGTGGAGCCGTCTTCCAGAAGCGGTTTCCTAAACAAAACTCTGCATGTAACCAGCAGCACCTCCACACACTAGAGGATGGTTGCCCAAGAGTTCCTTATCCAGTGCTGCTGCTCTAGATTGGCCATTAGTGGAGTGTCTGTCATTGTTCCTGTACCACCCTACTCCAGACAGCACATGCTCACGGTGCCAGCATACCTCAGTCTGACTTGTGTCCCAGTGGAGAGAGACTCTGCTCCCCTTCCCCAGGTGGAGGCTGGTCCCATTGAAGTCTAACTGCTATTGTTTTTAGCAGGTTCGATTAAGAAGAAGCGGAAGAGCGAAGATGACCAGGAATTGGAGACACCAGACAGTAAGAAGATTAAGACCAAGACCAGAACGCCAAACTCATTTCCCAAGGTGAAGCAGGTGAGTGAGGAGAAAACGTGCTGAATCTTTCTTGTCTCTCAGTCCCAGAAATCTGCACTGCTTTCCCTGGTGGTCGAGGCTGCAGGAGATAGTCTCCCCCTCCTCAGCCAGCCTAAGTGCCCCTAATGTGGAGCCCATAGAAGATGCACATTGTGACCCCAGCATCTTTCTGGGTGAGGATGACTGTATAGACTCCCTCTGGATCCCCTCTGTACTGTCCTTACTGTCAAAGGGAAGGATCACAATTTCATGTGGCCTGGAAAACTGGACCAGGGAGCAACTAGAATTTCCCCCAGTTTAGTGTCCTGCATTGTTATGTAGGCCAGCCAAGAGAAGGCCATGTGCAGGTATTGACTTAAGGTGACCTATGTTTTTCTCTAACAGCCAGCTGTTCCATTCCGACGAGTAAGAGAGGAAGAGATCGAGGTGGATTCCCGTGTAGCTAACAACTCATTCGATGCAAAGGTAGGGACGAGTCCAGCCAGAGCAACAAAAACTGGCCTGTTTTGCCCCGAGAACGCAGGTCATCTGGGAAAGGGTTTTCATGGTGCTTGTGGGGAGCTCTCCAATCTGAATCTCTCCCACCAGGAGGCTCTACTGGGAAATACATGGGCTCTGGCTGTGAGGACCTCCCAGCCCCTCCCACAGAGGAACTGGGTGAAAACTCCTTTTAGCCCTTGGAAGTCGTTACTGGGTAGTATACAAAGCAGGACGTAGTGTTTGCCATGTTGGCTGTTGAGTGCTGACCTGGCCCCCCTCTTCTTTATCTCACAGAAAGGAGCTGCAGGCGACTGGGGAGAAAAGGCCCACAATGTACTGAAATTCACCAAAGGCAAATCCTTCCGCCATGAGAAGACAAAGAAGAAAAGAGGCAGTTACTGCGGAGGTGCTATTTCTACCCAGGTCAATTCCATCAAGTTTGAAAGTGACTGAGCTGCAGTTGGCTTGGGAGTCCATACCCCATCCGTCCCCCAAAGCCAGCTGGATGGGCATGTGAACAGAATGGACATGGTAGACCCCAATCCTGCCTGGAATTTAATCCTCCCCACTCTCTTGTGGGGAGAAGGTAGCCCTTGCCATAGGATGTGGAAGAGCGGCTCGATGCTCCCACGTTATTTCTGACTAATTCTGGCATAGCGCCTGGTAAGAGCCTTCTTAGAGTTGGTGACACCAGATCCTACCCGAGTGTCCTAATTTTGTACAGTTTTATTTTAAAAGGCTGGTGGTGCCATGGAGTTCAGGTTCCCGCCCACCTTGTAAAGCAAAGAAAATTTATATTTTCAATGAATCCGTTTCTTTCTTTTCTAGCCAGTTTAACTGTTGAGACCTGTGAAATTTAAAGTACTGTAGCTTGTTTGTGGCTAGGTCTGAGTGACCTGCGGTTACAGCTCCCTCGCTGTGCACCTCCAGCTTTACAAAGCACATCTCTAGAGGGGCAGAGTTTCTTCTACTTCCCTCTCTTTAAGGCCCCCTCTTTCAGCGACTGTCTCTTCACCCAGGGCAGACCCTGCTGGTGCCATTAGGCAGGGTCGCTAGAGAAGCAAAGTGCTTTTCAGCCAAGAGCATGTTGCCACCAGCGTGAGAAGCTCAGGGTTCAGGTTGCTAGGACTTCCCTCTCCCTCCTGCACCTTTGGCACTGACGTCAGAAGCTCAAAGCCCCAAACTCTGGGGGAGTTTCAGATGTGGTGTTCTTTCATAGGGAAGGTACAGGCTATGGAAGAAGTGGGGACACTCCTGGCTGCTTGGCCACTTTGGGGTTTGGAGAATCGCTTGGCCCAATAGAAAGGTTAAAGAGGCAGGACAGATAAAGCCTCTGCCCCCTGCCCCCTTCCTCACCTAGCTCTCCACTCCCTTAACTCAGGGATGTTCTGACATCAATGATTTCCCCAAGTCCTCTCTAGGAATCTGACTCCCCAACACATGCTTTGTCTTAGCCATGTGCAATGCAGCTGGTGGGAGGTTGAGATGAATGTAACACGATTTGCCTTAAACTTCTCCCCTTGGCTGGATCAGTTGCCCTTTTCCTGCCTGAGAAGCCCCTTTGCAGAAGTAAAATGCCTGTTGCCCTCCATGCTTTAGTGTCTGAAAGACTTGGTGCCAGAATGGAGACAGCAAGCAGAAGTTAGTCCTGGCTTTAAGTACAAGACAGGCAAGTTGCTGCAGCCTGATCTCCAGCACGGTTGAGAGCCTGAGGGCCAGGTAACCCAGGGCCTCATTTCCATCCTCCCTTTCCCTCCCAGCAGGATGGAGCCCTACAGATCTTAGACAGCTCTGCCCCCAGCGAAGGGCCCTGCTATGGTATGTGTGAGAAGCAGTGTCAGATAATTGAGTGTTGGAGGTGACTAACAAGCCACCCCCGTGCACATTAACTTACTGCAACTTGTTGGAAGGAGCATCCCAGCACCGCGCCTTCATGCTTGCATAATAAGCCTCATCACTGGCTTCTTTCCATGCAGCAATGCACATGCTCAGGAAACCAGGGCTATTCTGGAGAGTTGGAGGGTGGGAAGAAAATACCCTCTGCCTTCCTGGGTAGGCTTTTGGAGCAGAGTCCCAGCTGGGACCTGTCAAATACCCTTCTCTGTCCTCCTCACCTGGCACATGAATGACTGAACTGTCAACATTTTAAAGAGTTTTAAGTTTGGGGGGCGGGGGTTTGATGTGTGAGCACACAAGTGTCTCCTACAATAAAGAAGCTTGTGTTTGTAAGTTATGTGCATTTCACTGATGGGTTTTGACACTTGGAATGGGGGCGGGAAAAGGAGGGGGAAGCTATTTATCTGTGACAAGGTGCACCACCTTGTCTGAGGTGTGGTCAATAGGTCTAACTGCATTTATCTGGATTAGGTAGTGGTTAGTCAGCCTCTAATAGCAGTGTTCTTACCCAAAGGTGGCACTGGACAATGTGAGATAAGGGATGGCCCATGCAGCTGAGAGCTAAGGAAAATAGGTGAGTGGAGGATATCAAGAACGGAAGGATGGGAAAGAATAGAAATGTGTAGGAGTGTGCTCTTTGCAGGAATATGAACCGGTGTAATGAGTGCACAAGAAGCTAGCCTGGGCGCTGGTGAGTGGAGTGAGGAGCCCCTGTGCTATTTGTCTTTACGTAGTGCTGGGTCCCCCATTCATGTTCCTGGAGCCCATGGTGCTAGGTGCTGTACAAAGAACAAAAAGGCAGCCCCTGCCCCCAGGGGCTTACTGTCTAAGTAATGCAGGTTATGTCAACGGATCTGGTCAGGTACTGGTTCTAACTAACCTTTTATGCAGCGGTGACGTCTCTGCTAAATCTGGCTTCCTATGTGCCGCAGTGGAGCAAAACCTGTGTGCAAAGAACATAATGGGGGAAAAAATCCTTAGGTAAATACCCATGTAAAGAAGTTGTCTGCGTGCTTCACCTGCTATCTGAACACATGTGCAGGGAAGAGAAGTTCTTATGCCTGCATTAATTCAAGGGACTGACCAAGGTCTTATGTACTGTGGGTTTGCTGTGATGCTTTTTTGTTGCACTACAAGAAGTGCTGCCAGGTGGTGGTGATGGCAACATTCCCTGTAAAGCAGCAATTTTCAATATACTGGGCATGTCACAAACATGCTGCTTGCGACTTTCTCTATTCCCAGGGCAGGGGTGGCGAGGGCTGGGCAGTGACTTAGGCAGAATGGGGCTCTGTGGCTGCTGAGGCAAGAGTGGGATCAGAAGGGGCTGAAGCAGCTCCTGAGGAGCAGGTAGGAAACAGGGTGGTCAGGCTGGGGCCATGCGTAGTGACCCATGGTGAGAGACATGAGCCACCAGGACCTACCTACCTTCCCAGCCTGGAGCCACCCCCACTGCCAAGTCTCAGTACCTCTCCTTGCTCCCCCTCCTATCTCTGACACCCCAACTGTCCCCTGCTCCCCATTATAGTGCAGCCACCTCTACATCCCGTCTGCTCCAGCCTCCCTGTACTCCCCATTCAGAGCAGCCAGCCTGACTTCACCCCTGCTGCCCTTGACTCTCCCATTGGGCACAGGCTCTGGCCTGGTGGCTGCATCACTTAGCAGCTCCCTGTGATGGAAGTGTTGGTGCAGGGCACCTGTTTGTGCCCTCCCTCTGGGGCTAAGCTGGCCATACTCAGTCCCATCTGGGGCAGGGGAGCAGGGCAGCCAGTAAGCCCCCTCAGTGACCCTCTCCCTTTGTCCACAGTCCAGAAATGGATGTATGGGGGCCTAGACACCAGTCTTCCTAAGGCATGTGGCCTGGGTCCAAAGTTCCCTGTAAACTGCATGCACATCATGTCCACTTTTGTCTGGTCACCTTTGCAGTTGTAGTGTGCTATAGAGGGGTGAAAACACTATCTACTATAGGATAACTACAGGTGTTTTCTTCTCACTTGTAGCCACACCGCAGTGAGTGAGTCCTTGGTAAGACCACATTGGGTGGTGAGGTTAAGGGAATTGGTAAGCCATTTTGGGGTAACACACTTCTAGAGCCCTTTACCTCTGCAGCTGTACAAGGTTCAGCCCTCTCACATCTCTTAATTTTGGTGTGAAGTCATTAGGGGAGCTGGTCCAATAACACCAGCTGAAGGGTCAGCAATACGTGTCATGTACTGCAATGCCTGGAGATCAGTACCAGGTCAAGCTGAACACATGCAAGACAGCCTTGATGCAGAGGGGAAGAGGGTACTGCTAATTCATCTGTGACAGGTATGGCAATTTCTTGCGATATCTTAGACAAACCTTATTGAACTATGTTTCAGTATCCTAGGAGCTCATTGCATTAAAACTGCAAATGTTTCTTTGAGGTTGTGTGTAACTTGCTTAGGAGCCATGATTAATGTAAGCCTTGGGCAGTGCTACCGGCTGTAAAGGACTCTCTTAAACAATGGGCTAAAGTAAAGAATAAACTGTTAGTTGTTAGGAAATACTTGGGAAGAGGGGAATGTAAAGGTCTGGAGGAGGGCATGATCTTCTAAAACTTCACCCTTGGGGTGGGACCTTGGTCTAGGAAGTATCTACTCCCTGAAACAAGAGGCCCAAACTGCATAGAGGAGTAACTTCCAGCTTGTAGTGACAGGAAGACACTGTGTGGGGTTTGAAGGACATTCACTGGCCACAGCACTTGTTGGGGATGATCTCCGGTGAGCTCATTAGCATGTGTGTAGGTTCTGATTGTTTTCTCTGTAATGCTTTTACAATAAACTCAAATAACTAGAAAGCTGTGTGGTAACTTAACTGTGTCAATGACACCATTAGCTGACTCTGCTTAGGCAGTCTTTGTTGAGGAGCTCACTGTTTGGCAGGGAGCAGTGCAACCTGAAAATACCCTGTTCAGGAGGGGAAGAAAGGTGGGACTTCACCCAAGAGAGGTGATGGTTGGAGAGCCAGAAGACTAAGTTCCTTGGCTGGAGCATAGAAGGGAAATGCAGGTGCCCTGAACTGTAACAGTATCCCTGGCTGGAGGTTTTTGCCCACACCCTTGAGGCACGTTTGGACTCAATGCTTTTTGATCACCAAAAAGCCATCATTGTGGGGGGAAACTCCACCACTTGTATGCGTGGCTGGCTGGAACGCTGCTCTGTTGTAGAGGCTGCAGAATTTAGCCACTTGTATATGCATGTTGTGATCAGTCTTGTTCAGTGCACCTAAGAGTGGAACCACACCCCCTTCAGGAGCACATCGGTTTACAGAAGGAAGCAGCCTGTAAGTTGTGTACAGTGTAATGCATTTAGACCCTAGCTTTGCCCTGGTTTCCTGGGGAGCAGAGAACAGTTCTAATTAAAAATCTTTAGTGGCTGTCCCTAATTCTGGAGCTATGCGGGTGGGTGGCTGCAGGACTGGCCTAAGCAGAGCAGGGATCAACTCTACCAGCGCTTGGCCCCTACTGGTGCCCTACCCCGTATCCCCGCCCCTGGCCAGAGCTAGCGCCAGACTTCATCTCCACCAGGGTGCTGCTCTGTGCAGCTGCCCACCCAGCATACGATTAACGCCTAAACTCCAGCGCCGCCGTTTCCTCCTCCCGTCGGGCAAAGGGCCGAGCCAGACCTGCCCTTCTTCTCTTCCAAAGGGTGCAGGAAGGGCTGGCTCCAGCATTTCTGCCGCCCCAAGCGCAAAAAAAAAAAAAAAAAGCCATGATCGGCGGCGGCAATTGGCAAGGGAAAAAAAAGCCGCAATCAGCTGCGGCAGGTCCTTCGCTCCTAGAGGGAGCGAGGGACCTGCCGCCGGAATTGCCACAGGTGCTGCCCCTCTCCCTTGGCCGCCCACAAGCACCTGCTTGTTAAGCTGGTGACTGGAGCCGGCCCTGGGTGCAGGCGCTGGGCGACCGTAACACACCCCCTGGCCCTAGGGCTGCGCCTGGCTCCCCCTTCCTGCCGAGCTAGTGCCCGAGGCGCTGGGGCAGGGGAAGGGAGGCGCCACCTCCCAGTCCTGTCTCCCCTGATCCCGCCAACGCTACATCCCCGTGGGCCCTGGCCGCCCTCTAGCGAGGCCCGTGGGCGGGAGGCTCCCAGCTGGGGGCCCGCGGTGTGCGGGGATTCCGGAGCGCGGAGAGGCCGGGCCGCTCCGCTTGCCAATGGGAGCCGGGCGTGTGGGCTGAGAGGCGGGCTCCGCCTGTGCCGGCCGGCCGGGCTGAAAGGGGCCCGAGGGGGAGGCCAATGCCAGTACTAGCCGCTGCATCGCTGCGCGACTCCCCGCTGCTGCACCTGTCCCGGCTGGGTGGAGGGAGGCGGCCGGGACTTGTCTAGTGCCGCGGCCGCCTTTGGAGACGCACAGGTGGGTGACAGGCGCTGTGGGCTGGTGTATGGCCGGGGGGCTGTTCTCTCTCTGGGCCCGGGCCGGTGTTGGGGGGCAGCTTCTCCGTCTCTAGGTCCCCCTGCGGGCCCCGATCGCCCGGCTCTGCGCTATCCTCCCGGGGACCCGAACAGGCTAGTGGGCTCCAGCCCGGACCCCCTCCCAGTCACCCCGGCCGCAGCAAGGGAGCGCCCCCCAGCCCATCAAAGCGGGGGTCGTGATCCTACCGCCTGGCTAATCGCGGCCCCAGGGCTGGGATCGCCCCGGCTCTAGACGGGATCTCAGAGCGCTCCAGATGTTGGAAGGGAAGCCCAGCTCCTGGAGCGGGCTGCAGGGTAGCAGCCAGCTCGGAGCACGTGGGCGAGGTGTGAGCTGGATTAGCTACAGCTTGGGATGTGGCTGTCTGCTCTAGCTGAATTTGCAAACGGCTCGCGCTCCTCAGAGCCCATGTAAAGTAATTCAGCCAGTGGTGTTCCCTGTGTTGGCAGGCGTGCCTTTGGCAGCATTGCCCAGGAAATAGGACCTCCACATACGTGCTACCCTTAACTGGCAAGCTGTGCTCTTTTGCTACTGCAGTGAACCAACCAGTACAGTAGCTGGTCCTGTTTTACAAGCCTTAGCCTGGAATCTTACCCTGCTGCTGCAGAGGGGCGGAAGCAGCTCCCTGTCCCCATGGCCTTTCGTTTCCTCTGCAAATGTCTCCTCTCCTGCTGTTGACTGCCTCCTCTGTCTTAATCAAGATGTTAAAATAAATCTGGGCAAATTCCTGCTGAATAACTTGGAAAACTTGGCCCTGTTTTCAGTTTGCAAGTTTTTCCGCAGAGGTGTTGTGAAATTCTCAAATTGGCTAATCAAGGTTATTCACCAACTTCTTCCGTTAATTCTTCTTGGTGTGAAGTGCCAGGTTTATAATCAAATATATGATTAGAAATGTTCTCACCCTTGGCTGGTTACATAAGGGGTGTGGTTTAAGAGCCTAGATGGATAAAGTAGGCAGGGTTGTTTCTCTTCTCTATATGGACTCCTTGCCTAACTAGCTGTGTGTAAACTTTAGTTGTGAATTTAATTCTAAAATTCACAACCTTTGTTGTGGTGTTTGCATCACTTATGAATGTCCCAATGAGACTCTCTTGTGACTAATACTCGTGCACTAAATTTAACATCCTGTAAATTAATAGTAGTAAAAAGTAACCAGAAAAATACTGTTAACATTCAGACTGAAACTCATCTAGACCCTGAGTCTGCAAAGATTATGCCTGGGAGTAGTCTCATTAACTTCAGTGGAACTAAACATGTGCATGAGTCTTTGCAGGACCCAACCCATAGACCATAGTGATCAATGGCTCCATGTCTAGTTGGCAGCCGGTTTCAAGTGAAGTGCCCCAAGGGTCACTCCTGGGGCCAGTTTTGTTCAATATCTTCATTAATGATCTGGAGGATGGCGTGGACTGCACTCTCAGCAAGTTTGCAGCTGACACTAAACTGGGAGGAGTGGTAGATACGCTGGAGGGTAGGGATAGCATACAGAGGGTCCTAGACAAATGAGAAGATTGAGCCAAAAGAAATCTGATGAGGTTCAGCAAGGACAAGTGCAGAGTCCCGCACTTAGGACGGAAGAATCCCATGCACTGCTACAGACTAGGGACCGAATGGCTAGTTCTGCAGAAAAGGACCTAGGGGTTACAGTGGACGAGAAGCCGGATATATGAGTCAACAGTGTGCCCTTGTTGCCAAGAAGGCTAACGGCATTTTGGGCTGTATAAGTAGCAGCATTGCCAGCAGACGAGGGATGTGAGCATTCCCCTTTATTCAGCACTGGTGAGGCCTCATCTGGAGTACAGTGTCCAGTTTTGGGCCCCACTCTAGAAGAAGGATGTGGAAAAATTGGAAAGGGTCCAACAGAGGGCAACAAAAAGGATTAGGGGGCTGGAGCACATGATTTATGAGGAGAGTCTGAGGGAACTGGGATTATTTAGTCTGCAGAAGAGAAGAAATGGGGGGGGGGGTTCGATAGCTGCTTTCAATAGGGTAACTGTCCCGATATTTAGGTGTTTGTCCCGATATTTCGCTGCATTGCTTTTTTTTTTTTTGCTCCTCCCTCCCCATGTGTCCCGATATTTTCTTCCTCTCATCTGGTCACCCTAGCTTTCAACTACTTGAAAGGGGGTTCCAAAAAGGATGGATCCAGACTGTTCTCAGTGGTAGCAGATGACAGAACAAGGAGTAATGGTCTCAAGTTGCAGTGGGGGAGGTTTAGGTTGGATATTAGGAAAAACTTTTTCACTAGGAGGGTGGTGAAGCACTAGAATGGGTTACCTAGGGAGGTGGTGGAATCTCCTTCCTTAGAGGTTTTTAAGGCCTGGCTTGACACAGCCCTGGCTGAGATGATTTAGTTGGGAATTGGTCCTGCTTTGAACAGGGAGTTGGATTAGATGACCTCCTGAGGTCCCTTCCAATCCTGATATTCTATGATTCTATGAATTTGAACCAATATTCACCAACATTCTTCTTCTATAATTGACAGCTCTACTAAATAAGATTAGGTCTTATCATCCATAGGGTATCCCCTGGATAGTGGCTCCCTATTCAGACCATTTTTCTTTAACCTTTGTTTATGGTAGTTCAGCCAGTTTTCAAGACTGGTGAGCTAATTTGAATAAGCCTTTCTGAGACACAGTATTAACTGCTTTACTAAAATTCAGCTATATCTACTGTTGCCCTAATGTTGTAATGTTCTGTCAAGAGCAATCAAGCTTGTCTGGCAAGTATTATTCTTTATAAATTCTCAGTGCTTCCTACTCATGGTTTCATAACCTTGTAGGATGTTTAATTACTTTTTTTAAAATACACTGTGTTACTACAGAGAAAAGCTGTAATTACAGGGCAGTAATTGATAGGATTGCTTCTTTCCTTTGTTGAAGCTGGACACTCTGGTATCTCCTTAGTTCTTTATGGATTCTAAAAAAAAAATATTGTTAGTAATCCAGTAACTTAAATTCTTGAACCCCTTTACTATCCTAGCATACATTTCAGCTGAGCCTGTTGCTTGGATGTGTGAACTTCCAAGTATTCTATTAACTTGCTCTCTATCAAGAGGTATGTTTTCAAGGCTTTTGTCCCTTCCTGTCTTTCTAGACCTTTTTGTCTCTGAGTCCAATATCTCATCTGATTGGTCATTTAATCTCTTTTTTGTTTATTTGACCTACTAGTATCCCCAAGCCAGGTGTAATTTGTAAAATCACGTGTTTGTTAAAAAAAGAAAAAGCCAAAAATATCTGAGCACTTAAAACTGGACAGTATCAGACTGCAAATCCCTGTGATTATTAAACTTGATGATACTCTAAATAAAAAGTGCTTTCAACCATGCTTGTAGCAGTTTCCATCGCCTCACACTGACTCTACAGGCATTCTAGGCTTCGGAGTGATGTGTGGTGGGTTTGTTGATTTGTGTGTTGTTGTGTTGTGCTGGGAGATTTGTGTGGGTGGCAAATAAGGGTGTGTGCTGCAGTGAAGGGCCTTATGTTTTTGGAGTTGTGTATACTGGTTGTGGTGGGGGACAGGTGGCTGTTGATTTGTATCTAGGGGTGTGTGCTGTGAGACTTGTGCAGATTGCAGTTGGGTTCACAAGTGTGGCACTATCCCTCATACAACCAATGAAACCGTTGCATGCAAATTAGCTGTCGAGAGGAAGGGTGGTGAATGGTTGATTACCTCTGATATCACAATGGTCTAGGTACACGCATGCCTTACATGCATGTGGTGTACAGCTACAGTAATTTGTCAAGTAAAAGCGGATGAGAACCTAAAAATTGGATGGTGGTAGACTGTGAAACCCAGTGATGTTTGAAACTGGTCATATTCTGAATAAAAAGAACTCTCGACCATGCTTGTAGTTGCTTCCATCCCTTCACATTGCTTCTACAGACATTTTAGGCTTTAGAATGACACACACAGTGACCTTCTGGAATATTATTCTATAGATTCTCTCTAGTACTTCATTTTTTTTTCTGTTCTGCATAAGAAAACGATTATATCCATGACAGTTTTGTGTTTAAAATCTCCCCCTGCTGCTAGGGTAAATCTAGCCTTGCTTTGCTATAGACCTTTTGCAGGAATGGTTTGTGCAGAATGCTACAGGAGCATGGGTTCGAGTCTCACACAAGAATCTCGTAAAGTAGTGTCACTGATCGGGTGACTAAGCCAGCCTTGTAAAACGATGGCCTGGAACCAGTGGCAATGAAGTCCACCGAAATATAAAAACATTTGTTCAAAAAGTTAACGTGGTTTACACTTTCCTGCCTGAGAATGTGCTCTGTATGGTATTTTGTCCTGGAGGCTTTTTACTACAGTTTCCTCTTAGTTCCAGAAGTGCCTGTCTGAAGTGAAATATTAGCCTTTTGCCTGTTTATACAGCAGAATTACCCCTATTGCTTCAGTTTCTGCAAACTCATGGTAGCCGCACTTGTGACTTTCTTAAGGGAGCTGCTACACCACAACCAGTCCAGTAGCCAAAGCCTGTTATTAGCAAGCTGCTGAAAGCAGCTGCAGTCACTCTTTCTGGATCAAACTAGGGAGAAGAAGCGAACACTAATTTCCCACCCAGGTAAGAGCCTCTGGCATCCTTGAGACAAGTCCTCTCTTTCCTTCTGGCTTCAGATGAGCTACAGCTGTGCTGTATCACTTGGCCCACCATTTAAATAGGGAAACCAAAAGGGAAGATATTTTCTTTCCTGCTCTGGGGAAGAGTTGGGAAGACAGCAGGCTGCAGCAGAGAGAAATGCTTCAATGCCTTTCGTCCACACAGAGCACAGAAGGGATTCTTGGTGCTGAGGAACTAGACATTAAAGTGCATGGGTGGGTGGAATATTTAAAGGGTCACATTCCAGGCACCCTGGAGAAAGAAAGGAATGAACTCCCACCTTCTGCATTTAGGAATTCTGCTCTTCTGAAGCCTTTATAGGTAAATGCATTGCTGGGGGGGGGGGGAAGGGGGGGACGACACTTCTTTGAAGGAGCAGGAAAGGGCTCAAGCCTACATCTGGTGTGTGAAATATTCTTCTGGGTGTATTTATCAAACCTCAGACAGATCTGGTATATAAAGTCTCTGGAATTCCTTCTTTTTGCTATAGAGCCCTCTGGAGAATTAGAGTTGAGAGAGGCTCTTTCCCCAACGGTACTTTTAGAGGGAATGGGTGTAGGAAATCTTCTAAGAGCTCTCCTCCCAACCAAGTGTCAGAAACGTGAACTCGGCCAACAGGCTTCAATGCCAATGAAGCAATCTATCTGCCCATGCGCTCCCCCTCACTTGGTGAGAACTGGCATGACCAAATTCTCCAGTCTTTCTTGGAATCTGTGCACTGAAACAGAGAAGCCAAAACCTGATTTGAAACCAGCCAGAAAAAACTTGTTCTGTATCAAAAATCTAAAGGGGCCTTATTTTGCTTTGTAGTTCACTTTTCTGCTTATTCTTGGATAGGCTATTCCTTTCCTCCATTCTGCTGGTTCAGAGCTGCACTTCAAAAGGCTTAGTAAAATCTTGGCTGACCAAAACAGGTTCTCAGTTTGATCATCATTCTGGAATGTATCAGCGGGAGTGTTGTGAGAGAGAAAGACACGAGAAGTAATTCTTCCGCTCTACTCAGCAGTGATATGGCTTCAACTGGAAAACTATGTTCAGTTGTGGGCACCACATTTCAGGAAAATTGGAGAAAGTTCAGAGGAGAGCAATAAAAATGATTAAAGGTCTAGAAAACATGATTAGTGAGGGAAGATTGAAAAAATTGGGTTTGTTCAGTCTGGAGAAGAGAAGACTGAGAGGGGGCAAGTACAGAAAAGGTTGTTATAAAGAGGAGGGAGAAAAATTGTTCTCCTTATCTACTGAGGATCGGACAAGAAGTAATGGACTTAAATTGCAGCAAGGGAGATTTAGGTTGGACATTAGGAAAAACTTCCTGTCGGGATAGTTCAGCACTAGAATAAATTACCTAGGGAAGGGTTGAATCTCCATTATTGGAGGTTTTTAAGAACAGGTTAAACAAACACCTGTCACAGATGGTCTAGATAATACTTAGTCCTGCCCCAGTGCAGGGGACTGGACTAGATGACCAATTGGGATCCCTTCCAGTCCTATGATTTGATGGACTTTTTGGCACTGGGGGGGGGGGGGAGGAAGTGTCTCAAATGTAATAATATCCCCATCTCTAGATTACCTTGTTCCTTTAAATTTTTTAATTCAAGATAAACCAATATTAGGATTAAATAAGATGGTGCAGCCCCCTTTCATGGAAACACTGACTGACAGTTTCTAAATGAATTAAGATAAATTGCTACAATTTTACGGTGTAGACAAAGCCTAATGGTCAGAGATGTAGCGAATATAGAAAAATAGAGAGATAAACAAAACCTCCTCGTAATAGTTTCTACTCCCAATAAAAATCTGACCTCTGGGCAACCTCTCCTGCTGCCTTTATCTTTGACATTCTCTCCTATGGATCCCGATACTCTGTCTGAGCTATCTAGTATAAACTTGATGGTCAAACACACTTTCAGTGCTTCATACAAGACCGATGCTGTATGCTCCAAGTGACGCTTCCAATCAGGACTGTACAATAACAATGATGAGAGAGATTTTCCTACATGTCCCTGGATCAACCAGTTGATTTGGTGTTGGAATGTTGCTGGCATCCCAGGTACGCAACAAGGCTTAGACCTGAGGTGGTAAAATTCCATGAAGAAACAAAGGCAGTTTTACATTGTGACCTGTTGTGCATGGGCTCTGACAAATTCCCCCCCAATCACACAATCTGTGGGGCTCCGATTTTACAGCTTATCATTTTAGGGTATGGGGTTTTGGTTATTATCCTATACAATGAGAAGGGACTTTTCCTCTTCCACCTGTAACCTCATATAGGGAGGCAGGAAAGGCATTGACAGTATTATAGATTCAAAGATCTTACAGCCAGAAGGGACCAAGATGGTTGTCTAGACTGACCTCCTGCATAACATAGGCCAACGAATTCCTCCCAGTTTCTATGAATCGTGAGCCCTTCGTATTACCCATTTTGGCTCTCTAACTCATTCTTTTTGCTGCTCTTTTTCCCGCAAGCCTTAGCGAGGTGTTTTGGGTGGGTTTTTTTTTCTGTTTCCTATATAGATTTGTTTTAATTATCTTATTGAAAGCAATCTCTCATGAAGTCACAGTGGCCTCCTCCTTTTTCCTTGCATTCCCTGTTGGAATCTGTTATTACTGGCCTATGTACAGCACAGACCTGGACTGATGCGTTGGGCCCCCCAATAGTGCCCCCAGGTGCTAGCCTCACTATAGACTGAAAGACAAGGTGGGTGAGGTACTATTTTTTTTATTAGAGCAGCTTCCGTTGGTGATAGAGACAATCTTTCGAGCCACACAGCTCTCTTCTGTAAAGGTTCTAGTGTGCAGGGTGCAGTACCATCTGCTGCCACTAGAGAACTCCTTGCAGCTCCAATGGCTGCGATACACTTGGCTGCCCCTAGGGGGCGGGCAGCTGCTCCACCAGAAGTCCCTGCAGGCAGCAGGCTCGGAATTCAGGCCGGAGTGGGGTTAATCTGGATTAGCAGAGCTAGCTACAGTCCCTCTACTCCTGCATCTCCAGGGCCAGTGAGGTGCTGGGAGGGGGTGGGATGGGACTGAGTTGGTGGAGTGTCTTAGTCTTGTAGAGGGGAGGGGATTGTCTGAGCTGGGTGCATGTGGGATCCGGGCCTGAAGAGGGCTAGGCTGGGAGAGAGGAGTGGAGGGAAAATAATGGGGTGTGTGGGGCAAACACGACTGGACAGGGAGAAGAGACCTGAACTGGGGAGAAAGTGGCATGTGACCCTTTCCCATAACCTCCCCCTGGCCCTTTGCTGTAGAGCATCCAGCTCGTCAGTCCAAAAAGGGGCTGGGCTCTCTTTCCCACCCCCCCACAGACTCCTCCCCTCTGACACCCCCATCGCAGGTTCCCAGCACTGAACTTGTCAAATATGACCATTTAGGGATGACTAACAACAATTTTAGTTACAAGCTGGGGACGCATTGGTTAGAAGTAACGGAAGAGGAGAAGGACCTAGGGGTCCTTGTAGACCGCAGGATGACTATGAGTCGACAATGTGACGTGGCGGTGAAAAAAGCCAATGCGGTCTTGGGATGCATTAGGCGAGGTATATCTAGTAGGGATAAGGAGGTGCTGCTTCCGTTGTATAAGGCGCTGGTGAGACCTCATTTGGAGTACTGTGTGCAGTTCTGGTCTCCCATGTTTAAAAAAGATGAACTCAAACTGGAACGGGTGCAGAGAAGGGCCACTAGGATGATCAGAGGAATGGAAAACCTGTCGTATGAAAGGAGACTAGAGGAGCTCGGGTTGTTTAGTCTGACAAAACGAAGGCTGAGGGGGGATATGATTGCTATCTTTAAATATATCAGAGGGATAAATACAAGGGAGGGAGAGGAATTATTCCAGCTTAGTACTAATGTGGACACGAGAACGAATGGATATAAACTGGCCGTGGGGAAGTTCAGGCTTGAAATTAGACGAAGGTTTCTGACCGTCAGAGGGGTGAAATATTGGAACGGCCTTCCGAGGGAAACGGTGGGGGCGAGGGACCTGTTGGTTTTAAGATTAAGTTAGATAAATTTATGGAGGGAATGGTTTAATGGTAAAACATATTAGCCAAGGAATACCAAGCAATGGCAGGTAAATAGTATAATGGCTAACGGGTCAGGCTGGAGACTCTTGCCTACATGCTCGGGGTCTAACTGATCGCCATATTTGGGGTCGGGAAGGAATTTTCCTCCAGGGTAGATTGGCTGAGGCCCTGGAGGTTTTTCGCCTTCCTCCGCAGCATGGGGCAGGGATCCCTAGCAGGAGGGTTCTCTGCCAATTGAAGTCACTAAAACACAAGATTTGGGGACTTCAACAGCAGAGTCAAGGGAAGGGGTAGGGACGGTTTTGTGGCCTGCAGCATGCAGGGGGTCAGACCAGATGATCATAATGGTCCCTTCTGACCTTAAAGTCTATGAGTCTATGAGACCACCCAGCCTGCAGAGCGAGGATGGGGGGGGGGTACCTGCAGCCATGACCCCAGACGGGGGGACTGGTTGTCAGGCGCTCGGATGCTGCGGTGACGTGCATGGTACAGATAGAAGGGGTTCCATAGGTGCAGTTAGCAGGAAGCCTGGCCTAAGACATGCCTCTTGCTTCATGCTCTAAACCTAGTTCCGCTCGCACTGTGGGCTGCAGACAGTTCCCAAGCCAGGGCCCATCGTGAACACCTGGGGAGTGCGGAGTTTTGGCAGGGCAGAGTTGAGTCAGTTGTGAGGAGGGCGGAGGAGTATCCGGCTGGTGGGAACACATGGGGCCGTCTCAGGGAGAAGGGGAGGATTCCAGTAGATCCCATCATGCCTTGCTGAAGGGCCTGTGGAGAGATGGGAGAGTCCTGGGTCTGGAGGCTGATCCCTCCCATTGCTAGGGATTGATCCCCCAAAGAGGGGATGCCAGCACCACCTGCCAGGCCCCTGGGTCAGCAACAGCCCCCTGCTCTGACACTCACACCAAAAGCTTATTTATTTGGGTCACCCCAGAGATAAGGGCTCCCTTGTACTTGCGGCTGTACAAGGCTGTTTGTCCCTACCTTACAGCGCTATCTCAGGAGACAAGGCAGACAAAGGAGTATCAGTGTGTCTAAAAAACCATATCTTTAATTTCCTTGATTTACATGGCAACTCACATCAGTCAAGTCCCCTCCTCACGTTATACTCCTTTCTGACCTGTTATCCCCATACATGCCCTCAGAAAACCCATCCCCTCTCCCAGCCCTCCCTGCATGTTCTCCAAGACACTTGTCCAGCCCAGGCTCCGCAAGCTCACATTCACACACCCTCCCCTCTAACCAAACCTCCCTCCCCAACCCTAGTTTTCCCAGAAAGTTTTCCCAGAAAGTATCCCCAGTGCTTGTATGTTCTCTTCCGCGTGGCAAGCTGGAAGGAGTCTTGCTCTGACTTGGCAAAATTGACATGACTCCTTGGCCGACTGATCCTCCTTCCCCTGGTATTCCCTGGGGAATCGGGGCTCTGGATGGGATGCTGTAGCCCAGTGAGTTGAGGATCGGGCTGGCTTCATTTCCTGGGTGAGGGGATGCTGCCCTGTCATTTTGCTGACTGTCGATTGTTCTTTTTTCTGCAGCTCTACCAGGAGAGAAGAGCCCCTTTCGTTCAGTAAAACGCAGGTAAGCGGGGGAGTAGGACGTGGTGTGGGGACGTCTCCTTTCAGACTCTTGCACAGCTCCGTGGTGCAACCCCCATCCTCTGCCTTTACTGTGTGCTTGTCCAAGCTCCCCTTTGGTGTCTGCACCTTCCCGGTTGTCTAGACCTGGTGTGAGCCCCACTCCCAACCTAATCCTCTTCCTTCCCCCTCCTCCAAGTAAACATTTAATTTTCCCCAGTGCAGTCACCACAGCTGTCTCCCCCACCTCCGCTCCCCTCCCCTCCTGCTTTCCAGAGTGGGGTCATGATAATTCCCCCACACTTGCATCTGTGTGGCATGATGCCAGGGAAGGGTCCTGGCAAGCAGCTGCCAAGGCTCTCTGAATGGGCTGTAGTCATGTGTTGCTGACGGAAGTTGGCCACGGAACATTGGCGAGAGAATTTCCCATCCCCACATCCCCTTCACCTTTCTGGGCTGCATTCACCTTTCAGCCCAAATCCTTATTAGGTGGCACTAGAATTGGATGCAGGTTGCATTTAGCTTGTTTGTTTGCCTCTTTTTGGGGTGGGAGGGAAGGAGAGAGGGGGTTGATGAAGTTAGTGTGTGAGGCCTGGATAAGATCTTAGGCCAACTTCTGCTCTGTCATGACCCTGCAGTTCCACTGACTTCCATGGGGTTTGGTGGATGTGAATGAGGGCAGGAATCTAAACAGTCAAAAATTCCGTCATTTCTATTCTGTTTGTAACATCTCTGAGGGCCCGTTCCTCCCAAGCCTCTGCGCTGGATCTGCCTCAGGATAGTCACTTGCTTATGAACGTTTCCAGATAGGGTCCCCTTTCCCAGAACGTGAGCTCTGGCCAAGGCCTCATGTCTTGAGGCACATTGGTTTCCGGTGATGCCCCTGGATTTGTGCAGTGGTGCTGTGCTGAATGTTGCTTCCAATTGGGAATTATGTAACAATATGAAGGCATTCCCTGGGGGAGGGAGTGTCTTAGAAATGCTGTATTGCAGCCACGGCTTTGTGAGTCCTCCCCACCCCACTTCCCTCCCACCCCTAGATTCATAGATTCTAGGACTGGAAGGGACCTCGAGAGGTCATCGAGTCCAGTCCCCTGCCCGCATGGCAGGACCAAATGCTGTCTAGACCATCCCTGATAGACATTTATCTAACCTACTCTTAAATATCTCCAGAGATGGAGATTCCACAACCTCCCTAGGCAATTTATTCCAGTGTTTAAACCACCCTGACAGTTAGGAACTTTTTCCTAATGTCCAACCTAGACCTCCCTTGCTGCAGTTTAAACCCATTGCTTCTGGTTCTATCCTTAGAGGCTAAGGTGAACAAGTTTTCTCCCTCCTCCTTATGACACCCTTTTAGATACCTGAAAACTGCTATCATGTCCCCTCTCAGTCTTCTCTTTTTCCAAACTAAACAAACCCAATTCTTTCAGCCTTCCTTCATAGGTCATGTTCTCAAGACCTTTAATCATTCTTGTTGCTCTTCTCTGGACCCTTTCCAATTTCTCCACATCTTTTTAAAAATGTGGTGCCCAGAACTGGACACAATACTCCAGCTGAGGCCTAACCAGAGCAGATTAGAGCGGAAGAATGACTTCTCGTGTCTTGCTCACAACACACCTGTTAATACATCCCAGGATCATGTTTGCTTTTTTTGCAACAGCATCACACTGTTGACTCATATTTAGCTTGTGGTCCACTATAACCCCTAGATCCCTTTCTGCCGTACTCCTTCCTAGACAGTCTCTTCCCATTCTGTATGTGTGAAACTGATTGTTCCTTCCTAAGTGGAGCACTTTGCATTTGTCTTTGTTAAACTTCATCCTGTTTAACTCAGACCATTTCTCCAATTTGTCCAGATCATTTTGAATTATGACCCTGTCCTCCAAAGCAGTTGCAATCCCTCCCAGTTTGGTATCATCCGCAAACTTAATAAGCGTACTTTCTATGCCAATATCTAAGTCGTTAATGAAGATATTGAACAGAGCCGGTCCCAAAACAGACCCCTGCGGTACCCCACTCATTACGCCTTTCCAGCAGGATTGGGAACCATTAATAACAACTCTCTGAGTACGGTTATCCAGCCAGTTATGCACCCACCTTATAGTAGCCCCATCTAAATTGTATTTGCCTAGTTTATTGATAAGAATATCATGCGAGACTGTATCAAATGCCTTACTAAAGTCTAGGTATACCACATCCACAGCTTCACCCTTATCCACAAGGCTCGTTATCCTATCAAAGAAAGCTATCAGATTGGTTTGACATGATTTGTTCTTCACAAATCCATGCTGGCTGTTCCCTATCACCTTACCACCTTCTAAGTGTTTGCAGATGATTTCCTTAATTACTTGCTCCATTATCTTCCCTGGCACAGAAGTTAAACTAACTGGTCTGTAGTTTCCTGGGTTGTTTTTATTTCCCTTTTTATAGATGGGGACTATATTTGCCCTTTTCCAGTCTTCTGGAATCTCTCCCGTCTCCCATGACTTTCCAAAGATAATAGCTAGAGGCTCAGATACCTCCTCTATTAGCTCCTTGAGTATTCTAGGATGCATTTCATCAGGCCCGGGTGACTTGCAGGCATCTAACTTTTCTAAGTGATTTTTAACTTGTTCTTTTTTTATTTTATCCGCTAAACCTACCCCCTTCCCATTAGCATTCACTATGTTAGGCATTCCTTCAGACTTCTCGGTGAAGACCGAAACAAAGAAGTCATTAAGCATCTCTGCCATTTCCAAGTTTCTTGTTACTGTTTCTCCCTCTTCACTAAGCAGTGGGCCTACCCTCTCTTTGGTCTTCCTCTTGCTTCTAATGTTTTGATAAAAAGTCTTCTTGTTTCCTTTTATTCCCGTAGCTAGTTTGAGCTCATTTTATGCCTTTGCCTTTCTAATCTTGCCCCTTCATTCCTGTGTTGTTTGCCTATATTCATCCTTTGTAATCTGTCCTAGTTTCCATTTTTTATATGACTCCTTTTTATTTTTTAGATCGTGCAAGATCTTGTGGTTAAGCCAAGGTGGTCTTTTGCCACATTTTCTATCTTTCCTAACCAGCAGAATAGCTTGCTTTTGGGCCCTTAATAGTGTCCCTTTGAAAAACTGCCAACTCTCCTCAGTTGTTTTTCCCCTCAGTCTTGATTCCCATGGGACCTTACCTATCAGCTCTCTGAGCTTACCAAAATCTGCCTTCCTGAAATCCATTGTCTCTATTTTGCTGTTCTCCCTTCTACCCTTCCTTAGAATTGCAAACTCTATGATTTCATGATCACTTTCACCCAGGCTGCCTTCTACTTTCAAATTCTCAACGAGTTCCTCCCTATTTGTTAAAATCAAGTCTAGAACAGCTTCCCCCCTAGTAGCTTTTTCAACCTTCTGAAATAAAAAGTTGTCTCCAATGCAGTCCAAGAATTTGTTGGATAGTCTGTGCCCCGCTGTGTTATTTTCCCAACATATATCCGGATAGTTGAAGTCCCCCATCACCACCAAATCTTGGGCTTTGGATGATTTTGTTAGTTGCTTGAAAAAAGCCTCATCCACCTCTTCCACCTGGTTAGGTGGCCTGTAGTAGACTCCTAGCATGACATCTGCAAGTCCTGTGGGCCCCTTCTGCTGCTCCTTCCATAGCTGGCTTTCCCCTTCCTCCAGCCAGCTGTACACCCTCTTTTGGTGTTCCTATGGCCACAGGAGAAGCTGCTATGTGGCTCCTCAGATGTTCAAACTGTGCTGAGGCCCAGTTGCCTCGTGAGCAGGTCTGGTTGGGCCACAATCTTGCACCCTCTCTGCTCGCCACAGTCGGGGTCTCATTGCTTAGTGCTCTCTCCTTCGAGAGTGTAGCTCCTCTCTGGGAAACAGGCTGAACACTTGTTCTGTCTCAGTCTTGTTCGGCTGAGTAGTAGCCGCTGGCCCTGCAACGTGTAGGCTGGGATCTGAGGGGCGAGCCGAGCGCTTTCCCTCATGTGCATCATCACCAGTAATAAAGGAGTTGCAGGCCAAACTGTGCCGTTGGCGCAGCCTCTGTGAGCCTGCTGTCCTTTCAGCAGGCTTGCGTGGACATCGCGGATTGGAGCTTCGTAAACAGGCCTGCTGTAGTACATAAGCCAGGGTAGAATCCAGCTTCCTTACCAAGCTGCATTGGCTCTGCCCATGTGTAAACGGCAGTAAAGACTTATCAGACACATCCAGGGAGCTGGTCTGCTGTGAGGGAAAGTGCTGCTTTTCCAGAGCAGCCCCAGGCTTTAAAAAGTAGTGGTGGGGGGGAAGAGGCAGGGGAAATCCACTTAGGACCTCCTTGTGGGGAAACTACAGAACACAGAAACAGATGAGGAGGAAGAGCAGAAAACGATGCATGGAGAAGCCTGAGTCATATTAAACATGTGACCCTGCCTGTGGAAAGTCTCCATCAGTAGATGGTGACCACACAGGGCACCTTCCCTTCTCCACAGCCCACAGAGACAGTGTCCAGGACCTACAGCACGAGTCAGTCAGTAACTGCCCATTTCTCTCTCTGCAGCGATGGAGATGAGGCTCCCGCCGCACCCCGTTGCTGTCCTCCTCATGGTGGCCGCTTTCAGTCTGGACTGTTGCCATGGTGCCAAAGTGCTGGTGATGCCCACCATCGTCTTTGACAGCCACCTTCGGGTCTTCATGCGGGTGGCGGAGGCACTGAATGACCGGGGTCACAACGCCACACTTCTCCTCCACGAGGGTCGGGAATCCGAGCCCTTCCTGCCAGGCCTCCGAGTGCAAACGTACAGGGGGATCTTCAGCACGGAGAGCGCGGACGCCTGGGTGCAGGAGAAGATAAAGCGTGTCTTCCAGGGGAAGAAGACCTCCCTGGAGATCTTCTCCTTCCTGGAAAAGTACTTGGAAAACTGTGATCTAGTGCTGGGGGATGCAGCCCTCCTGCAGCAGCTCCAGGGTGAGGGCTTTGACTTGTTCTTGGTAGACCCCAATGAGATGTGTGGCTTCATTCTGGCCCACCTCCTTGGTGTCAAATACGCCGTGATCTCCACCGGCTTCTGGTACCCAGCTGAGATCGGCGCCACTTCCCCCGTCGCCTATGTCCCCGAGTTCAACTCTCTGATGACGGACAGGATGGGGCTGGTGGGCCGGACTTGGAATCTCCTGGTCTACGTGATCACTCGCATCGCCACCAAGCTGGTCATCCTGCCCAAGTTCGACCGCCTCATGCAGAAACACGGGGTGGAGCCGCAGAAGTCCATGCTGGAGCTTGTCTATGGGACCAGCCTCTTCTTCCTGTGCAACGATGTGGTGCTAGACTTTCCCAGGCCCACGCTCCCCCATGTCATTTTCACTGGGGGAATCCTCGCTGAGCCTGAAAAGCCCCTTCCTGTGGTAAGTACAGGAGGAGGGGCTGCTTACAGGGGCTGCTGGCTTTAGAGTTCTGAGGTTAACTTTTCTGGTCCTGGCCAGGGCGTCTAAGGGCTGTAATCAGAGATCAATCCAGGGTGTCTTTTCCCTTGAGGGATCTGATCAGCACCCCTGAGCTTCACAAATTGTGCCACAGGCTGTGAAACCTGTACAGCAACTCTCTGCAGTTCACAAGTGTGTTGGGATTGAGGGGGAGGTGGGATGCAGTTTTGGGTCCCCCATCCCATGTCGGGAGCCTGTAACGCTGCCTCCATCTGACAATGCTGGGGAGTTCTGCACTGGCAATGATAATCCCTATACCGACCTGGGAAAAGCCCAATATTGACTTCTTCTGGGCTTTGAACTGAGCAGTCTCCTCTCTGTTGTCCTATTGCTTCACCAGTCTTTGAAGCCTCCCCAAGTTTTCCTTTTAATCCTGTTCCCTCAATCCTCCCGGCCTCCATAAGTGACCTTTTTACAATAAAAACTTTGCCCGGGCTTCCTGCTTATTCTCACTCTGATCCCATATTGAATCTGCTCCGTTTACAAGTTAAAAGAAAGTTTCTCCCCTCCCCCAGCTGCCAGCCCCGCAAATAGCAGGGACTCAGTGACAGATGATGGATCACTTGAAATTGCCCTGTTCTGTTCATTCCCTCTGAAGCATCTGTCACCAGCCACCACTGGAAGGCAGGATGTTGGGCTAGATGGGCCATGGGTCTGACCCAGTATGACTGTTCCTATGTAGCATAACCAGTACTAGATTCTGGAAGCCAGACTTTGCTCCTCAGTTTCCCCTGTGCTAATCCTGTTCTCTTCCCTGGGGTTGTACAGATGTGACACTTCCCTGCAATTGGAATTGAGTGTCAGGAGCCCTGACTACACTAGAGTTCCCATAGCTGCTACCACTGGTGGAGCTCTGCTACTTGGAGGAATGCTGGAAATCTTCAGAGAGAACAGGCTAAGGTGGCCTGGCTTGCCAGGAGGGTCCCTACGCCCAGCCAATGGATTGAAACTGAGACAAAATGCCAGCCTCAGATGACAGGCTTGGTTAAGATTGTTGATAAATATCAATGAAATCATGAGTGGTAGAATGTTAGGTGCACTCTTTTTAAGTTGAGAACTTTGGAATAAAAGTTCCACAACTATCCTTGACTCTGTCCCTGTGGGTAACCACCCTTCCTCATGGTGCCTGAGTAACGTGGGGAGGCTACAGATACAGTTCAGAACAGCCCACATATATAGGAGAGGGTGGATGAGGCCTGGGGCCAATCCTGCCAGGTGCTGAGCCAAATCCAGCAAAGCATTTAAGCACGTGCTTACCTTTAAATGTGAGTTGTCCAGTTGCCTTCCATGGGATTACTGGTGTGCTTAAGCATTCTATTCTGGATCAGCCATATGCCCAGCATCTTGCAAGACTTGGCCTGTAGTGGAACACTGGCTGTGAGATGCTGTACTCAAAGGGTTAAGAGGTGAGATGGTTGGTGGTTCAGCTGTTTGCATTTGGGTTGTAGGATGCTAGGGCTTGGGAGAGGAAGGCATTTGTAGACCTGCATGTAGATTAAGATATTTCCATTTTGAACTGGGGCCCAAACCGTGATATCCCAGTAGCTCTGGATCTTTATATCCTTATTGTTTTTAAGGTAGCTGAGAGTTTGTGGTCTGTGCTGGAAATGTGGATTAGTATTTGTGTTAAAGGACATTCTTGGTGAGTGGGTGGGCATTGATACAAGGTCGGCTGCATTTCCAGAGAGAGCTTTAACGATGAAATTCCGGAACTTCTGATGTTGGGTTTTTATTATAATGTGGGTAATTTATCTATTTACAGGATTTATAGCTACTTCTTAAATACCCATTATTTCCTCAAACAGCAAGGAGTCCGGTGGCACCTTAAAGACTAACAGATTTATTTGGGCATAAGCTTTCGTGGGTAAAAAACATCACTTCTTCAGATGCATAGAGTGAAAGTTACAGATGCAGGCATTATATAATGACACATGAAGAGAAGGGAGTTACCTCGCAAGTGGAGAACCAGTGCTGGCAGGGCCAATTCAATCAGGGTGGATGTGGTCCACTCCCAATAATAGATGAGTCTTTAAGGTGCCACCAGACTCCTTGTTGTTTTTGTAGATACAGACTAACACGGCTACCCCCTGATAGATGAGGAGGTGTCAATTCCAGGAGAGGCAAAGCTGCTTCTGTAATGAGCCAGTCACTCCCCGTCCCTATTCAAGCCCAGATTAATGGTGTTAAATTTGCAAATGAATTTTAGTTCTGCTGTTTCTCTTTGAAGTCTGTTTCTGAAGGTTTTTTGTTCAAGAATAGTGACTTTTAAATCTGTAACAGAATGACCAGGGAGATTGAAGTGTTCACCTACTGGCTTTTGTATGTTACCTTTCCTGATGTCCGATTTGTGTCCATTTATTCTTTTACATAGTTACTGTCTGGTTTGGCCAATGTACATGGCAGGGGGGCATTGTTGGCACATGATGGTATATATAACATTAGTAGATGTGCAGGTGAATAAGCCCTTGATGGTGTGGCTGATGTGGTTGGTCCTCTGATGGTGTCGCCAGAGTAGATATGGGGACAGAGTTGGAAACGAGGTTTGCTACAGGGATTGATTCCTGGGTTGGGGTCTCTGTGGTGTGGTGTGTAGTTTGCTTCAGGTTGGGGGGTTGTCTGCAAGCGAGAACTGGCCTGCATCCCAAGGTCTGTGAGAGTGTGGGATCGTTTTCCAAGATAGGCTATAGATCATGGATAATGCGCTGGAGAGGTTTTAGCTGGGGGCTGTACGTGATGGCCAGTGGTGTTCTGTTGTTTTCCTTGTTGGGCCTGTCCTGTAGTAGGTGATTTCTGGGTACCCGTCTTGCTCTGTTAATCTGTTTCCTCACTTCCCCAGGTGGGTATTGTAGTTTTAAGAATGCTTGATAAAGATCCTGTAGGTGTTTGTCTCTGTCTGAGGGATTGGAGCAAATTTGGTTGTATCTTAGGGCTTGGCTATAGACAATGAATTGTGTGATGTGTCCTGGATGGAAGCTGAAGGCATGTAGGTAAGTATAGTTGTCAGTAGGTTTCCAGTATAGGGTGGTGTTTATGTGACTATCACTTATTTGCACTGTAGTGTCCAGGAAGTGGATCTCTTGTGTGGACTGGTCCAGGCTGAGGTTGATGGTTGGGTAGAAATTGTTGAAAGCTTCAAGGTAGAATTCTTCAAGGACCTCCTTTCTGTGGGTCCATATGATGAAGATGTCATCAATGTAGCACAAGTAGAGGAGGGGCACCAGAATTTCCTGTTCCTTTAAAAATGTAGGTTTTACAAACAGTTGCACCTCCAAAAGAAAACATTTCCTTCACATTCAAGAGAATCTCCAATCATTTAATTTAATTTCCGACCTTCTTGCTGACAGAATGACCCACGCGGTCAAGAAAGGGTTAAAAACCCAACCAGCACTTGCCAGAGGTCTTAAAGGGTCAGATACTGTATGAGAATAACTCTGGAATAGACCCTTTCAGCTGCTGACACATCATACTCTGACAGTAGGCCTTTTTGAAGGCAAATACAAGATTTGCAGTTTCTAGATGAAGTTGCTTTTTCCCCCCCTTGAGTCTTCCCTCATACCCCATTCTTTTGGGGGGGGGGGTTGAAAACTGGAAGAGGGGGGGGGGAAATTCCCCACACATATTAACTAAGCCCTTGTCAAACATTTTGTTTTTAAGGAAGTTGGAGGTTAGAGAGAGATTTTTCAAAGGTGCTTGATGGGAATTGGACATCCCCTTCCTTGAAGTAGTTTTGAAAACCTTCCCCTGAAATCCTCTTATGTTAGGAGAAGGGCCATGGGAAACCTGAGGGGTCAAGGAGGTGGAGATAAGAATTGAGATCAGTCCAAATCAGTCTAAGGGAAAACTGGTTCCCTATGTTGGCTACTGCAGCTCCATAATGAGCCAGCTGGCTAAATTCCCTTTGCTAAAGAGAGTCCGGGGTGTGTGCGTGCGTGTGTATACTTAGAGCCTTTTGGCAGCCTGGAAAACCTACCTACACCCAGGAGTGCTGGAACAATTTTTATAGTGGGGGTGCCAATGTGTTTTTTCACACCCCTGAGCGCAGCAAGTTGCAGCGTTGTACATCGCCAGTGTAGCTAAGGCCAAAATACCTTTTGAGGATCTGGGCCTGAAGGACTAAATCAATTAGCCAGCGATAGGTACTAAAGACAAGGATGGGCGCTTCTCATCAGCAAAATCCTAATGAGACCCTGAGATCCGCAGCCACTGCTGGGAGAGGGGCGTTGCTGGGATTTCTGTCAGGTGCTGTCCCTAGGCCCTGCTTCAGGGGCTCCTTTCATATCTGCATCCGGCTAGTAAGTCCTTTCTGATGCTGGGATGGAGAAGGTGCCCAGTTCTCCTCACATCCCTTCCAGACCTGCCTGGTTTCTAGAAGAGGACAAGTCTCCACTCCTATCCAGGCTTGGGCCTGTATTTTTGGGGTCTTCTTCACTGATTAGTGACTCCAGTCCCCGCTCCTGCTGCTCAGAGCTTTTCAAAGCAGCATCATGAAACTGGCTCTCTTGATAGTTCCCAACACCAGCTGAGAGGCTGACCAGCGCCTGGGTAACTTTGCTCTTGCCTGGCAAAGCTATGATCCGAAAACACAGCTGTTTTCTAGAACCATATGCCAGCTCAGTGAGACCACCTTTTGCGGGGTGCAGTGGGGAAGGCGTTCTTTATAGCCAGATTGTGTCCATGAAAGCGGAAGTTCTACAGGTACTGATGGGTGAAGCTTCCCCCTCTGCAGGGAGGGCTTTCCCATGGTGGTGGTGGGGTGTCCAAGCCCTCTGGAGGACAGGCTGTGAGGCACAGCTGTGCGTGTTCACCTGCAGGGCCTGCGCCGCTGGGTGGAAGCTGCGGATGCTGGTGTTGTCGTCGTCTCCTTTGGCATTGGGATCCGAGCGCTCCCGAGCAACTTGGTGGAGAAGATGGCTGGGGCGTTTGCACGCCTTCCTCAGAGGGTCGTGTGGAGGTGAGGGGGCACCTTTATCTCTGGATGTAGTTTGGTGGGGAATTGGGTTTCCCAGGGTGATTCCAGCTCAGTTTGTTTTCTCTTGGTTTCCCTTCTCTGTTTTTTCTGGCAGATACTTTGGTCAGAAGCCAAATAACCTGGGTGAGAATACGCTGATGATGGAGTGGCTGCCCCAGAACGACCTGCTGGGTAAGACAGGGAGAGAAATGCTGTAATTCAGGGTTTTACTCACAACCAGAGCAAAGAAAATGCCACTGTAGTGTGTGTCATCCAGAGCGCGTCTGATCAGAAAACAATCGCTTCCTTATCTAGTGAAACCAATCTCCACCCCTTCTGCTTCTTCAGGGTCTGACCAGCTCAGTGTCATGTAGAGTGACCAGATGCCTGATTTTTATAGGGACAGTCCCAATATTTGGGGCTTTGTCATATATAGGCACCTATTACCCCCCACGTTCTGTCCCAATTTTTCATACTTGCTGTCTGATCAGCCTAGTGTCATGGCAGGAGATGGTGGGATCCTTCAGGGTTCTGCACCCTCCTCCTATCCCCAAGACATGCCCTGTTTCTCCCAAACCTGTACGGGTACAGCAAATGTTTGTATGGAGAAGGCCTGAGCAAATTGGGGCATCTGCAGGGGGATCACCGTCTCTTGCTTCTCTGTAGGTCACTCCAACGTGAAAGCCTTCATCAGCCACTGTGGGATGAATGGCATATTCGAAGCAATTTATCACGGAGTGCCAGTTGTGGGGTTCCCTTTCTATGGGGACCAGTTCGACATCATGACAAGAGTTCAGGCAAAAGGGATGGGGATTCTCATGGACTGGAGCCGAGTAAGCGAAGAGGACCTTTACCAGGCCATAGTCACCGTTCTCTCCAACCCCAGGTGAGGTTCTCTGAGTGATGGAGCTGTTGGGTTAAAGGGGAGCAGATGAACAGTTGGTTGCATCCTCCTTTTGGAAGCCCATAACATTGGCTCAAGCAGTGATTCCACCAGGTGCATCGCTCACTTGCCTGGACACTCCAGTGCCTTCTGATTTTTAAGACTGATGTCAGCAGCAGCCAAAACCACAGGTCTGCCCGTCTTTATGGTGAAGGGGAAACTGATCTGATTTTATTTGGGTTTCTCTTGGAATGCTCCCTGAGATGCTGCTGTTCAAAACTCCTCCCCTCTCAATAGCAGCATGTTATCGGGTCCACCTAAGGCCTCTCTTTGCCATCTGTTTGGTCGTGCCTAAACTACCTTTATGTGGAGACTAGTAAGTACAGACAGTGCTAGGGCTTGTATCTATTAGATACTATTCTTCACCTGCTTTTTAAGACCCTTGGGCTAGCAAGTGACTTCTGGGTGATACTGGCTAGAATGCTCCTGAGAGGACTTGGCAGGATCCTGTGATTGAAGTGTTGTCATATTGCCCGCTCCCTTAAATTACTAAGTACTCTCAACTGCTGTTGACGTCAGGGTGCTTGGCACTAGGCAGAATCAAGCCCAGAGTCAGAAAAGGGCCTCTGCCACCTGCCTGCTCCCCCTAGGATGTGAGAATCCAGCCGGGTCCTTCAAGCCTCTGATGGTGATGCCTGCTACAAAGATTCTGTCACTAGAATTTAGCTGACCGCTCCGCTCATAATGCATGAGGCAGAACAGACTCTGGCTGGCATGGCCATAGCTGCATCGGCTCTGCAGGGCTAACAGGAGTAAAACTATCAGTGACGGTGATTGTAAGGACCTGGGGAACAGATCTAGAGCCTGCTCATGAGAGGTGAGAGTTGAGGCTGCTTGGTTCCTTGTAGGCTTCGGGCCCGTCATGAGTCAGAAGGGGCTGTTCTACCCAGAGAAGTGACTGTGAAATAACAGCGGGTGACTTTTTTGCTTCCCCTCTTGCAGCTACAATAAAGCAGCCAAGCAGATCTCAGCCCTGCACCGAGACACGCCTATGCACGCTCTGAACCGCACGGTGTACTGGCTGGAGTACATCCTCCGCCACGACGGGGCACCGTACCTTCGCCCAGCCGTCTACGACCTCTCCTTTTACGAGTACTTCTGCCTGGACATCCTTGCTCTCTTCCTTCTCTGTCTGGCGTGTGTTGCCTATGCCCTGTACAAAGCCATTGTGTGGTACTGGGGAAAGAGTGCCAGTCCCATGCATCTGAACGGCAACTGTCTGAATGGCCATCTGATGGAGGGGAAGAAGGCGCAGTAGTGCGCGGTGTGCTTGGGGCACGAAAGAGACTCCAGTGCGAGCACACACACCGCCCAGGTGCTCACAGAGACTCAAGCTTGTCCATCGGTCTGGTTGCTGCTCGTGTGGCTGGGAAGAGGGGGAAAGTGGCGCAAAGGCCAGTGTGTGCCTCTGTGTACAGCACGCCTGGGTAGGGACATGGATCTAGGCGTGGGTGGATGCATTTGGCCAGGACTGTGGGAGCGTTGAGGCGGGACATGAGTGGGTAGGTTTCTGGGGAGGAATGTGGGGTTGCTCCCTTTTTTTTATGCGCGATGGTTTCGATGCTGGTGTTACCCTTCTGGCTTGCTAGGGTCTGCGGTGAGGCATAGGGGGCAGGAGTGGCGCTTTGTCTGGGGCAGTCATCGTTTCTCCCTTGCTCCATTAGCGAGGCCCTGGGAACTCGGGACTCCTTCAGGTGCAGCGGGGCAGCCGACTTTGGGCAGGGGAGGGCACCCTAAAGGTAGTTTAAAAATCGGTCTTTGTTTAAATTTTTTGGGCAGATGTTCTGAATGCTTCCCTTGGTGCTCTGTACTGTAGGCTGTGTTTGTGCTAACTTATTTTTTAATAAACTGTCTTCTTTCCCCTGAGCAGTGGTGTTTGGTCTGTGTGAGGAGCACCTCCTCCGAGGCAGAGGCGGCTGTAGCTTTAGTGGGGTCTTACTCAAAGCCAGCGCGATTGGGGCTCTCGCCCGCTGCTGTACAAGCCCCTGCTGCCTCCCCACACGTCTCTGTACGTCCTGCCTTGCTCCTCAGCCAATTCTTCCCTCCCTGCCATGTTGCACGCTCCTCCGCTGGGTTTTCAGGCAACACTCCCATCCTCCCCTATTTGTGAGGCTTTGTGGTCTGTGAGGCCAGTCGCGCACACTCCACATGGAAGATGGAAGATGCAGAGCAGAGAGATGGAGGCAGGAGCTCCAGTCTGCAGGGGAGAGGAGATTCATGTGAGAGAGCAGCTAGCTCAGTACGGCTCAAGGGCCAGCCCAGTGGCCTTAAAGCCAGCGCTCTTTAAAGGCAACAATACGCTTCATAAAGGAAACCAAGCCTCAGATGTGACTGGACCTGCCTGTTCCCCACCCTGAGGGCGTGGTATGGAGGTAACGCCAAAGACCAAGTGCCTGCAGCCACCTGAGCTGTGCGATTGGAAGCCAAGCCATGCTCTAGTCTTACAATCCACCTGCAGTTGTATGGAAAATGCACTTGGTGATGCCTTGGAACAAGCATGAATGTTTCTGCGCTGGCAGCTTGGCCAAGCCTGTCACGGCTCTTGCAATAGTTGCCCTGTTATCCCCCTTCTGCCAGTTGTTCTGCTGTGTTTCCTGGGCACATCTCCCAGTCTGCCCTTATCTGAGTATATCTGTGGGACAGCACCTAGATTGCTGTCCTGAGTGTCCTGTATTGGAACCGGGCCCCGCTGCTGAATGGGTAGGGGCACTTGGCGCTAACTTGGATTTTAGCTGGCTCAGACTCCAGTGTCAAGCTTCATGTCCTTCTGATGCTGTTCGTGTTCCTATGAGGCATGAGTAATCACCCTGTGTACGACAGGCCAAATTCTAGCCCCTCCCTTACACCTTCTTGACATCACTGGGGTGATGGAGAAGAGATGGTCAGCTGCTGTCCTCTGCTCTCTAGGACAAATCTCGAGGGCAAATGAGGGCATCTGTGCCCCCCCTCGGTTACACAGTGAGAGATGCTAAAGTAGACCCTTGTCTGCTTACTGACGTGTGATTTATGCTTCACAGGGATTCTTGCACTTTCCTGATGCACCTGTTCCTCGCTGCTGTCTGAGACCGACAACGGGGCTACCTTGGACCCTACTGATTTCATTCTCTGTCAGCACTATGTAACTTACATCTGACTTGGGACTGCTGAGTCTCAGTGGGTGTAACTTGCATGCTGATGGGGCAGACGAGGAGCGTGGCAAGACAAGCAACTAACAGGAGGTGTATGGAAGAAGAATAACCTGCTCCTAGCTGGTAGTAGAGGAAGGAGGACTATGAGAGCCGAGAGCACTGGCTACCCCTGGCCTTCATGCCTTGGCCTAGAGATGGTTGAGATAAAAGGGCTAAATGGCTTTTCAAAAACACAGTGTAACAAGTTTCACAACATGCCTGTCCTAGTGCAGCTGTTTCCAATACATCAACTATGAGTCACTGGTCACCCTAGAGCAACTTGGAATGCATGGGTGTCTCATGGTGGGAGGGAAGGTGGAGGGGAGCTCATGTACTTCGTTCAGCTCTTCGGCCCCTGAGGGGTGGGCCGTTGGTAGTTCCTCTGCAGCCCATGTCGTACCTCAGCAACTTAGTTCAGTGCAGCAAGGCTGGGGTCCATGGCTTAGCTGAGTTCCATATGCTGTTTCTAGCCTGAGCCAGCGAGGAGGCCAATGCTCAGTACTGGTTCCCAGTAAGCCTTGCTGCTTGGGCGGAGTCTCTTGCTGTGTGCCAGGTCTGTTTTCACTGTCCATTCGCATTCCAGGTGCAGAGCTAGTGCTGTGGAGCAGAGAGGCAGGGCTAGCCTTGCTTTCCTCCACAGCACCCTCTTTGGCCAACAAAGGAACTGCAGGAGTGAGCGCCAAAGTCCGTTCTAGCTCGTATTCATCCTGGAAAGATGTTGGTCACAGTCTTTCCTGGGGCCGGAACGCCGTGTGCAGGGAGTGGGCTCAGCCAGGGAGGGGATGTGCCCATTTCCCTCTGGGAGTAAAAGGGCAGCATGTTTGACCCAAATGTTCCCTTTGTGACCTGCAGGGGGCTAAGCAAGAACCCAGCTTCGCCCATGACTTGCTGTGTCACTATCGGCAAGTCACTTAACTTCTTCTCTAAATCAATTGATTGTCTGTGAAATGGGGCCCTCCTCTGTCGAGAGCTACAGAGGACAACGTGCTGTTGTATATTAAGCCAAAGCTATGATTTGTGGGGTACCAAGCAATAGAGGTGCCCACTGAGAGACATGCCTCCCTATTCCTATCCTGGGGTCAAGAGGGACATGGCGGCTAAGTTCAGGAGCTGGGAATCTGCTCTGGGCCCCATGCTGCTATTTTGTATACAAAGCTGGCCTTCTGTCTGGCCCTCTGAGTTTTTGGAACAGAGTGCTTCAGGGAAATGCTGAAATGGTAGCATTCTTGCTGGTGTATGCAAAATCCCTCAGCAGGGACTGTGGGCCTCTTTAGGGGTGGGGATGTGCGTGGGGAGTGAATTAACTTGCTTTTCAAGTTTAGCTTGCATGGTCAGGTTCTTCAGAACCTCGCCTGGCAATGAGGAAAGACCGGCTTGTGAACAGAGATTGCATTTCAAGAGACAGTGGGAAAGTTAATTTGGAAAGGACCAGTACAACCCTACACAGGCACTGCAGAAACTCTGGTTGGGGGAGTGTGCAGCTACTCCATTTTCTAGGCATCTCCGTGCAGCATTGGCAATGCAGCCATGCTCTAACTACTGGGCCTTTCTGCAGCTTTCAACACCATAGACTCCAAGGTACTGCTAATCTGGCTAGCGCAGCTGGAGAAGTCAGTGCATTGCTACAGTGGCTCCAAGAGATCCTTTCCAGCAGGCGCAGAGAGCGGTGAATAGCTGCTGCTTCTCCCACAGGCCTTTTAGGCTGGGTCTCTACAGCGCAGCACAGCACATCTCCCCTTCTGCATATACACAGATGCCATGGGCTCTGCTGCCAACAATGTGATGCTGGCACTTTGTTGGGTGCCTCATTTTTCACAGCTGCAACCAGGGGCACTAAGCCGTCCATGTTTAGAGAAAGCAGCTCTTGCCTGAAGAGCAGCAGCTCTAGTTCTGCACAAGCAAGGATGAAGCTACACAAGCTGGTTGGAAGGGGGAAACGTGGACAACTTTCCAGTGGCAACGCTTCCCTGAGTGGTACAAAGAATCAGGCCCTTTGTCTCCTCCATTTAGCCTCAATAAGCTGCTAGAGTATAACTAAAGTCTACCCCCTCCAGCTTGCTTGGAAACTTTCCTTCCTCCTAGCTGACCAGTGCGCACACTGGAGTCTCTGCAGGTGCACCATCCCCCCTCCCAACACCATGCCTTAGGCTGCTGTGAGATCATCACCGCTGTGTTGTAGTGTGGTGCTTTTTTGGGCACCCAGGGCTGAGAGTCACCTTGTCGCCAGCTGCCTTCAGCAGGAGGGAGTCGTGCCTGTGCCAGCTGGGTGTTAGCTTCTAGCACAAACCAGCCTGTCAGCCACTCAAGCACTCTTCTCCAGGCTCTGCCATCTGACAGTAGATGCACCCCTGCCAAGCATCTGCCTATGGTATCCAGCCCCTGCTCATTGGCTACCCCAGAAACCCCAGCTCCTCTGTTCCCAAAGGAATAGTGTACCCCAGTTGATAAGTTTCATCTTAGCCCACCGCTCCTGTGTCACACACAGCACGTGAGCTTGATTGTAGTAAAACAAAAGGAAATGTATTTTAAAAAGATTCAAATAGAAACAAGGGCAAGTGATGGAAACAAATGGTCAATTAGAAACCCAAATCCTAAAACACAAACTATGGCCCACCCTTATAAATTATTATCTTTTGTAGCTAATAGATTCTAACCCAAAAGTTCAGTCTTTTGCAGCCTTGGCTGGTCCCAAGGACCTAGGCCCTAGTCTTTTACATAACATCCCTGCCCATCCCTTGACAGCTGGCACTACTGGGCCTCCATGTCACAAGGAGTCCCCGCACTAGCTCCCAGGCAAAAGTTTTGACTCTCTGTATAAGGCACAATGCAAGACCCTCCTCTTTGATGCTTTTTCCACTGTAACCAGAATATTTGTTACCCTCCCCTATCTCCAGCAAGAAACCCTAGCCCAGCCAAGAATTCTGTTCCCAGTACCCCCACTCTAACCACTAGGTGGCACTGCCTCCTAGAAAACCTGCTTGAGTGCAAGCTGGGATGAGCTCAGAACTGTCCTTGCCTCTCCCACCAGGAGTCAGACACTGGGGACAATCGTTGGAGGAATGGAGTCTTCCAATCTAAGCCATCCTTTGGCAATAGGGATAATGTTCTGTTTCTCTAGCCTGGTGTCTCCTGTTCAGGGGAGTGGGGAAATGCTAAGCTAGTCCCACCAGTAGGGGTCATGGCAGGACAGTGACTCAATTTTGTTTTGTCCATGACCTACGAAATGGCCAAAAACTTTGTCCCGTGACCCACCAGATCCTCCAATCCTTCCTGCTCTGTGAGCCTGGTTTGTCAGCCATTTTGTGGACGGGAGGAATTGGTAGGCGATGGTGCTGCTGCTGTCCCAGTCTCTCCCATCACTGAGTACTGTACATGGCAGAGGAATGGTGGTGGTGGAAACCAGAGCTAATCTATTTCTTCTAGCGGGAGTCACTGTAGGGTGTCCTGAACAGAGATGTCTTCATTCTGACCTCCTGCAGCCGGGAATGAACAAGAGGAGGGATGGCGGAGCTTTTTCCCATAGGCAGTGTGGGAGCTGGAGTGGGCTATGTGAAACTCCTTCCATCTCTGCTGTCCCTTGTAGGCAGGACTGGGCAGAATGACTTGAGGATGTGCCGATGCCCAGCCATTCCCTGGAGGAGGAATGAGGCTGTCAGCCATAAGAACATAAGAATGGCCATACCGGGTCAGATCAAAGGTCCATCCAGTCCAGTATCCTGTCTGCCGACAGTGGCCAATACCAGGTGCCCCAGAGGGAGTGAACCTAACAGGTAATGATCAAGTGATCTCTCTCCTACCATCCATCTCCACCCTGTGACAAACAGAGGCTAGGGACGCCATTCCTTTAGCTGCGTGGGAATGCAGTGATGCTGTTCCCAGCAGCAAATGCACACTGAGGAAAAGAGTGAAAGGGAGCTCTGAGGTTCTCCACTCCCAGCAGGAGACGCTCTGTGACAGTGTTGTGGGGGTAGGCAGGCTGCAATCAGGTGCTATGTGGGAGGGGACGGGGGGGGGGACTGGCATGTATAAACAAAGTTAGTCTTTATCTTGTGCTCAGTAAACCAAAACTAGGGCAGTTACACAGAGAAGGGCACAAAGGAGGCGGGCCTCTGTGTGTAACAAGATCAGCTAATTTAAAGATGTTTGGGGTGGGGAAGGGAATCTCACACTGACTGAGTCTTCAGGGAGGGTTGCTGGCTGCATGGACAAGGCGGCATCAACTGCAATGGACACAAGAACGTCATTAGGAGGAAAATGCACATGTACATTCACTGCAACTGTCAGCTGGGGGAGAGGGGGAGATAATGTCACCCTGACTTCTGGCTGCTGTGAGGTGCAGGGTATTATGTGGCTTTGGTCAGATAGCACTAGCTCTCTCCCAATTGCCAACTGCAAGAGTTAAAAAATCCTGAGTCAGACCCCCCACACACACAAATCATGAGATTGACTCCCAAATCACCCACTTCACCCGCTGGCACTGCTTCCTTGGTTCCACCACTCCTCTACCCAGTCCCAGCAGCACCACTTTCCTGATTCTCTGCCTCCTGCTGCTCCAGGACCCTCGCTTTGCTATAGGACCATATGTGAAGGCAGCACAGGTCTGTGTTCTCAGCTCTGAGGCTCTTGCCCAGAGTGTTATGCTTATAAGAAGCACTCCGGATCATTTTCAGGGGAAAAGGCAGTAGATTCCTGGTATTCTGGGTTGCTCTTCAGCTGCTACCAACTTTTCCTGATTTTCTGAAAGACAAAAAGAATATGTTTCTACCCCATTTGGGGTGGCAGATTATTGCTTAAAATATCCCCCCCCCCCTTTTTTTTTTTTTTTTTTTACAAATACCCTTGCTGATTGCAGGCAAAACAGAGGAATTACCCCCATACTCTTCTGTGTTTTTGTTCTATAGGCAGGCCATGTTTTAATGGCTTCTACCTTTTAAGGGTGAATTATCCCACTGTTCAGTTATTAAATTCATGAGTTAGTGTACCTCAGTTTTCCTTCTTATACAGCAGACCAAGTTTGTAATGTTTTGTTTTGTTTTCTGTGCTAAGCTCTAAGTTTATTCACAGGTAATAGCTGAGAAGCATCATTACCATATGTCTTTAAAGGTTTTTTCCAAAAATCATACACACTATACATTGTTACAGGGTACTTATTAACATTAAGTTTATCCCAGTGTTTAATATTAACATCAAATCTATTAAAAGTATCTTGTTATACCATGCTTTTTAGTCAGACAATTTGTTTTTGAGACCAGTGTGTTCAATGTCCTCTTGAAATCTTTGCATAGGCTTTTTAACGTAATTATATCCTTGGGGTTTGGGTGAATTAAAAGATAGGGGTGTCATGCATATAAGCAAACCTCTTTTGTACCTGTCTTCAGATTTCAGCACTGCATACACACACACACAAAGTATATTTTTCCTACTTAGAGTTAACCTGTCACTCTCTTATTCTTAGGTTTGACTCCTTTTACCACCTTCCTCTGAAGGGTCATAATTTGAGTCTTTTAGTTTCAGGTAGTTTGTTTGCTTACCAGGTATGTCCTTTATCTGTGGCTCCTTTGTGCTGCCATTTATGGGTAGTTCTCTCCTTCCTCTATCAATTAGGTAATTTGCATCAACACAGGTGCTTTCTGGCTTGCTTTTGGATCCAAAGCCATCAGTAGCTCAGAGCCTCTGTCTTAAAAGGTTTCAGAGTAGCAGCCGTGTTAGTCTGTATCCGCAAAAAGAACAGGAGTACTTGTGGCACCTTAGAGACTAACAAATTTATTTGAGCATAAGCTTTCGTGGACTACAGCCACTTCTTCGGATGCATAGGGACACAATCAACTTCCACCAGAGTTTTGATTTTTTTTCCTCTTTCAACTCCTGCTTCCAAAACACACAGCGATCTGAAAAAGAAAACACAACCTATTGTGGCTCCCTTTGGAGCCCTAATAGGATTTTAATTAAGTAGCATGTTTTGTTTGCATTTCTTTTACCCTTTCTACAATATACACTGCACACGTTCTGGGAAAAATGCACATTCCTTTCATAGTTTAACTTCTATAACATTAGCCATATCAATTTTTACATAAGGTGTAACTGTTTCTTTTGTGCTCACAGAGTTCTCATGCACCCTTATCAAAGTGACAGCTGATTACTCAGAGCCACCTTAAGGTGTTTTACAAAGAGTTTTACAAACCAGGAGTGTTGCTTTAGGTCCTAAATACTCCACATATTTACACAATATATTTATACACACAGATACATACATACTCTTTTGCTTAACAGCCCTTACACGGCTTTAATTTTTACACAGCTGTACATAGATTACATCTGTATATATTTGGGGGCAGTTAAGTTCCAATAGAAACCCCTTATGTTCTTTTAGCAAATGTGACTAAATTGTAAATAGTCCAGGCAAAGAGACAATCTGATTGAAATCATCTGACTATGAACAGACATTCCTTTGGAAAAGGGGCCCATTTTCCCTTCAGAATGGTTGCAAAGAAACCAAGAATTCTCTTTCTATAACACTTTTCCTTTTTAACATTTTTACAACGTTCAGCTGCTTAATTCCCTCCAGCCTCTGCAGAGTTAACTTCTCACTCTCTTTCCTTAAATCACTTGCTTATCTCCCAAAATGACACCTTCATGAAAAAGTCTATAAGCACTAAAAACTCTGCCTGACAGAGCAGGAGGGGAAAACGCTAAGCCCCCTACCTTTTGGGCTCAATCCTGCTAGGACAGAGGGTATATTCACCTATGCAATTTTTCCCCGACAGGCAGATATGAGCAATGACTCTAATCCTCCCCCTTATGGGCAGGCACCTCTATGACCAGGGGTGTGTATACCTAGACAGTTTGTATATATCTTCTCTGTATAATTTTCCCCAACAGACAGGTTGGAGCGAGAACTCTAATCCTCCCCCTATTGCCCGGCACTTCGATGACCGGGGGTGTGCACATCTGAATGATTGATCAAGTAAGTATGGTATACCTTTTAGCAATATTTAGCAGTATTTTCAAATATCACAAGTGCATGTCTTGCCCCCTTGCCCACATTCTCCACCAAAAATGTTATGCTTATAAGAAGCACAGGGGATCTTTTTCAGGGGAAAAGGCAATATGCCTGGTTTATTGAAGATACAACAATTAGCATATGCATTCAATCATACCCCCCCACACACACACACACACATACACACACTGCCCCACCAGTTGATGTTATAGTTACCAGTCCAGAGTCTGGATCAATCTAGTGACCAGCTATATTGATGATGGGTAGGTAGGAGTCAGGTTCTGTCGGTCGCAACATGGTGCTCCAGGGAAGTCTTGGCAGGATGAACCCAAAGTTTCATGGCAAGGCACCTTGTTTATATAGTGATTTTTCCTTCATTGGGACCAATGAGTTTTGGACCATCATGCTGTAATCAATTGTTGTTTAACAAGTGCTTGTTTTTTTTAAATTGTTCTTCTCATCATTTATCTTGTTCTTTCATCAAGTCTCTCAGGGAGTTATCTCATGCTAGTTTTGATCACAGCTATCTTGTCCCCATTGATATGTGCCTGTCTCATCTTTAGAGTCATTAATCTGCCCTCCTCTGACATTTCAATAGGGGCGTGTTGCACTCTCCTGGCACCCTTGCTTCTGTCTCTGGTTCCTCTCTAGAACATCTGGTTCAGTGATGGCCTTTACACTTATCTCTTAACATCCATTCCTCATTCACACATAAAACAGAATTAATTTACACAGAACATTTTGAACAGGAACATCAAATTGCAATGCAGAAGAAAAACAATCATGGCATCCTTTTACTCATTTTAAAATGCTAAGCCTACAACAACGTGGTGACCGTCAAAGGTCTGTTACTGCTTTGAAATCAGCCCAGACACAAATTGATTCTGGCTGATGCATCTCTACCAATGGCCCATTAGGCCATTCCTTTCTGCTATTCAAAAAGGGTGGCTGGCAGGATATGGTCAAATCATACATCAATACATTTAATGCAGGCTACATTATCTTATTATTCCTTATCCTTCATTATAAATTATACATGTTCCTCTCCACGGAAAACATAAAATCCTACTACTACAAGAGCTCTGCCCAAATGCCCAGCCTTGGAAATCACAGGACCAGAGGAACATCTCATGCCATCGTGACAGCTCCTCCTACAGGCACCAAAATCCCGGCACTTGTGGTCACTTCACAATAGTCGGCGATCCTGCAACACTGCCTTCCCCTGGCTGCTGGGAGGGGACCCCTCACCCCCACACTGCACCCAGGCTGTGGGAGAAGCCATGTTAGCCCCTCCATCTCCCACTCCCATCACTGTCCTCTGCACCTGTGACCCAGGGTGCCTGGGGTAGCCCTCACTGGAAATGCCAAGGTCAGGGCAGGCTGCAAAAAGGAGAGTGGATACTCCCAAAACTAGTAGTTAACACTGAAGTTAAACTTCCCAACCAGCCACAAAGTGAGCTCCTGATCCCCCACATTGGTTATCAAGAAGCAAAAAAAGGAAATCACACAGTCCCCTTTATTGCATTCCAGTTCTTGCTCCAAATCAGCACCTAGGAGCAGTAGGTTGAGGAGTTATTTAAAAACTCTGCTCGCTATATAAAATGTTTTTCTGACCTCCAAAGGGTCAGCCACATTGCCAGGTCAATATTAGGTTGGATCCTACCCAAATTACCATGTTGCCAGCCAATCCTTTAACATCTAAAACTAAAGGTTTATTACAAAGAAAAAAGAAAGAACAAGAAGAGAGTTGTTAAATGATGAAGTAGTCACATACATACAAAGACTTCAAAGTCCATATATCAGGTTCTTAGCCATATTGGTGAGTTTGCTGGCTTGATAGTCCCTCTGGACCACATCTACAGGTTGGATGGGTCATTCAATCCTTTGTTCAGAGCTTCAGTTTGTAGAAAAGTTATTCCAGAGGTAAGAAGCAGGATTGAAGACAAAATGGAGATGATGCGGCTGCCTTTTATAGTCTTTTGCCGTGCGGCTTGTACTTCCTTTGTCCCAAACACAAGCTACCCAGCACATGGCATGGAAGCCTTAGAGTTCTGTCCATAAGCATACCACATGTCTTGCTGACTCATAAGGAGTCTTCCCTATCTTTTCTTTCAATGGGTTCATTGTACAGTTGATGACCCTTGATGGGCCATTGAACAGGCTAGGTGGTGCTGATGCCAATCTGCCTGGGGGTGTCACCCAAAAACACAGTACAAGTTTGGAAATACAGCTATACCATGCATATCTAGAACTAACAATACAAAGGCGATACAAACATATAAAGAAGATTATCATACTTGGCGATTTATAACATTTTTGCAGATACCTTATAAGGCATATCTGGTCAGATTCCTTGCAATTTTATAATATTGGTGTCAATAATATAAAGTGTCTCCCATATTCCATACAGCATCATAGCTCCCCCTCAGCCCACAACATCCTCCTGCATGCTCCTCAGCCCCCCTACCCCCACATCTAGGCTGTACCCCTTAAATCTGCCTCCTGCCCCCATCACTCCCCCATCCCCCTTTCACAGGGTCTCTGCTGCTCCTCACAGCCTGTGTCCTGTCCAGCCCCTGAGCCCTAGACTGACAGCCATCTTGCCTGTGAGTGGTGTCAGCCTCACTGAAAACAGTGGAACGTGGCAACCAACTGTACTAAGGGCAGACTCCCTTCCCCATATGGCTGTGGGGGATGGCGCCCGTCACGCTGGCTTCAGCCCATTGAGGAGATGGCGGCCATCTTGAATAAGGGAAAATTCACACATCAACAACTTTCATCGTGTTTTCATGAGGCAGGTGAAACTACCCAGAATGGCTGGAGTGGCCCTGCTGCTGCCACCATCCCAGCCACTCAGCTGGGCAGGGAGGAGGCAGTAGCAGTTGCAGCCTCTAGCTACTGCCTCTTAGCGAGGGTGGAAAAACCCCTACACTACAGCTGTCGTGGCTGCAGTATAGACATGGCAATTAGTGAATTGCTTGCTTCTGCCCTGACAGCTACAGTGCAATGGGAAATTGGCTTTAGAGTTGCGCTGTAGGTTACAAGCAGAACAAGCTCCAATGTTAAGTACTGCTGCCACTCGTTCTCCTTGCTTGCTGCCACACAGGGCCTGTTACCTTCTGTGGCATGGTCTCAGGCGGCTCCTTTTGCTCCAACTCATGCAGAGGGAAATAGTTGCCATTATTTCAGTTCCTGGGAACATTTTGTGCTTGATCTGTCATGCTATTACACACAGAGGCCAGGGAGAGGATCAGCGTAGAGAAAATGCTTAGCTTTTACACACTGCCTTGTAAAAAGGCTGCATCTCAGTGTAAAACTGTGGGTGCTTCATTTTGCAACAATTTCAAGCAGCAAAGATCACTCGTGTAAAACTACTCATGGCCTGCAGCATTGCCATGCCAGTCTGTAGGAAGCATGACAGTTCCAGGCAAGTATGGATTGCTTCAGGATGCATGAGGGGGCCGTGTTTCTTGTTGGCTACGATTTGGGTAAAATAACAGCAATCACATGCCGCCCTCCAGCACCGGGGCAGTTTTAATGGAGCTCAGGCTGATGCCTGTGCAGCTCAACCGAGCGACTGTTGGCCTAGCTCTCTGGGCTGGCAGTTCGTCAGGGATGTGATGGGGAAGGTTCGGGAGGAGTGGGGTGCTGACTGTGAGGGGGCACAGACTGGCAGTTAGCCAGAGAGATGGAGGAGTGGAAGGTTCTAGATTCACACCCACGCAGCATTCCAGGTGGCCTGAGCCCACCGGCTGGTGGCTCTAAGGCACCGCAAACAGCTGACGTGGGTGAGCGGGGGTTGTGCTGGGAGATTGGTGTTGATTTGTGCGGGCGATGAAAGAGGGGTGTGTGCTGCAGTGAGGGGCTGCATGTGTGTTGGGGTTTGTGGTGTGGGTGGCAATGTTGATGTGTGGGGTCAGTTTGTGTTGTAGGGGTGTCTAATCAACCTTTGCGAAGCTGTGGCCAAGTAACCCACCAACAGTGCAGTCTCCCTCATTTCATTGACTCAATGCAACCTGTGAAACTGTTATATGCAAATTAGCTGCAGAGGAAGGGTGGTGATTGGTTGAATGACCTATGATGTCACAAATGTCTAGGACCGTTGCTGCAGATAGCTACATGGCTTATTGTTTTATTATATGGAGATTCTCTCTCTCTTCCTGACATAAATGAGCATGAGCTGTAGTTCTGAGTCAATGCCTGTGGAAATGGAGTGGATTTGAACAGTGCCCTAATCTCTCACCAGCAGCAAACTCTCACCCTTGCTGGTCTTCAGAATGTTGTCGAGAGGCAGAACTGCAACACTTTCCCATTTTAAAATTCTACAGACAATTCTCCTGCCTTGCACATGGGCCATAGCAGTTCTCTTTCTCCACCGCCCACACCGCATTCCTTCATTGCCATTTGATTGGACAAGTGTTTCCAGGGTTTCTTCTAGAATCATGGTATCAATAGTGGCTTTAAGTAAGAAGGAAATTCACTCCCCTCTCTTCCAGGAAAATTCTGCTGATCAATTCAGGGCTCTGTATAGAGTGCTGGACTTCACATTGGTACAGTTTCCACAGTATCTTGGTGTCATGGCCCTTTTTCAGGGGAGTCAGGGACCACCCTGTCTCTGACTTGCTCCTGAAAGTGAGAATGAGTCAACTTAGACCCCTCTAGAAGTAATTAAATCCCTAGGTGGCTGGTTGGCAGTTAATGAGCCTGATAAAGGGTTACCAGGACTCAGCTGAGTGGATCCAAGAAACAGGAAATGCCTGAGGAGAATGGCTCACCAGAGCAAGAAGCCTGGAAGGTGTGCTCCTGGAGAAAGGAGCTTTCCTAGAGATGACAACAGCAGCTGGTGCTGACTGGAGAAAGCAGTTGCAGGTGAGTGGTGTAAGGAATAAAGGTAGATTTTGAACTGAACTCAGCCCCAAGAAGGAGGGCTGAGGATTCTGGACTCAAGGAGAATGAGGCATTTGAGTGACAGTCAGAGGCTGGACCAGAGAGAAGGAAGAGACTTTGTTTTTGAGTTTCTTTGGACTGTGTGGGGTTATTTAAGGAGCACTGAAGAGGGTAAACTGAGACTGCTAGGGGTGTGTGCTTGAGGTGCTGCCCCCATGACTCTTGGATTCATGATAAACAGACCTGTGGTTTTAGAGAAGTCAGGCAATGAACCCCATTAGGTGTAAATCTAATCTCAGAACGTTAATAAAGATAAGGATTATCATAAAGGGAAACTAGTGGTGCAACACAACCAAAACTCCCATTCTTAGTGAAGACTATTAGGGACACTGATCTCATGCACGGACAAGTTTCAATGAACCAAAGTTTACATGAGCCTTATCCAATATCTCACTCCTATTTGCATGTCATGCCATCACATCTGTTAGCAGAGGTCAAGATTCTATTGTCCATTCTCCTTTCCCTCAGCTGGTGAATGCAGAGAATCACCACAAAGAGATCCAACCATTCATAAGCCAGGGAGAGCGATCCTTCTGTCAGATGCCAGCTGGAGGAGGGCTCGCTTAGGTCCCAGCCCAATCCAGGGGATGGGTAATAGAAAGTGAGCATAGCACACAGTAGCTGGAATACCTATGTGAGATCTGAGCACTTCCTTCCATGTCTGAGAGACTTGTTCTGGTGGTGACAGTAAACATGTCTGATGGGGTTTGGATAAATTGGGAACAACATGATCAGCCCAATCCCAGAGAGAATTCACCTGTCCTAGGCAGAGTAGAGTTTCCTATCTCTAGGTGCACTGCCCATCAAGGGGAAGGTTAGCACCCAGGCTTCCATGGCAGAATTTGGACTAAGCAGGGTGGAACCTGTACTCAGAAATATCCTCATTCATTGTAAGTCAATTTGATTGGCTGATAAGTGACCTCTTTGTATCAAGAAGCAGGAACACAGTACCCTGATGCCTCTCAGTGTGTGTGTCGGGACCAAAGATACAAAGTGCTGTATGATCTCTCACCAGGGCCGGCTCCAGGCACCAGCTTACCAAGCAGGTGCTTGAAGCAGCCATACCAGAGAGGGGCGGCACGTCCGGCTCTTCGGCGGCAATTCGGCAGTGGGTCCCTCACTCCTGCTCAGAGCGAAGGACCTCCTGCCGAAGTGCCGCAGATCGCGATCGTGGCTTTTTTGTTTGTTTGTTTTTTGTTTTGCAAGGGGGTGGGTGGCTGCTTGGGGCGGCAAAAACCCTGGAACCGGCCCTGTCTCTCGCAAAGCTGGGCGAGGTTTCTGCAGCATGCCCTCCTGTCTTTGCTGCTGCTCTTGCTCCCCGGACTATACAAGAGATCAGGAGAGTGCCAGTGATAGTTTGTCCTGACTGAAGAAGCTGAGATTCTCAACTTGATTGACCTAGCATTGGACCGGCTGCTGTGTGAGGAGGCAAAAAACAATCCTATAGACAGGATCAAAATGGGCACTTGGATGAGATGATTATGCCAATCACAGATCTTAGAAAAAGGTCAAATAGAACTTATCCTACTGGCAGAAGTAAAGTCCATAGTTTAATTGCCACACTGAAGTGAAACAGCTTTGAAGCCCTCTAGCAGGGCTCTAATGTTGGTATATGAGTGTCCATCTGAAATGGTCCATTCTGTCCATTCTCAGCATGTTCAAGAAAAGGAAGTTTGGTGCAAGCCCCTGGCATTAGAACCTTAGAACCTCATTCTGGTCTGTACCTGCCACACAGGTTCAACTTTGTCATACTTCCTAGCTATTAAAACAGGCCTTCTGGGAGCTACTACCAGATGAGTTCATGAAGCTGCACACTCTCTCAGCTTTTAATTCAGACAAGTTGTCCTTAAGTGTCAGAGCATTCATTCCCAAAATAAATGTAAGAAATATTTTTCTGTCAAGCATCAAAATCCAGTTTGTAGGAGCACTGACTATGTCAAGGCAGAAAAGGCACATCTCCTGTATTAAGATCTACTAAGTGGCCATCAATAGCTATTCACCAAATTCTACATACTGCTCATCAGTTATTATCCATTACCATTTTTTTTTTTTTTGGCAGAAGTCTTTTCTGTGCCTCAGTGGCCATGCCTCCGTGGTGGGTAGATAAATAACTTACCCCACTGTGGCTGTCCCCTGCAATAAAGCTACCAGCACCCTGCCTGCAAATAGAAAGTGATCATTTCTAAGCCCAGTACATCCCTGCTTGCCTTCAGCCAGGAAAAACAAAGGCCCAAACTCACAGGTGGCAGCACGGAGCTTCCCAATACTTCAGTGACCAGCACTAACTCAGACTAAAGCAGAGGAGATGTTTGTTTGTCCCTTCAAGATGATATTTTTCCATAGCATTCGCTGACTCAGGCCAAATCTGAGCAATTTTATGTGCAATGTGAGAGGAAAATTCAGTATGAAGAACTGTCTCTAAAAGAGGGGAGGCATCCCCCCCTCAATGCAGCCTGTTCATGCACTGACTTCTTCACTCTCCGACGGTTCAACATTAAGACCGGTCCTTTGCCCCATTGGGACTGTTGCACCCCAAGCCAAAGTTCATGTTCTGCCCATTCCAGGGGGGTAATAGCCATCCCTCCAACTTCCACTCCCAGCCTGGACACCAGAGCCAAAGTGCGCTCTGCCTAAGGAGTGGAGTTTACAAGTACCCAAAACAGTCCCATGGTTATCATGGCAACCATTAAATAGACCAGTTCAGAAGATTACTGTATATAGGCCCTGAAGACTCCATGCATGAGCAGCATTGGGAACTCCCATGCCACTCTAGTGAGAAAGCTGATCAGCCCAGGTAGGGTCGCGGTGTTGGAGCTGGGCAACCCTCTTTTCACTGGTGAGCTTCCAGGTGGGAGACATCTGGACACTCAGTCGGGGTAGCTTTGCAGGGGAAGCCCATACATTCAAGGATAAATGAAAAAAACATAACTGCCAGCCAATTATTTTAAACCTACTTATTGACTTGCAGAGTCCCATGGAACAGCCTTCTCTGCGCTCCCCCCCCCCCCCCCCACTCAATGTTTGCCTCAGACCCAATTACTGAGGAAGACGTATAGAGATGGAGGTGGGAGGCTAGAGTTACTCTGCTCTGGGAACTCTGGTTGTTAGCAATACAAAGGTCCAGTGCAACTGAATGCAATTATCTAGATTACACCTCAGGAGTGGGGGCAATTAAAGTAACTTTTGGTTCAAACTCCCAACCATAAACTTAATAACCCCTAGATTCTGTAGAATGATGTAAAACCCTGCTCATCTTTAATGGTATTCCTTTCTCCACTTGGCAGCTGTCTGTAATACAGTGTGCTTTGCCCTTAGAATAGAGCCACCCATGTATGTATAGCCAAAAATGACATTAAAAGAGCATTAAGAATGTTAAGGCTGCAGCATCAAGCATTCAAAAGTTAGAAAATGCCAAACCAGGACTGGCCTTAGGAGTGGGCGATGTGGGCAACCTCCCAGGGTGCCATGGTCAGGGGGGCACAGTAGCCAATGTGATCGCCATTTTCCCTATGGCCGGCTCTGTGCCGGAATTAAAGTTAGCTGGGCAACCTATTGCAGCCCCATTATGTGTATGCATGATGATACAATCTCTAATTACAGGATCATATACTCTGTTCCACGGGACCCCTGCCTCGTTCAGTGCATAGGATGGGCTGTGCACCGGGAGCAGCTATTCAGTATTTTGACTTATCCCCATTGCTCAGTGTGGCCCTACGCCTTATTTATTGGATGCTGATTAAACTCTGCTCTGAAGACATAACTTAATTTCCTCATAGGCTTTTCTGTGGTGCTCATCACTGTGGTATCCGAGTGCTTCACAACCCTCCAGAATTTATCTTCAAAATGCCCCTGTAAAGTGAGAGTTGGTATTATCCCCTATGTAGAGGTGGGCAGTTGAGGCACAAAGGCCCAGATCTTCAAAGGTAGTTAGGCACCAAACTCCCATTGATTTCAACGGGCACCTAAACACCTTTGAGGATCTGGGCCAAAGAGATTAAGATCAAAAGTATCCATCAACTTTGGATGCCCAAGTTGAGACCCTTGGGACGTGATTTTTTCAAAGCACTTATGAAGTGATAGATCATTATTATTATTAATCAGGGCAGTGCCTAATGGCCAGCCAAAAAGGGAGCCCGTTGTGTTAGGTGCTGTACAAACACACAGTAGTAGATGGCCTCTGCCCCAAAGAAAATAGAAATGAAATACACCAGACAGACACCTGGTGGGGAAGAGGTAGAACACAAGCAAATGGACCAACATGATGGCAGCAAATGCCATGTTAGTGCCACAATTTGGGGGTGGGATGGACTTAGGAGGGGATCAGCTAAATGGAAAGAAAAGGGAAGAGGGTGAGGGAGACAGAGAACTTTCTACAGTTTTGACTGGAATGTCCAAAGATGAGAAAGGTCCCTGATTTGGTTGCTTCTGTTCCTACTATGAGCTACGTTCAAAGCCCAGCACCCATTGACTTCAGTTGCACTTACAAGTGCTCAACACTTCTGCAAATCAGACCCCAGAGTCTCAAGGTAGGTGCCCAGAAAATGAGGCGCACCTCTGAAAAGTTTGGTTTGCGATTTGCCCAGCATCACAGAGGCAGGGATAGAATCCAGTTCCCCAGCGCAGCATTCAACTGTCTTAACCATGTGACCATCCTTTCTTGCTGCAGTCCCCTGCCTCATTCACTACTGTCCTTCCAATTTCTGAAACAAATAGGGCAAGGGTCCTACAGACAACAGTCTCCTTGACTATACATCTGTATTCTCAGCTCAGCCCCTGTGTTGCTCATCTGTGGAGGTAATTATGGCTCTGATCTGGTCAGTCCTGGACTCCCACAAATAGAGATTCCATCTTGGAGGTCTAAACTCTCCTCTAACTGTGTAAGCTGAGTTTCTTTGTCCCTAACAGAGGAGGCTATGAAGGACTCCTAGCTAGACACAGGTAGGGCTAGCTGCTGGTCCTATTAATCCCAAGAGGATGGCACCACGAGCAGTGACTCCACTCTTATAGAAATTGCAGCATTAGCTCTTTTCACCAACTGATATTGACTAACTGAACCCTCTTGAGCAGGGCCAGCTCTAGGCACCAGCTTACCAAGCAGGTGCTTGGGGTGGCCACACCAGAGAGGGGCGGCACGTCCAGCTCTTCAGCGGCAATTCGGCAGTGGGTCCCTCACTCCAGCTTGGAGCGAAGGACCTCCTGCCAAAGTGCCGCAGATCACGATCGTGGCTTTTTTGTTTGTTTGTTTTTTGTTTTGGCGGGGGGTGGCCGCTTGGGGCGGCAAAAACCCCGGAGCCGGCCCTGCTCTTGAGTCCACTCTTACTGCCAGGGCCGGCTCCAGGCACCAGGCAACCAAGCACATGCTTGGGGCGGCACCTGGTAAGGGGCAGCCAATCTTGGGGTGGAAGGGTGCAGAGCGGCGCTGCACTTGGCGGGGGGGCGGCGTAGGGTGCAGCACTGGGGGGTGGGGGGTTCCGGCAGTGCAGCGCTCGGCGTGGGGGGCTCGGCGGGGCGGCGCTCGGCGGGGCGGCGCTTTTTTTTGCTGCTTGGGGCAGCAAAAAAGTTAGAGCCGGCCCTGCTTACTGTACCTTAATTGGTTTTAAGAACTCCCCTGGAGCAAACTCCCAGACTAAACATGACCTGAGGCAAAGCTAAGCAATCTTTATATAAGATTACAGGGCAGAATTTCCCATAATCACAGGTGGTGCAAGTAGCTCAGAGTGACTCAGAATATTTGACAGAACAGGCAAGAGTATTTAAGGAACTGTGCAAGTCAGCTGGCTCAGGTGATACAAGTATTAATGAAGTTAGCTAAATTTTCTAACCTGCCTTTTTGGCTTTAAAGTCATGCACAACAAAGATCAACGCAATCCTGACAGTCATCATCCCACGTTTGTCATTTCAATCCTTAAAAAAAAAAAAAAAAAGATCTTGAAGTGCTAGCCGAGCCTCTATTGTAAGTAGCATAGATCTACTTCCAAATCATGCCAGAAAATTTTGAGAACAAAATTGATGCCCTGTGCATGGTAGATGTGACACACTCAGTGCAAGGTAACTGGATGAAATTCTAGGGCCTGTGTTATACAGGATATCAGATTAGATGATCTAATTGTCTTTTATGGCCTTGAAATCTAGGAAAGTGAATTTAAAAATTACAATTGTTACTCTGTAATATGCCTTACTAAAATCTAAGTGTTGCATGTGTTGAAGACTGGCTGGAGAACCCAATGCCAGGTAACTATCAATCATCGTGGTAAGGCGGGGACTGGTGCAATGCCGTTAAGGCCAGTATTGTTTAACGTCTAAGTTACCTGGGAGAGGGATTAAATTTGTTAATGAAATTTTCAGGTGAAAACAAGTTGGTAAAAAGTTGCATGTACCAATGAGAACAGAAACACAAATGGATGGATTGGCATAGTGCATTTTTAAAGGTGAGTTTCATTTTGCTTCCCCTGACCCATCTTCAGGGGCTGCATGGGGAGGAGGGACAATTCTAAAGAGATATTCAATAGGCGGGAGAAACTTGGAAAGCAGTAAAGTTCAAAGGGACCTGGGGGTGAGAGTGTAGAGCAAGTTAGACATGACTCTGATGTGACAGACAGCAGAAAAAACAATGCAGGCGCAGTCCCTGTGGGCAGCTCCTGGCACAATGCCTTCTGTTCCATGAACCAGTTAACCAGAAAGATGGTGACAAACTGCAGGGTTGAAACTGAAGTGATCAGGAGTTGGAGGGATTTTAGAGGACAGATTAAAAGGGGCTATAAGTGTCACCAGCTTGGCTAAGGGGCCAGTCTGGAAGTATCTAAGGCATGTAAACATCAAGGAACAGAGCTGGATCAAACAAAACAGAGCTGGCTTCCTGGGGCCCCACCAATGCTGATTTAAACAGCAAGCAAGCAAGTGAAATGAGAGGGAAAGTGACTTCAGACAGACATCTGAATGCTAGCCCCCCAACTGTCCCAATTTCTAAAGAAGCTAAGCAGTTATAGGATGCAAGGCAAAGTTTTGTCATGGTTCAGGACCGGCTAGGAGTAAATGATCAGTTTGCATGATGAAAAGGCTAACTGGGGTGCATCAAGGTTGTGTACAAGGTTTAATATTTAATATAGTTATTGATCTGGAAAGGCAGCCAAGTAGTGAGATAGCAAAATTTGCACATAACTCAAATTCCAGTCCTCTTTCGTCTTGCCTAATGTAAATAACTGGTCTAAACAAGCTAGGTGAATGGACAACTCAGCGGCATTTGATAAATGCAAAGTAATACACATTGGAGGGAAAAATTTGAACTACTCATACACCTGAGCGTTCTAAATTAGTTGTATCAATGCAGGAAGGGAACATGAGCATCATTGATCAGAGGGCTTCATTGAGCTGTGTACAATTTGCAGCTGCAGTCAAAAGTCAGTTAATCTTATGATGCATAAGGAAGGCCATGGCATATATTGAGTGTGTACACCTTTATGTAAGTCAGCGTTGTGGCCTCATCTGCAACACTGGCCACCCCATCTCAAAAAGGGCATTACGTAACTAGTGGGAGTTCAGAGAACGGGGACAAGAATGATCAAGGGCCTGGAAAAAATTATCTGAGGTGACTGAAAGGATTGGGACTGTTTACCTTTAGAAAGAAGATGAGTAGGAGGGGAGCAAGAATGAGTGGCGATAACAGAGACTGCAGGTCTTGAACCCTGCTTCACAGGGTTCTTAAGAGCTAGGCATGCCTGATCTGCCCTCCAGTGACCTACTAATAGCTGCTAGAATAACATCTGAACTCTAACAGAGGACTCTAGTCCTGGGATCAGATTGATGGAACCCTGCGTGTCCTGATTGGTCCGCAGCCTCTATTTAGCCTAAGCACAGGACCAGGAAGTTGTCCATGCAATTGGGTTCTCCCTGCTCAGGATTGTGTCCCCTGCAATACCTGCACCTACTACTGATCTCCTACTAACCTGACCCTGGCTGACATCTGACTTTCAATTTGCCCTCTGGCCTGTCTGACTCTGACCTCTTGGTATCTGACCAGGCATGACTTCTGCTCTGCCCATTAGGTCAGACTGCCCACATTCCAGCCATGACAGGTAGGGAATGTAGATCATGAACTTCTGGTCTTACCCTCTCAAAATATGGAGACAGTCAATGAAGTTGGGTGACAAATTCATAAAACTGAAAAGGAAACACTTTTGTACAACACCATTGTGACCAAAAGCACCCCTGTATTTGTACCCTACACATTAGTGTAATAATCTTTGTGCAAAATATGCTTTGTGAGGTATCACTTAAACACTAACACACTGGTCATCGATATTCTTGTATAATGTAGGTATGAAATGTGTATTAAGAGTTATGAACATAACCTGAAATTATGACTACCATGTGTTTACCAGACAAGTCTGGGGAGGGAATAAACCAGTCTTGCAAAGACAAACGACAAGCTGACACCTCTAGCCAGGTCTCATCAAAGATGATGGGCAATCACCTGTCAAGTGGCCATGCTTTGGCAACGAGAGGGAACAGGAACAGATTGATCTGCATTTTAGCAAATAACAGCATGGAACCTCTTTCACCACAAGACTCTGTGTCTCCGTCCTCACAGCTGGAAGGAACTTTGTCTAGAGGTAACCCTCAGGAAAACACATTTCCCAGGGTAACTGGACTATAAAAATGAGGGGCAAAAGCACCCTAGGCTATCTCTCCTTATTTCTCTATCATCTAAGAAGACAAAGGAACCAGCTCTTTGATTTTGCGGGAGTTCCTGACCTGAGAATTTGGTCAGCAATGTTGCTGGGAACCTGTAGTAAGGATTTTACCCTGAACCAAGTCTAGCTGTTGAGTTGAGCTACTAGAAAGTGTTTTTATCTTTATTTCTCTTGTAACCATTTCTGACTTCAATACCTTATTGTTCTACTCCCTTAAAATCTTTGTACATAAATACCTTTTTGTTTTGTTTTAATCAAAACTAATCCAGTGTTGTATTTAAACTGAACTGTGGGTAATGCCAGTTAAAGTAGCAAACTGTTGCATACTGACCCTTTATGAGGCAAGGGACCTCTAACATCTGAACTGCCCAGGAGAGGGCTGGACAGTGCAGATTACACATTTTGGGGAACATTCGGGTCTGGGAGTGTGTTGGGGTCACCCTGCAGGTAGTAACCAAGGCTGCTGGAAGCCAGAAGGTGGTTGGTGTGTTGCTAACAGGCTGCTAGGGTCAGAATGCTAGACTGGGGATGTAGCTACATGCAGACACTCGGGGTGTGACCTGCATTCTGTTAGGCTGTGAGTGGCCCAGATTGGAAGCTACAACAGCAAAGCATTGTGAGGCCGCCAGGGTTATGGGGCAGGTGGTGACACAGCCTCTCTGGTCTGAATTGCAGAATGTGACAATCATATAATTAGGCTGCAGGGCTTGCTGCTAGAGGAAGCTGCGGCCAAAAACTTGGCAAGATTAAAAGGGTTTGGACATTTAGCGGATCAGAAGACTGTCTAGAGTTATGATAAGAATTTTGAAAGGGATATTTAACTTCATACCACCTGCCCCCACTCTGCTGCTGGGGGCAGGTGGTATGACTGCATTATGTTTACTCTAGCAGGGTTTTTTATTTGTTTGGGCGGGGGAGGGGCGGTTTATTGGCCTAAGTTTAGAGTGTGTTTGTTAGGTGTATCTGCCTCTCCCACTCCCTCTCTAAAGTCCTTTGCTAAACTCCTATGTTGGTTAGCTCCTCTGGTCGCTTAGAAGCTGCTTTTCAAACCCCTGTTCTCCCTGTGTTAGCTCTGCCCCCTTGGCAAAAGATCCTAAATGGATGAAGGATCAAAGGATGGCAGGCTAGAGCCTAGTTAGGAAGCTCTCAGCCTAGCCTAGCAGGCCTCTAGGCTCAGCACACCACCCCAACACAGACCACACTATAAACTTCAGTGAAGCAGGCACTCAACAAACTAACAGACAACACACACAACCCAAGGGTCACATGGTCAGCCCTCCATGCCCTGGAGAACTCCCTCGGAGAACTCCATTTGCTAGCGTCATTGTATGTGGCATGCAGAAATGAAAGTTGTTAAAACAAGAAAAAAGTGACAAAATCACACAAATGTGAGTTCTATCCCCCTTCTCTTCAACATTAGTCTGCCAAGTATAAGAGCACACTGAAATGTATTCTTTCCTACATCGATGGCACAGACTGCTCCATACCAGTTATTGGAGTACAGTCCCTGACGTCACCTTTCGTCGGAAAACTGTAATATGGAGTGCAATTCCATACTTTAGAAATGTTTTAACTATTGACGAATGATGCAAAGATCTAGGGACATGCTTGGCAATGTTTATCTGGAAGCCTGGCTCGAATAATTGGCTTGTAACATGTTTCTATAGCAGCACAGGGCTCCAGGCTCTTTAGATCCATCAGCCCAGCCAACGATTCATTCAACACACACACATAACCCTGGTGGCTGCTGGGTTTTACTGTGAATTTTTTAATTCTACATTTGTGTGGGAGAGGGAAGACAGCTGCGAACTCACAAGAACTAAATCCAAACTGAACATGGGAAGTCCCCTTCAGAAAAGGGAATGATAAATACATGGGAATTTTGCTCAGGTAAAAACTGAATAAGGATTTCAGGAACTGGTCCTGTCTCTGAAAAGCATCTTGTAAATAATAAGAGGGCTCGAAAAAGAACTAGATAAGTTCATGGAGGATAGGTCCGACAATGGCTATTAACCAGGATGGGCAGGGATGGTGTCCCTAGCCTCTGTTTGCCAGAAGCCAGGTATGGGCAACAGGGGATGGATCACTTGGTGATTACCTGTTCTGTTCATTCCCTCTGGGCACAGGCACCAACTTTCCTTGGCGCTGGTGGTTGCTTGCACCACCCACCACCCCAACCCCACTTCTTCCCCGAGTGCGCTGTGTTCCTCCGCTTCCCCACTCCCTCCCAGTGCTTGCTGCACGAAACAGCTGTTTCGCGGCGCAAGCGCTAGGAGGGAGGGGGTAGAAGCAGGACGCAGCGGTACGCTCAGGGGAGAAGGCGGAGGTGGAAGTGAGCTGGGACGGGGGGGGCAGGTTGGGTTGGGGAACTGCTGGTGGGTGCAGAGCACCCACCAATTTTTCCCCATGGGTGCTCCAGCCCCAGAACACCCACGGAGTTGGAGCCTATGCCTCTGGACACCTGGCATTGGCCACTGTCGGAAGACAGGATGGGCTATATGGATCTTTGATCTGACCCAGTATGGCCATTCTTATGTTCTTATGTAACACTATTATAGCTGGCGCTACCAGCAGTGCCTATGGTTAATGTTGCTTAACACTTTCCAGTATGTGATCCTGTTTAGTTGCTTAAAACCTTGCTGAACTTGAAAGTTTCCCAGGGCGAGCATCTGCCTCAGACCAAATTTCTTTTTAAAAGTTTCAGAGGAGAAAGAACAAAACAATGCCCATCCCTTGCCCTCCCCATATTAAGTGTAAGAATTGTTTCATTTGGAAGTTCTGGTGCCTGTGTGTTTTGGAGCAGGGACTGGCAGGGGGTCAGACACGTTCCTTTTGCCATTCCCATGAAAATCCACTCAAATCTGGCTAACCCATAAGCAGGGCCGGCTTTAGGCCAATTCAACCAATTCCCCTGAATCAGACCCTGCCCCTAAGAGGGCCCCGCGCCCAAGCCCCGATACGGCGTACCGGCGTGGCGCGGCTTCCCCAGGGGGCAATTTAAACTGGAACTCCAGGCCCTTTAAATTGTCACCAGAGCCCCACTGCTGGAGCCCGGGGGTAGGGCTGCGGGGCTCTGGGGGTTATTTAAAAAGTCCAGGGCTCCCGTTGCTTCTACTGCCCCGGCCCTTTAAATAGCCACTGGAGCCCCACCGCTTCCCCAGGGCTCCAGCGGCTATTTAAAGGGCCAGGGCGGTGGAAGCAGGGGAGCCCCGGCCCCTTTAAATAGACCCCGAGCCCCGGGCTGCTGCTGCTACCTGGGTGGGAGAGGGAGGAGGAGGGGGCACTTACCGTACAGGGTGGGCTGTACCCGCACCCACTGCCCTGCCTGCACCAGCCCCTGCCTGCAGCCAGCCCCGCACCCCCTGCCCTGCCTGCATCAGCCCCTGTCTCCAGCCAGCCCCGCACCCCCTGCCCTGCCCGCAGCCAACCCCTGCCGCATCCCCTGCCCGCACCAGCCCCGCCCCCCCCCTGCCCTGCCACTGCCTGCAGCCAGCCCCGCACTCTCTGCCCGCAGCCAACCCCTGCCGCACCCCCTGTAGCCCTGCCCGAAGCCAGCCAGCCCTGCACCCCCTGCCCTGCCTGCACCCCCTGCCATGCCCACACCAGCCCTGCACCCCCTGCCCTGCCTGTAGCCAGCCCCTGCCACACCCCCCTGCCTGTAGCCAGCCAGTCCCGCACTCCTCTGTCTCCAGCCCTGCCAACCCATGCCGCTCCCCGCTGCAGCCCTGCCTGAAGCCAGCCAGCCCACCCCACACCCCTTGCCCTGCCTGCAGCCAGACCCTACCTCCAGTCAGCCGCTGCCCTGCCTCCAGCCAGCCACATGTCCAGTGGTGCCCTGCAGTTCCCAGGGCAGTAACCCTGCACACCTGCTTCAATGAGGGGGTCAGGGAGCAGCTGGGACCCACACATGTGCACACACCCCCAGAGAGTGGTGGGGACCCATACATGTGAAACGGAGCTCATTTCTAGTTCAGGCCCATCTTTTTAAAAAAAGAACTTTAGGTAGGGTTAACATACATCCGTATTTTCCCAGACATGTCAGGCTTTTTGGTTCTTAAATCGCCGTCCGGGAAACTACGGACATATGGTAACCCTATTGGTACAAAAAATACATACTGTGGCACATCCCTTAAATCAGAACTTTTTATAGGGAACCAGTTGCTAAGAAATTAAAGGCTTTTTATATATATATATTAGTCATCCCTGCTGGGCCCCCCCAAAAAATGTTCGAATTGGGCCCCACACTTCCTAAAGCCGGCCCTGCCCATAAGCCTCTGAAAGTCGTAGTTTGCCCATGCTCAGTAGAGTCACTTTGGCCACTAAGTTCCCAGTCTTCACTGCTGGTCCAGCCCTTGAATAGCTCCTATGGTCAATTGGGCTGCACATTTGCTGTGGGGATGGCACCTGAATATGCTCCAGATGGGCTCCAGGAAGGCAGAACTTTCCCTGCAATTGCCCAGTGCCCACACTGCTAGCAGGCAGTTAACAGGGGAGGAAAAGGTGGCCAGGCTGGAATGCCGGGGAGTGAGGAGCTTGTGGAGGGGAGACAGGGACAGACTACTAGAGGGGTAGAGAAAGGAGGACTGAGACAGATCAGACTGCAAGACACACAGATAGAAGAGGTCAGGTTTGTGGGGGGATAGAGGGCAGAAGGATCTGTAACCATTAGCACAGGGGTCGGCAACCTTTCAGAAGTGGTGTGCAGAGTCTTCATTTATTCACTCTAATTTAAGGTTTCGTGTGCCAGTAATATATTTTAACGTTTTTAGAAGATTTCTTTCTATAAGTCTATAATATATAACTAAACTATTGTTGTATGTAAAGTAAATAAGATTTTTAAAATGTTTAAGAAGCTTTATTTAAAATTAAATTAAAATGCAGAGCCCCCCTGGACCGGTGGCCACGACCCAGGCAGTGTGAGTGCCACTGAAAATCAGCTCGCGTGCCGCCTTCGGCAGGCGTGCCATAGGTTGCCTATCCCTGCATTAGCACATACTCTCCTCAGAACCTGGAACTGGATTCCTGTGTCTACATGCTGCTGCTATCAGTAAGTAACTGAAAACGACCTGGCAAAGCATGTGTGTTTGCTAGTGGCTGGTCCACACAAAGGATGATAACAGAAATAAGTTTTCTTTTACTCAGCTAGCTCATATGGCAGAGGCCTGTGGTAGAATCGAAAAGTTCCAGCCCTACTCATGAACCATGAGAGGGTCCATCTGATTCCATGTTTTTTGTGGGTTATTTTTTTTTAAGTTTGCAACCTTAATGTTTTTAATGTAGGATTTTGCATTAGGGTCTGCAAAGGAGCTCCTTCAGGACGTTTTGTACAGAGAGCAAAACTTTAAGTGCCACTATCTAAAATCAATATTCCCTGATTGTCTTAAAAATTGCTAGGCCACATTAGGGCTGAGTAGATTTGTGATGCATGTTGGGGATCATTTGGATCAGGTTCACAAAGTTTTTTCCCCACCCCCATTGGCTTATTTTAATTAGATTGCTCTCAAATCCACACAGGGGGTTGTTGTCTTGAAAACTGATGTGCGACAGCAGGGCTGAGGGGGAGAACACCCAATTAAATTAATGACCCATTTCACACTTTTTAAAAATCACAAAGTACCTTTTGGTGTAGCAATGTTATGGGTCATGTTTGGTTCTGTGTATCTACCTTCTGTTCTGAGTCTCTGGGATGCCCTGAGGACTTTTTTTTCTTCTCCAGTGGAAGTTGAAATTCTCACAAAAACATGACTCCAGGAGCTGGAGCTTTAAGAACATCAAATATCACGAGATGCAAGATAAAAACCATAAGCTGGCAACACTTATTTATCCTTTGTATCACTATTAGCTCTCACAACAACTTTGAGATCTGCTAGCACAGTACTGCAGGAACCTCCTACAGATCCCAGTTCATATACTAGGGAGGTTCCAGCCCTACTCATGAACCATGAGAGGGTCCATCTGATTCCATGTTTCCAGGCCAGGGAGATCCTTCAGTCCCACCCACTGATCATCAGCATCTGGAGCCTTAATTATAATGACTGCCTTCAGCTGCAAGGGATCTGAGTGAGGATTACTGAAGCATTGTTGTGAACTCAGTCTAGGGAGGAGAAGTGCTGCCTCCAGGACAGCCTGGATGACAGCAGCCTGAAAGAGATCTATAGGAAGCAGGTCAGTTGGGGTTGGCAGTGCCTGTAGTTGCTGCCACTGCCCTGAGCCAGGGCCTGTAAGAGCAGGCAGACCCCTGAGGTAAAGCGCTGGAGTCCCTGGGGAAGGGAGCAAGGGAATCGTGCTGGGAAAACAGCTGTTTAGGAGGCATTCTGCAGGGCCCAGGCTAGGGGCAAAGCAGCAACCTTTTGAGGAGCCTAAGAGGGGCAGAAGAATTATTAGTTTGGATATATTATTTGGACTTATAATTGGAGCTTTGTCACCACGGCAGGGGATTGAACTTTTAAGTGACTTAGCCAGAGGCCCAGGCCAGGGAGACCCAGGCAAGGGCAGGGCCAAGGAAGTGGCTACCAGCGGCCTGTTACAGATGGGGACCCTGGTAATGCCCTGAGTAGATATGAGGGGTGCACGTGAGGTGAGGGTGTGTTATAATACACCCTGTGATGGAATGCAACCATGTAGTCACAGCCCACAAACTACTGTAATTATTAGGGCCCTACTAATTTCTCGGCTGTGAAAAACAAGTCATGGACTGTGAAATAAGCCCTTCCCTATGAAATCTGAGATCCCCCTGCTGCTGGGAGCACCCTAGCCAAGGGGCTCCTAGCTGCAAGTCCCTCCTGGGCTAAGAAGGGACAGGACTTGTCCTTCCCCTGCATGGCTGCTCTGGGGGAGGTGAGGGGAGATCAGACCCACCTCAGGGTATCTTTAGGGTTGGGACCCCCACAGTTACAACACTATGAAATTTCAGATGTAAACATCTGAAAATGTGAAAGTGACCAATTTCACAACCCTCTAGACACAAAATGGATCAGAATGGACTGTGAACTTGGTAGGGCCCTAGTAATAATCTTTGTACCAGTTATACCATGTGAGCTATCATGTGAAAACTCCTACCTTGCTGATCATGGTAAAATGTATGTAGCGATGTTAAGTGTATAAAGTTGTGAGCATGAGCTGCAATCATGACTGAAGTGTGTTTCCCAGATAGGTATGGGGAGGGACTAAACCAGTTTCCCAAAAACAAAGGGCAAGCTGATGCTCCAGCCAGGTGTCAACAAAGCTGATGGCCCATCACCAATCAGGTGGCCATTCTTTGGCAAGAAAATGGGGGCAGAGACAAAGTGATCTGCATCTTAGCAAAGAAAGAGCATGAGGTCTCCTTCCTCTACCAGACCTCCTGTCTCTTGGTTCCCAGCTGGAAATGCTTTTCAAAGAGGGACTGAAACTATAAAAAGGAGCAGCAAACACCCCAAGCTACTCCTCCTCTTTCTCCCTGCCCATCTCACTCTTAGCACCTGAGATGACAAAAGAAGCTGCTGTTGGACTCTGGGGGAGGGGTCCTGACCTGAAAGTTTGGCCAGTAAAGCTGTTGGAAGCATGTGATGAAAAACTTGGCTTTGCAGTTTAAGCGAGGCACCCGAAAGCATTTTTATCTTTATTTTCTTGTAACCGTTTCAGATTTTTAGGCCTCCTTGATTATACTCACTTAAACCTCTCTCTTTGTAGTTAAGAGACCTATGTTAGTATATAATCCTGCGTGTTTAAGGCCAGATCTACACTACAGACTTATGTCAATATAACTACACTACTCTGTGTGTGAAAAATCCACACCCCTGAGCGATGTTGTTATACCAACCTTAACTAGGGTTACCATATTCAAACATTTAAAAAAGAGGACACTCCATGGGGACCCAGTCCTGCCCCAACTCTGCCCCTTCCCCACCCCTTGCCCCGCCCCAATCCCATCCCTTCCCTGCCCCCATTCCAACCCCTTCCCCAAAGTCCCTGCCCCAACTCTGCCCCCTCCTCTGAGCACCCCGCATTTCCCCTCCTCCTTCCCGCTCTGATCTTGGTTGGGGGTTGCTAAGTGCTTCCCTGCTGCCCACTCGCCCTGCAGCCCCTGCACCCCCCCGCCCCTGCAGCCTCAGGGCCCCCTGCTCCCCACTGGCCCTGCAGCCCCTGCACCCCCCCACCCCTGCAGCCTCTGGGCCCCCCACCTGCCCTGCCCCTTCAGCCTCTATGCCCCTGCCTGCCCTGCTCCTCCTCGCCCTGCAGCCTCTGCACCACACCGCCTGCCCTGCCCCTGTGCCCCCCTGCCCCTGCCTGCCCTGCTCCTCCTTGCCCTGCAGCCTCTGCATCCCCTGCCTGCCCTGTTCCCCTGCTCACCCGGCAGCCTCTGCCTGGCGGGGGCTTCGGATGCTCAGCCGCGACCGGGGCAGCGCGGGTCCCTGCAGCCCCGGCACACACTGCACTCCCTGCCCCGCAGCCTCCTTCCTGCCGCGCGGAGTGACGGGGCCACAGGAAGGGTCCCCCAGTGGCCGGGGAGTCCCCGCCCGTGAGGGAAGCCCGAGCCACTGGCTGGGCCCGGCCTCCCCGTGGTCCTGCGGGCTCGGCTGGGGCGCGCAGTCCGCCTGGCCTCCGGGGGCAGCAGTGGCCCCTTCACCGCCTTCTGTGGCTGCGCCTCCCCCGCCCGAGCTCGCTACAGTGTAGCCGGGCGGCTGGGCTGCACTGCAGACCCGGTGGATCGTGCTGGGGCCGGGCGGACCCTGGCTTATGCTGCCTCCCTATTTCCCCAGACATGTCCGGCTTTTTGGCAATTCCCCCTGGACGGGGATTTGAGTACCAAAAAGCCGGACATGTCCGGGGAAATCCGGACGTGTGGTAACCCTAACCTTAACTCTTGGTGTAGACCGTGCTATGTTAAGGGGAGAGCTTCTCCCACTGACATAGCTACCGCCCCTCGGGAAGGTAGATTAACTACGTCAATGGGAGAGCATACACACATCAGCATAGGAACATCTTCACTTAAGTGCTACAGTGGCACAGCTGCCTTGGTGCAGCATTTTAAGTGTAGACCTGCCCTAAACTAGTGTCCTCCATTTAAGGTGTATATTGTTCCCTTAAAGGAATAATGTACTTAATATATTTGGACTATCCAGGAGAAGGCTGGACAGTACAGAATGTATATTTGGGGGAAAATCCAGAACTAAGGGTGTGTTGGAGTCACCCTGCAGCATAACCAAGGCTGGTGAGAGCCAGAGCGTAACCCAAGTGTGGCTGGCAAGCTGCACTTACATCCAGACACTCTGGGTGTGGCCTGCATGCTGGAAGGCTGTGTGTGAGCAGCCCAGGTGGGAACTACTTCAGTAAGGTATTGTAAGGCGCCTAAGGGTATTGTAAGGTGCCTCACTGGTCTGGACTGCACTCTGGTATGGCACAGTGGGGTCAGGGCCTCTCTCCTGGACAGGGCATCTGCCACCGTGTTTTGTTTTCCCTTTATATGCACAATTTCCGTATCAAATTCTTGTAGTACAAGACTCCGATGTGGAAATTTGGAATTTGAGCCTTTAGGTTTGTGCAACCAGATCAGTGGAGAATGATTTGTTAATTCCTGAACTTTCTGTTGAAAAGATGGGGCTGTAACTGATTTACTGCCCACATAATTGCATAGCATTCTTTCTCTATGACAGAATAACTTTGTTCTGTGGGTGTCAATCTCTTGCTTAAGAAAGCAATGGGGCATTTGTTGTTCTCCCTTGACTGCATTAATACAGCCCCTAAAACAGTGGCTCGTGTTTCTGTACACAGCTCAAACATTTTGTCAAAATCTGAACTAGCTGGAACAGGCTTTTCAGACAAGATTTTCTCCCCCCGCTTCTGTTATTGGTTCCTGTAGGAGCTGTGAGAACCCTCCCCCATGGAGTAGAATGCAATCGTTCATAGAACGTCATAAATGTAATACAAAAGACACCAAAGATACTGCCTGGGGTTGCAATATTTGTCACAGCCCTTGCTTGGAAATAGGGCAGCTGGGTCATGAGGTCCCAGGTTCCAAAGACCAGCGCTGACACCCCGCCCTCCCCAAGATTCCACAGTAGCTTAAAGACATCTTCTCCCAGAGCTCCAAGCATGTGGGTGCTGTGGGTTGACAGTTCACCATCTGCTTCACAAACTGTGATAGTGGAAGGAAAAAGACACACCTGCTTTGCAAAGGTACCAACATACAATCATTCTACTGTCATTAGCACAAGAAACATAGAGCTCTAGACAAAATAATAACACACTGACTGCATTTCCTTGCCTCCGTTTCCTTGACACCCTTGGGGCTTAGGTCAGAGTCCTCTAAGGCGGCCCACCCACGACACATTGTGTCTCATCTGCAGCCAGTTTCTTCCTCAGCTGAACCTGCAGTTAAACAGGACCTCTGTGCTATAAGAGCACGTCTCTGTCTCTCTCCTGCCCAAGCTGACGTTGTCTCTGTGGATAGGTCTCTGATGCAGCGGCAGTGTGACTGTAGCATGGGTAGGTATGTCCTGTACAGCTCTAATCTAGCTAACACAGGTCATAGTGGCGAAGGTGTGGTGGTATAAGCTCAGGCTGGCTGCATCAATACAAGTCTACCGTGGACCTGGGTACATGCTGCTATGTCTTCATTCCTATTGTTACCTGGATGTGCAAGACAGCACATGGATGCCTATTGTCTACTACTTGGGTTTAAATCAAGTTCCTGGCAGCCAACCTAATGACACAGTATATTGTGAGAGCTTGTCCTGATGAAGGTCTGCTGTGATCTGTGTGGCACGTCTCATCCAAAAGCATTCTACATGTAGAGCATGTTGCCAGCACAGGGTGCCTGAGGACAGCAACAGCAAGGTTCGTGGCCCGGTGTGCTTCGCGCCAATAAACACACCAGGGGTGGAGGAGCAAACAAAGTTTATTTGAGACGTGCCAGTCTCCTTGCACCGCTTTGAGATCTCAAATAAACTTTGTTTGCTCCTCCACCCCTGGCAGGGCCGGCTCCAGGCACCAGCTGACCAAGCACGTGCTTGGGGCAGCACCTTATAAGGGGCGGCCAATGTTAGGGTGGCGGGGGGTGCGCGCAGTGTTTTTGTTTTTGTTCACGGGGCGGCACTCAAGGGCTTTTTTTGTTTGTTTGTTTCGCTGGCGCGGCGCTGGGGGGGGGCTTCGGCGGCGCAGCACTGGGGGGGCCGTTGGCTGGCACGGCACGTCGCTCCAGGGGTTTGGGCGGCCCAGCCCGGTGCTCTGGGGGGGTTGGCTGGCCCAGCGCGGCGCTCCGAGGGTTTGGGCGACCCAGCGAGGCGCTCGGGGGGCGGAGCGGGGGTTTGGGCAGCCCAGCGAGGCGCTCGGAGGTTTGAGCGGTCCGGCGCTCCAGGGGTTTTGGGCGACCCGGCACTCGGGGGGGGGGGGGGGCGTGGGTTTCGGCAGCGTGGCACTCGGGGGGGGGGATGTTACGGGGGGCGGCGCTCTTCTTTTTTGCCTGGGGCGGCAAAAAAGTTAGAGCTGGCCCTGACCCCTGGTGTGTTTATTGCCCGAAGCACACCGGGCCACGAACCTCGCTGTTGCTGTCCTCGGGCACCCTGTGCTGGCAACAAGCACATGGAACTACAGTCACCTCCAATGAAAAGGCTGCTGCATGAGTTTGAGGGGAATTTTGTGTACAACTGGCAAAACCCAGGTCCTACAGCAAATATGTGTCAGATGCAAGATGAAAACCAGGTTCTCTTGGCTCACACACCAAAAGCCTCATATTACCCTTCACCCCCAGCAAAGCCCTAGTTATTTAGATCTTGTGACAGTTTTCCCATCTGTCAAGGACTCTAATATTATGTTTGCGTAGCACTTTATCTGCACATCTCAAAGCACTTGACATGGGTGATTAACTGTTTTACAATCCTAACTAAACAGAGCTTTGAAGTCGTTTCTGAAGGCGTTATAGTCTTGTGCTGTATTGTGTCCGATTCTGGGATTGGGTCAGAGCTGCTACAAGATTCCAGTTCAGACACTTTTAAGCAGTTTTGGGTGTCTGGAGTTGGAGATGCTGAGGTGCTCATCGATATATTGAAGTTTTGAGCTTTAACCTGAGCACTTCACCATCTTCAGAAAATGCATGTAAAACCTATTGCGTCTATGCAGCATGTGATTTCCGAAGGCTCAGCTTGGGTCAATCAAACTCAGTTTTACTGGAATACACGCTTATCAGGAAGGGTTGTTTAGCTCAAAACTGAGTGTTGAAATCTGACAGGATAGTGTCTAAATGGAAAACACACTGACTTCTTAAAGTATGAACTGTTCCACGTGTTCTTTGCTCAGTCTTTCACATATTTGATCCGATTAGGCCTGAAACTTTTTAGCCTGATTGACGTTTCAGAAAATTAAGCGACTCAGAAGGCAATTGGGGGAGGGGGAGAGGAAGGAAACCAACCTTAACTATGATCCATCCCATGCTATATTACTCTGAGTACTCTGCATGTCTCAAGCATAGACTGTTTGAGGAAATCCCTATGTAACTGGGCTATAAAAATTTAAGCATTCCCTCCTCCCAGTGTTAATGCCACCTTTTTTTTCACTCCAGTGCATGCCCTCAATGCATGAAGGACCTCCCAGCGCTGCTATCCTCTTTCCACTCAGGCCCTTCTAATAAAACTCCTTCCATGCTACCCACAAACAGAGTTCACAGTAATAGTTTAACAGTTATTCCCCTTTGCAATTCCTAGTGCATCCTATCATCTTTTGTTCAGACACAAGCTCTTTAGGGCAGGGACTGTTTTGATTTCTGTTGCGTGTCAGGTCAAGCATGTTGTAAACACTAGAGACACAGCTCTGACTGAGGAAAGTCCAGTACTGCCAACCCAAACAAACAAATCACAAGTCAGGCTGAAAAGAATCGTGAGTAGCTTAGAACTCATGAGACTTTGAAATATATTTGGGATAATTTTATTTGCCTTCTCGTTTGAGCCACTAGGATGTTCTCTATTCTTGTTTTCAAGCTTTACTCTTGCAACCATGACGGCTAGAAAGTTTGAAATGGAAGTCGAGATTCGCATTTAATTACTTGCCTGCAGGAATTTGGTGTCTTTCTTAAATGGCCCACAAGAGGTGGAAACACTGGGAAACTGAGTCTTGAGTTTGAGGGTAACAAGTGGCACAGCTGGGAACAGGAAACAGTGGCTATGCCTCAGCAGCTGCTGTGTTCTGCTCTTTCCCCCTCCCTCCCCCCTCCCACGCCCAGTGTTCACTTGTGTCAGTATATGGGGTAGGCAGCAGCTCTGCACTTCAGAAGTAGCATGGTCAGAGACATTCCAGCAGACAGTAGCTTTATGGGCAGTATATTCTGCTTCTTGAGGACTGCACCAGAGCAATCAATTAGCATGTCTCCAAAATTTAACTGCTCAGACATTGTTAGTCTTTCAACTTCTATTTTGTCTGCACTAATGCAATCCAGCAACTGGCGGTAACTTCTTGAACTCTCCCTTTAAATAGGAAGCAAGGACGGGCTCTGGGAGAAAGAGAGAAACTCCAGGTTTGGGTTTGTGTGGCTGTGGCTATTTTCAGCAAACTGCACTTTTAAACGTTTGCGGTGTTGGTCCCAGGGTACTCGATAGACAAGGTGGGGGCGGTTTATTGGACCAGCTCCTTTGGGCAATTCCTGCTGTGCCTCACCATGTCCCAGACAAGAAGCCTCTTCTGCCTGCAGGACTTGCTATCTCACCCTGCAATGTGGCCCTACCTCCTGCAGACTGTGCGGGAAGGGGATGCCAAGTCAGATAGCTCTCCTCAAGGGATGCCCTCTCTCCGCCTCCAATCCTAAACCCATGTGATCAGTGTGCGTGTCCTTTAGAAAGGCCAGTACAAAGTGCTGTTCAAGTTCCCTGTAAAGAGGAATTTAGGTGTTTGATGCTTTGCATTGGTACAGGCATGTCCGTGGCATGAGACAGCGCTCCAGAAAATGAGTTGGTTGTTCAGTTCCTCCAGAAGCTTCCATGTAAGGGAGTGTCTGGTCTGTCAGGGATGGACATGCTGTTCTGATGGGGGCTGTTCATCTGGGTAGCCATTCTCCCCCACATAAGCCACATTCTCCAGGCCTGCTGAACCACTTCAATTCATCCCCAATGGTCTTTCATCTGATGACAGTTAGGGTCTCCTGCATCCTGAATCTGGGCAATGGCTTCCAGGAGACACCTCCTGGAGAATTTCCAGGGAGGTTTGAGGTTTTGCAGGCCTTACAACTGACCACCAAGCCCCGTTAAGTCCCTCTGCTGGTTGCTCTGTCACCACCATACGAAATACAAAGGGGAAGGAGAGACACGTGAGGCATTTTATATCTTAACCCCACCCAACCTAACTGACTTAGTAACCTGTTGCCATGTCAACCCCCACCATTGCTCCATGAGCATTCCCTCCTTTGCCACCCACCAATCAGCTTTTCCCTTGAACACCCCTATGTTGTCCCTTATGCATAGGAAGAATTCTGATAAAATCTGAACAGCTGGTACCTTCTCTTCCTTTCAGCTCTTCTGCCATGATGCTTACAAAACCCAGCCTGATGATTGTGACTAGGTAGATAAAGCCTGCCATTCCTCACCCCATCTCTCCTTTTCCTTTCTACCCTCAATTGAAACAAGCTACGATATTTGTGACAAAGCTGTGCCAATTCTTTGCCTTATTTGTTTCCTTGCTTGTTGTATTCACGTTCCCAACCCTCCATCTGTTTGTCTTTCAACTGTAAACCCTTCAGGGCATGAGTTGTCCCTCGTGTGTTGTATGGTGCCTAGCTCAATGGGGCATCCAGCATGCAACCCAAGCAATGATCCAGTTGGTACTATCCCACCTGGCTTTGACTTCTTGCTGGGGTGTCTTAACTGGGAGGATCTTTCATGGGATTCAGCAAGCCCTGATGTCTGAGTCGCCATAGAGACAATAGGGAGAGCTAGAGAGGGCCACATTGGCATAAAAGGATCAACTTTCTGAAAGGACAGAAGTGGCCCATACAAAATCTGTTGTAAGACATCTTGCCACCCAATGCAGAGTCAGTGACTGGACCTCTTGTGACCCTCTGTATCCTAGGTGTATTGGGCAGTTCTGGGGAACAGGGATGGAGGGTGACATACCTACAGTGTCTTGTATTCTGAATATTCTGTCCCAGCATAACCACACACAGTGGGCTGTTACAAACCAGTGCAACTTGCAACCCGGGCTGGCTGTAAGTTGTATCTGATCTGGGCATGCCCACCAGGCAGGGCCAGCATTTGGCAGCACAAAGGATACTGCAAAAGCCACCTTTGCCTGCCTACTCTTGTCTGGACCCAAGACTGGAAAGGAGAATCTGGGCCTTGATTTCTGAAACTCTCTGAAAATAATGCCAAAAGAACTAGCTTGTATAAGATAAGTCTCTGCTTTAGGGAAAAGCAGTCTTGTGTCCACTGTTTGCACCCCTTGGACTTGAAGATGGAAGCTCTGTGAGGCAAAGAATAGTTTGTGTCCAGTGTCTAGCACAGTGGAGGCTCAATCAGGGACTGAGTCCTGTAGATGCTACTGCAATTCAAGAATGCATACACAGACAGTATTGCTGGGGGTCTTCCCCCCCCCCCCCCGCCCCTTGCTCATAGCTGCCAAATTTATGAAGTCCCATATGGGACATTTGACACAGATTATGTTCAAATATGCAAATTAGCTTAAGGAACATGCATATCTGCAAATATTTGTACCATCCTAAACTTAAGCTTAAAGTTCATAGGACAAAGAGCTGCACAAAACTTGGTGGCTGGGTGAGGAGTAGGAGGGAAAGCCATGGCGGACATGTTTGTGGGATTGTCAGAAGGAGAAACTAGTTGTGGGGGGTTGACCACAGGGCATTGCGTTGGCTTTTAGAAGCTGGGGCCAGCCTGGTTTGTGTGGTGCCTGGGCAGAAGATTCAGCAGCTGGGACCTGGATGGGCCTGGGTAGATGGGAATATCTGAAGGCAAGTCTAGGGCCCTTCACCTTCTGGAGAAGTGCCAGACTCCATGAGGCCCCTCGGGACTCGGCTATTGATTGTATGTGGAAGGCTTAATAGTATAGTAAGACTGAGCATCACGTGACTGAAAGGCCATGCTATGGACCTCACAGGTGGTGCATGGGAGTGAAACACCTGTGGGACTGGCTACCAGATCAGGGGCCAGCAAATGACCTCCCTAAAGTGACAAGAGACCTTAACAGAAGGCAAGAAAATGCCACTCCCCAAGAAATAGGCAGGTGTTGAAAAGTCAGAAGCAACACTCAGAGCACGATTTTTGCTCAGCCTGGCAATGTCCAGTGTAGCTTGCCACTTGCCCAGTTACTCAGTGGTTAAGCTATGTTGTGTGCATTGCTACACTAAGCAACAACATGCTCATGTTGTTCCTTTGGCCTCTTCTTTCTACTTCTCCCCACTTGTTTTATCTGCCTGCCGGTGTTTCTTGTCCTTAGTCTAGACTGAAGGGCAGGAGCTGCCTTTGTCACATATGTGTACCTCCTCTTGGGCAGTGGGGCCATGGGGCCTTCAGGCACTACTGTAAGATAACTAAGAAGGGGGAAGGAAGTCCTTTCAGAGGCAGCTGGCATCAAAAAGCATCCTATGTATCAACATCCCTTAAAGAACGGGTATCTGTACCTCTCAGCTGATTCCAATGGAATTACAATGAAAACAGATGCTGTGGTAACTCCTGAAAGGTTCCCAGTGGTGAGCACTTCTTTGATTCGGGTCCATATAGACACTCCCAATCATTGGAAGAGGATTCATTCTGTACCTTTAAAAGCTTGGACCATTTTAGAGAAGAATTTGTTACAGGTGGAGGGTGGAGCCTGAATCCAAAATAAAGGTTCAACCATAGCTGAGCTCATGTATTCCCAAGGACTTAAGGCCAACTGAAGAATTTTATATAATTAGTCATACTTTCCTTTAGCTCTAACACATGCACTGATCTGTATTTGTTACTCATCCTGTTCTGCAGTTATTGATACAATTGAATTAATAAAACAAAACAAAAAAAACACATGGCCAAATCATGCTCTAGTCATGCTTTGTTCAGAAAGCTAGCTTGGGGAACTTAACAGTGCATAGCACTTACACCGTCTTTTAAAAGAGCTTTGAGAAAGGAAGCTATATTAAAACTTTTAGTGCTTCAAAGGGAATTAATGTAGGATATAGGAAAGCTGTAAGTAGCTGTTAAATAAATTAGAGAAATTACATGAACAAAGGGGTACAAAGAGAAATTTTGTAACTTCAAGGAAAGTCAACACCGGCTTTTTCAGCCAAAAGAGGTTGTTACCTTGTGACACTTCTAGTATTTGAAGATAGTTAGTGTCAACCTTAAAACATCTCTTTCTAATTTAACTTTTAGGTCCGGATTCATTGTCATGCTCTGGCTGCTGTATGCCATTCTGGGGAGGCACAAAGCAGCCAGAGTATGTATCCCATGTTCCTCTTCTCCCCGTTCCATTACATCCTCCACGCTGGTTCCTTCTCCTACCTTGCCTGTTGAATAGATCTGGTGCAAAAGTTTCCGATCTTAAAAAAGGAATAAACAAAAACCCACAACCTTCTACTGAAGAAACGATACATTCTGAAGAATAATGGGAAAGGAGCACTAATTTGCAGAATTTATTTTCAAAAACTTTCTAATGTACCAGAGCTATTCAAGAGCCACTTCTCGGCCAGTTTTTGAGTAGCTAAAAATACCCGAGCTGAGATCATTTGAGACAAAAGTCTGATGATCCTTTAAGAAATTTAGGCCCCCACTTTTAATGAATTTTTAGCTCATTAACCAACAGATTTAAATTAATTCAGTACTGTCCTGCTGTAATTTTGGGGAAGATTCTTTGTGCATAAAATGTGGATCCCTGCTTTAAGTGCACAACAATCCAACCATAATTTTGGCACTGTCACTGGCCCCTCCCAACAGGCTCAAATGCATAATTTCTAGTACGAATGGCTATTCTGATTCATGTAAAACTGAAGTAAGAAGATTTTTAAAAGATGCAGGCTTAAATTCACCCCTTAAGTGAGTCAAACTTTGTTGGGGTTAGTGTTGCTTTGGCCAGTAGTGAATTTGGTTATGTGACCACCGCTATTTAAGCACCCCTGAGCACAAGTAAGTCTCTTTCATGCAACAATATTGTCAGACCCATCTGTATTGCTGTTCTGTGTTACAGTTTAGATTGGGCATAACCTTTATAAGTGTCTCCAAAATATGGACATGTCTGAGGCTTGAGCAGTTACCATACCATCTGCTTTACACTACCAAACAGAACTGGGTTGTAATCAAGGCTGATGCCATGGTTATAATTGTAGTGTAGATGGACCCTTGCTCAGCTGACATCATAGATAACCTAATGCAGGAAATTGTCATACCCCTACTCTTCCTGGTTGCTCTATCTAGTGTGATTAACTGGTGTGTCTACCTTAATCACAGTGGTGCTACCTCCCTACTGTAATAACACCAGTGAGGGGGATTTCACCATTTCCCTTAGGACTCTGTTGCATTGTTTAATTGGTCACAGCTTAACCTTAGTTTTTGGATAGCTTGTGTGCAATTGCCCTTGCTCAATTTCTTACCTTTGTCATTAGTTACTGTAATCCTTCAACCAAATGAAACTATTCCTCCCCCTCCTTAATCAAGCGAAACGATTCCTCCCCTCCTTAATGCATGTCAGCTATTTGGCTGTGGTAATCAAATCAGCTTTTAGCCAAACTATGCACCTGGTGGCTTTAGCTTTTCCAAATAAGCCAGATCTTCCATGTTCTCGATCACCCCCTTTTTTTGGGGGGGGGGGGGTGAACTAGAGCATGCAAACACACACCCAGTATTTAAAATTCAGTCTAGCCAATATTATAGCAAAGGATGATCCACAATCAACAGACTAGTCTAGTTTTGACTTTTTTCCACTGTATTCCTTTATATGTAGGTTCTTCCCCATTGTTGCCTGTAAGGGTCTCTAAGGCCTGGTCTACACTAGGAGGTTATGTCAAATTTAGCAGCATTAAATCGAATTAACTCTGCACCCGTCCACACAACGAAGCTATTTAGTTTGACATAGAGGTCTCTTAAATTCGATTTCTGTACTCCTCCCCAAGGAGGGGAGTAGCGCTAAATTCGACATGTCCATGTCGAATTAGGGTAGGTGTGGATGGAAATCGATGCTAATAGCTCTGGGAGCTATCCCACAGTGCACCACTCTGTTAACGCTCTGGACAGCAGTCCGAGCTTGGATGCTCTGACCAGCCACACAGGAAAAGCCCCGGGAAAATTTTAATTCCTTTTCCTGTTTGGGCAGTTTGAATCTCATTTCCTGTTTGGACATCGTGGCGAGCTCAGCAGCACTGGCAACGATGCAGAGTTCTCCAGCAGAGGTGACCATGCAATCTCAGAATAGAAAAAGGGCCCCAGCATGGACTGATCGGGAAGTCTTGGATCTGATCGCTGTGTGGGGCGATGAGTCCGTGCTTTCGGAGCTGCGATCGAAAAGACGGAATGCAAAGACCTACGAGAAGATCTCAAAAGCCATGACAGAGAGAGGATACAGTCGGGATGCAACGCAGTGCCGCGTGAAAATCAAGGAGCTGAGACAAGCGTACCAGAAGACCAAAGAGTCAAACGGACGCTCCGGATCCCAGCCCCAGACATGCCGTTTCTACGAGGCACTGCATTCCATTCTAGGTGCGGCGGCCGCCACTACCCCACCACTGACCGTGGACTCTGAGGATGGGATATTGTCGACGGCCGCTTCCTCGGAGATGTTAGCGGACGGGGAAGATGAGGAAGGTGAGGAGGAAGATGAGGCAGTCGACAGCGCTTACAATGCTGATTTCCCAGACAGCCAGGATCTCTTCATCACCCTCACAGAGATCCCCTACCAACCGTCCCCAGGCGTTAACCCAGACCCTGAATCAGGGGAAGGATCAGTCAGTAAGTGTTTTAAACATGTAAACATTTATTTTGAACAGAACAGGAATATTAACAATGGGTTTTTCATGATTTGTTTGCCCTAGGCACTTAGCGTTTTAGTCCTTGGCAGTGCAACTACTGCAAAAGAATCTAACAATGTCCGGTTTATCATGATTAGTTTGCCCTAGGCGCTCTACTTTTTAGTCCTTGCCAGTTCAGCTACTGGAAAAGAAGGTCTATATGTCCAGGGATAGAGCTGAAATCCTCCTGGGACATCTCCACGAAGCTCTCCTGGAGGTAATGGAAAGCCTTTGCATGAGGTTCCTGGGGAGAGCGGCCTTATTGTGTCCTCCATGGTAGGAAACTTTTCCTCGCCAGGCTATCATCAAGTACTCTGGGATCATTGCCTTGCAGAGCATGGCAGCATACGGCCCTGGTTTTTGCTGGCTTTCACGCAGCATGCATTCTTTCTCAGTCTCAGAAATTCTCAGCAGAGTGATGTCGCTCATTGTGACCTGCTTAGAATTAGGGGAATGTTACTATTGGGACTGCTTGCCTGTTCCTTTACAGAACTGTCACCGGCGTTTTACCGCCACGCGGTGGAGGCGGGAGAGGGGCAGCATACAGGGATCTTTCCTGGGGACAGCCGCGAGGGGGTGGGACAGGGGCAGAGTTCATGCTTGTCGGATTGCCGGCAGCAGGAACTGCCCAACGATAGGAGCATTGCTTTGAACGTGAAAGGAGGGCACTGCTCTAATTTAAGTTTTAAGCAGCCAAAAGTCTATGGCTTACCATGTCAGCCTGCTACCCGAATTCCGCTGTCCTGCCCCCCTTGTCTGATCTCCACTGCAAGACCCCAGGCACTGAATGCAAAGGCCGAAAATTCGACCTTGTCCTGAGTGCGCATGTGACAGGTGCTGTGCATGGTCTTGTTCACAGAGAAAGACTATGTTCATTGTTCACAAAAAACTTATCTTTGTGAGGAATTCACTCCTTTTTTCCCATCCCACAGCTGTGATTGTCTCCCGACCTACCCTGGCATCCCCCTAGCAGAGGCTGGCACAGATTAGGCGGAGAAAGAAAAGGACACGGGATGACATGTTCTCAGAACTTATGGGCTGCTCCCGAGCCGATGCAGCCCAGCAGACCCAGTGGAGGGAGAACATGTCACAATACCAGCGAGCATACAGCGAATGGGAGGAGAGGTGGCGGCAGGAAGACCAGCAGGCGACTCAAACACTGCTTGGACTAATGAGGGAGCAAACGGACACACTCCGGCACCTTGTGGATGTTCTGCAGGACCGGAGGCAGGAGGACAGAGCCCCGCTGCAGTCTATCTCTAACCGCCCTCCCCCGCCACAAACTCCCATACCCCCCTCACCCAAAGCCCCAAGAAAGAGGGGCGGCAGGGGCCGTGAAAACTGTCACTCCACCCCTGCAGACTGCTCAAGTACCAGAAGGCTCTCATCCCCAAAAATCTGATAAATCCTTTCCTTCCCACCTCACCCAAGCCCCCGTCCCAGTTTCATCCCCTAATTGTGTAGTTGCTAATAAAAGATCCGTTTCTGTTAATTACTGTTTCCATCATGTTCTTTTAGGGGAGAGTGTGTTTCAAGGGGGGGAAGGGGGTTGGTAATTGGAGAGGACAGTCACCTTTACCAGGGTACAGACACGGGGGCAGGTTCAGCAGAAGGTCACACACACATTGCAGTCACTAGGCACCCTGGTCAGTCTGGGAGGTGGTTTTCCTGTTCTGTGGGGCGGGGGGAGACACGGATAGAGATCTTATGCTGCGGTCCTTATCCTGGATCACAGAGCCACGCAGCAGGTGATCTGTAACCGTCCTCCCCCGCCACAAAGTCACATAGCCTCCACACACAGAGTCCCGAAAAGGAGGGGTGGCAGGCTCCGTTGAAACAACCAGTCCAAGACTGCGGACCTCTCTAGGAGCAGGAGCCTTTCATTCCTCGAGTTTAGAAGCGTTCTTTCCAATACTATGCCTGCTCCCCACCACAGTCTGCATCCCAGTTTCAACACTTTAAAACGAAATCCGTAATAAAGAAAACGGTGTTCATTAACAAAGTTCCATTTATTTTATTTTTAAACGTGTGTTGGAAGGGGCGGGACAGGGTGAACGGTGTATGTTGCTGGAGAGGATAGTCCGCGTCCCAGTTTTAAAAAATTCCCGCGAAAACAGTAGTAAAGAAAACGGTGTTCATTAACAAAGTAGAACTGATTTTATTTCGAAACGTGTGTTGGAAGGGGGGGAGAAGGGGGTATGTAACTGGAGAGGATAGTCAACATTAACTGGGTAAAGAAACGGGGGCAGGTTCGGCTTCTCTGTACACAAACTTTACAGTCACAGGTTACCCTGCTCACTCAGGAACCTAGCTTTCAAAGCCTCCCGGATGCACAGCGCGTCCCGCTGGTCTCTTCTAATCGCCCGGCTGTCTGGCTGTGCGTAATCAGAAGCCAGGCTATTTTCCTCAACCTCCCACCCCGCCATAAAGGTCTCCCCCTTGCTCTCACAGAAATTGTGGAGCACACAGCAAGCTGCAATAACAATGGGGATATTGGTTTCGCTGAGATCAGAGCGAGTCAGTAAGCTTCTCCATCTCTCCTTGAGACGTCCAAAAGCACACTCCACCACCATTCTGCACTTGCTCAGACGGTAGTTGAAGAGTTCTTTTTCAGTGTCCAAGGCGCCTGTATAGGGCTTCATGAGCCAGGGCATTAGCGGGTAGGCTGGGTCCCCGAGGATCACTATAGGCATCTCCACATCCCCAAGAGTAATTTTCTGGTCCGGGAAGTAAATACCTTGCTGCAGCCGTCTAAACAGACCAGAGTTCCTGAAAACACAAGCATCATGAACCTTGCCCGGCCATCCTACGTTGATGTTTGTAAAACGTCCCCTATGGTCCACCAGTGCTTGCAGCACCATTGAAAAGTAGCCCTTTCGGTTAATGTACTGGCTGGCCTGGTGGTCCGGTCCCAGGATAGGAATGTGAGTTCCATCGATAGCCCCACCGCAGTTTGGGAATCCCATTGCGGCGAAGCCATCTATGATGACCTGGACGTTTCCAAGGGTCACTACCTTTGACAGCAGTAGCTCAACGATTGCATTGGCTACTTGCATCACAGCAACCCCCACGGTAGATTTGCCGACGCCAAAGTGATTCGTGACTGACCGGTAGCTATCTGGCGTTGCAAGCTTCCAGAGGGCTATGGCCACTCACTTCTGGACAGTCAGGGCTGCTCGCATCCGGGTGTCCTTGCACTTCATGGCAGGGGACAGCAACTCACAAAGTTCCAGGAAAGTTCCCTTCCGCATACGAAAGTTTCGCAGCCACTGTGATTCATCCCAGACCTGCAGCACTATGTGGTCCCACCAGTCTGTGCTTGTTTCCCTGGCCCAGAATCGCTGTTCCACAGCATCAACATGACCCATTGCCACCATGATGTTCACGGCGCGGGGTCCCGTGCTTTGTGAGAGGTCTGTGCCACTCTCAGACTCCATGTCCTCACCGCGCTGCCGTAGCCTCCTCGCCCGATTTCTCAGCATCTGCCTCTGGAAAAGGTGGATGATAAGGTGTGAGGTGTTGACAACAGCCATAACTGCAGCGATGGTCGCAGCGGGCTCCATGCTCGCAGTGCTGCGGCGTCCGCGCTGTCACTCACCAGAAAAGTGCGCGAACTGATTGCCCGCCAGCGTTTTCAGGGAGGGAGGGCGGGAGTGATGGTTGGATGATGACAGTTACCCAAAACCACCCTCGATACATTTTTTTCTCCAGCAGGCATTGGGGTATCGACTCAGAATTCCAATGGGCAGCGGGGACTGCGGAAACTGTGGGCTAACTGCCCACAGTGCGCCACTTCCAATGTCGACACTTGCCCCGTTAGTGTGGACTCACAAAGTTGAATTACTGTCCTTAGTGTGGATACACACGTTCGACTTTGTAATATCGATTCCACATATTCGATTTAAGTATAATCGAACTACTCTCGTAGTGTAGACATACCCTAAGTGTTGAAGTTTACTGACAATCTCTTTTTCATTAGATATTGGAGATGGGATCATCCTCCCCGGACGTGGGCTGCACCTTCCTGGTTGAATTTCATTTTGTTACTTCCTGTCATTTTCTGGTATAATCTTTAAATCTGTATCTTCCCTGCTACCCTCCCTGATTTTTCTATCTATCTCAGGCCCCTGTTAGTGGCCTCAGAGTCTTCAGTGTATTTGATCCTCACAACACCCCTGGGGGGTAGAAAAGTACTATTCGTCCCATTTTACAGATGGGGCACTGAGGCACTGATTTGCCCTAGGGCACACAGCAAGTCTGCAGCAGAGCAGGGAATTGAACTCATAACACATGTCCCAAGTGCCATGCTAGACCCTAACCATGGGGCCAGCTTTCCTCTCATGCAGCTGCCTGTAGGTTTTTGTATCCTCTCTAAACATAATTTGTGTGTGTGGTGGGTTTTTTTTTTTGGTTTGGGTTGTTGTTGGTGGTGGTGGTGTGGTTATGCATCCCCTCCAAATTGTAATGTTATTTACGATTACCACATAGTCTTGCCAGGGCAATAGAAGCTAATGACCTAAATTCACTAGTTGAAAAAGCCTAACAAATCTGTGATCTTCATATCAGAATTTTTATATTTACGTATATATGGTACCTCTAGGAAGTCTAACTCTCCGGTAGTAGGGGAAGCCCAACTGCTAGACAGGAGGAGTGGGGAAGTGGGTTCTGTGTTAGTTCTGAGCTGCTGTGAAATGTGGCATTCATTGCTCAGCTCATGAGTACAGACAGTACTTGGCTCGTGCCAGTCAGCAAGTCTCTGGTCAGGTTAATAGTGCTCTTGTTCGACCCTATTCAATTTGATTTTTTTTTAATTATTTTTATTGTTGAACGGCTAAAGCGAATCAAATTGCCACAGTGAGGAACTAGATATGGGACACACGAGTCTTGTTTGAGATCCAGTTGCCCTATATAGTGTGCAGGGCCGGCTCCAGGCATCGGCGAAGGAAGCAGGTGCTTGGGGCGGCCAATGGAAAGGAGTGGCACCTCCAGGTCTTCGGCAGCAATTCGGCGGCGGGTCCCTCACTCCCTCTCAGAGAGAAGGACCTGCCACCAAATTGCTGCCAAAGAATGAAGCGGTGCGGTAGAGCTGCCGCTGAAGTGACGCCGATTGCGGCTTTATCTTTTTTTTTTTTTTTTTCCCCCGCTTCGTCGCTTGGAGCGGCAAAAAAGCTGGAGCCGGCCTTGATAGTGTGCTAACAAAATTATCTGATGGTACAAAGTTGAGAGGCACCATCAATACAGAAGAGGAGTGGGCTATTACACAGGAGGAATTGGATGACCATGAGGACAGTAGTAATAAAAATGGGATGAAATTTAATAGTACAAAGTGCAAGGTCATGCACTTGTGGACTAAAAACAAGGGAGCCTTATTGGGTGGAAATGACAGAGGAGAAGACTTTGGGGGTATTAGTTGATCACACAGTAACAATAAGCCACCAGTGTGATGCAGCTGTAACTAAGACACAAAACAAAGAGGCAAGCAAATGCAACCATAGGATGTATCAGGTGAAGTATTTCCAGTAGCGATATAGAAGTATTAATGCCATTGTACAAGGCACTGGTAAGACCTCATCTGGAATGCTGTGCACAGGTCTGGTCACCCATGTTCAAGAGAGATTAATTCAAACTGGACCAGGTGCAGAGAATGGAGTCTAGGATGATCAGGGGAATTGAGGGCCTATCTTATGAGAGGAGACTCAAAGAGCTTGGCTTGTCTAGCCTAGCAAAAGGAAGGCTGAGAGAGGATATGATTGCTCTCTATAAATACATTAGGGGGTAAACACCAGGACAATGTTGGCACAAGAACAAATGGGTAGAAACGGGCCATGAATAAATTTATTTATAGAAATAAGAAGGTTTCTAACCATCAGAGGGGTGAAGTCTGGAACAGCCTTCCAATAGGAGTAGTGAGGGGGAGAAACTTAATTGGTTTTAACATGGAGTTTGATACCTTTTATGAACGGGATTGTATGTTGTGGTTGTCTGTGTCTCAATCAGGGTTTTGGAACTGTGCCTCGGTTCCGCTCCAGCTCCAGGCAAAAACCTGCAGCTCCACTGCTCCAGAGCTCCTCCATGCTCCAGCTCTGGGTTCCGCTCCAAAGCCCTGGTCTCAATGACCCAGTAGGTTCCTTCCAGTCCCAAATTCCTGTATGATAGGGTTTGACTTTGTGAAAAGGGAAGACTTGTGTTCCTAAGAGCACAGCTGTAGTGCACTCACAATGTGAGCATAACAACATGGTCCTTGTTTGGACAGAAACTCTTCTTGTTAGATCAGGAGGGAACCGTTGTCATCTGTCAGTCTTTTACATTGGTTGGAGCTAAGGGGGTAATTAATTTTGATAGCCTTTTTAAAAAAGTCTGTCTTGCCCTGTGAAGGATGATATTGTGATGTGCAGGGGAAAACCTCAAGCAAAGGAATCAGTATCCTAAAGGAATCTGAATATTATAACATGCCAAAGACAGACATAACTAGTTCAGATACATATCGTGACTCTTCCAGAAGAGGGGTATAGCTTCTGAGAGGTTTAAGATCTTTCATCTGTGATCATAGAATCATAGAATATCAGGGTTGGAAGGGACCTTAGGAGGTCATCTAATCCAACCTCCTGCTCGAAGCAGGACCAATCCCCAACTAAATCATCCCAGCCAGGGCTTTGTCAAGCCGGGCCTTAAAAACCTCTAAGGAAGAAGATTCCATCACCTCCCTAGGTAACCCATTCCAGTGCTTTCCCACCCTCCTAGTGAAAAAGTTTTTCCTAATATCCAACCTAAACCTTCCCCACTGCAACTTGAGACCATTAGTTCTTGTTCTGTCATCTGCTACCACTGAGAACAGTCTGGATCCATCCTCTTTGGAACCCCCTTTCAAGTAGTTGAAAGCAGCCGTAAAATCCTCCCTCATTCTTCTCTTCTGCAGACTAAATAATCCCAGTTCCCGCAGCCTCTCCTCATAAGTCATGTGCTCCAGCCCCCTAATCATTTTTGTTGCCCTCCGCTGGACTCTTTCCAATTTTTCCACATCCTTCTTGTAATGCGGGGCCCAAAACTGGACACATTACTCCAGATGAGGCCTCACCCAATGCCAAATAGAGGGGAATGATCACGTCCCTCGATCTGCTGGCAATGCTTCTACTTATACAGCCCAAAATGCCGTTAGCCTTCTTGGCAACAAGGGCACACTGTTGACTCATATCCAGCTTCTCGTCCACTTAACCCCTAGGTCCTTTTCTGCAGAACTGCTGCCTAGCCACTCGGTCCCTAGTCTGTAGCAGTGCATGGAATTCTTCCGTCCTAAGTGCGGGACTCTGCGCTTGTCCTTGTTGAACCTCATCAGATTTCTTTTGGCCCAATTCTCTAATTTATCTAGGTCCCTCTGTATCCTATCCCTACCCTCCAGCGTATCTACCACTCCTTCCAGTTTAGTGTCATCTGCAAACTTGCTGAGGGTGCAGTCCACGCCATCCTCCAGATCATTAATGAAGATATTGAACAAAACCGGCCCCAGGACCGATCCTTGGGGCACTCCACTTGATACTGGCTGCCAACTAGACATGGAGCCATTGATCACTACCCATTGAGCCCGACGATCTAACCAGCTTTCTATCCACCTTATAGTCCATTTAGGGTTACCATATGTCCGGCTTTCCCTGGACATGTCCGGCTTTTGGGTCTTTAAATAGCCGTCTGGGGGGAATTTGTAAAAAGCTAAAAATGTCCAGGATTTCCCCCCGTACGGCTATTTAAAGATCCAAAAGCACTGACAGGGCAGCCGCGCTCGGGGAACCGCGGCAAGCCGGTGCCACTCACCTTTCCTCCCTGGGCCCTGGGGCAGCGCGCAGCTGAGCTCCTGGTGCGGTGGTGTCAGCCCACGGGGCCCGCCGCCCAGCTGGCAGGAGCCTGCAGAGCGCAGCCCTGCCCCTGCCCCAGCACACAGAGAGGCAGCGAGGAGGTCTCGCTCCCCGGCGTGCTGCAGGGGGGCGGGGCCTGTAGACTCAGGCAGAGAGACCCCCCCCGCCCCTGCCCCCCTCCCCTCGACCCGACCCAACCATAGGAAGGAGCCAGAGGGACTGGCAGGGATCTGGATGCTTTCTGGGAGCCACTCCAGGTAAGCACTGCTGGGCTGACCTGGCCCCCTGGCAGGTCCCTCTGGGGGGGCTCCCCTCAGCCCCACTGCCCTCAGCCCCCACCCTGATCTGTTCCCTCAGCCTCCCCCGCAGTTCCCCCTGTGCCCCCCACCCTCAATCCACTGCCCTCAGCCCCCCTGAACCTGTTCCCTCTGCCTCCCCCACAGTCCCTCCCCTCCCCCATCATCTCACCTGTCCCAACGCCCCGTGATGCATCGCTTCGCATGCCAGAAATCCCTTTGATTCCGTACACCTTTGGCGCCATCTTTCAACGGTTTCTGTGCAGCGTGATCTGTCTGCAGGAAATGGAGCCCGAACTGCTGAGGCGGATGCTAACGAGTCTCGCCAGCACGTCACATTTGGCTGTAAAACTATTCCTTAAGATCCAAAGTGACAGTGAGAGTGAGGAGTCCGACGATGCTATCGAGCTACGTAAAGCCTATGACATGAAATTGCTTGTGGCATTCATGGACATGCTCAGCACCGTGGAACACTGCTTCTGAGCTCGAGAAACAAGCACCGATTGGTGGGATCACATTGTCATGGAAGTCTGGGATGACGAGTAGTGGCTGCAGAACTTTCGGATGAGAAAAGCCACTTTCATGGGACTGTGTGAGGAGCTCGCCCTCACCCTGCGGCGCAAGGATACAAGATTGAGAGCTGACCTGCCAGTGGAGAAGCAGGTGGCTATTGCGGTCTGGAAGCTGGCAACTCCAGACAGCTACCGGTCAGTCGCAAACCAGTTTGGAGTGGGAAAGTCGACTGTTGGAATCGTGTTGATGCAAGTTTGCAAGGCCATTAATCGCATCCTACTCAGAAGAACCGTGATTCTGGGTAATGTGCAGGACATAGTGGATGGCTTTGCACAAATGGGTTTCCCTAACTGTGGAGGGGCAATAGATGGGATGCACATTCCTATTCTGGCACCACCCCACCTAGCATCCAAGTACGTTAAACGGAAGGGGTATTTCTCTATGGTTCTCCAGGTGCTTGTGGATCACCGTGGGCGTTTCATTGACATTAACACAGGCTGGCCCGCAAAGGTGCATGACGCATGCATCTTTCGGAACATTTGGCTGTTCAGGAAGCTGCAGGCCAGGACTTTTTTCCCAGAGCGGAAGATCACAGTAGGGGAAGTTGAAATGCCCATTGTGATCCTTGGAGATCCCATTTATCCGTTAATGCCGTGGCTCATGAAACCCTACACAGGGAGCCTTGACAGCAGCAAGGAACGGTTCTACTACAGGCTGAGCCGGTGCCGAATGACTGTGGAGTGTGCCTTTGGCCGTTTAAAGGGCGGCTGGCGATCTCTGTATGGGAAGCTGGACTTGGCCGAACACAGCATCCCCGCGGTTATATCCGCGTGCTGTACCCTCCATAATATTTGTGAAGGGAAGGGTGAAAGCTTCACTCAGGCATGGACCTCTGAGGTTGAACACCTGGAGACTGAATTTGCACAGCCAGAGAACAGGGCTATTACAGGCACCCAGCGCGGGGCTGCAAGAATTAGGGATGTCTTGAGGGAGCAATTTGAGGCTGAAAATCAGCAGTGATATCTGGTGCCCTGCATGGGAGTGAAGTGCAGTAGTTCCAATCTTTAGGAATCAGTGTTTGCTAAGCAGACTTGCAGTGCCTGTTTATTTCCTGGGCTAAGGAATCTTTTACTTTATGCAATAATAAAGAATGTTTTCAAGTCAAAAAATCCATTTATTGAAAATAAAATTTATTTATTGAAAAGAAACACAACTGCTTGGGAATCAGAAAGGGCAAGGGGGTGGAGTGGGGTTAGTGTAGATTCGCGTATGTCCTGTCTGGTGTGCTGTGCAGTGAGTGCTGCACTTCAGGATAGCTATACTGCATAGTGATGGGTGTTGAGTGCGGAGGGTAAGGATCGTGGTTTTCAGGGCTGAGTGGTGAAGATACTGGTGTTGGAGGCAGCTGGTGGCGTGAAGAACCCGGAAAAGTGGGTTGGAGGTAACAGTGGGGCACAAGGAAAAGAGTTTTGGGACGAGGGCTGGGGGTGGGGGCGTTTGTGGTACTGCTCCTTCTGCATGGCTACGAGCTCCTGGATAGCGTCTGCTTGGACCTCCAGGATGCTTATGAGCCGATCCGTGCTTTGCTGCCGGTGCGTTGCGTTTTCCTGGCAGATCCTGCTTTCTCTCTCCCTCCTGTTCTGTGCTTTCTCATTCTCTTTAATAGATTGCCGCATCACTTCTTGCAGCATGTCTTCTTTGGTTTTTCGCAGTCTCTTCCTGAGTCTTTGCAGTCTCTGAGCAGGCGATAAGAAGGACGGCTGAGGTCTCAAGGTTGTTGCAGCTGTATAGGCAAAATGCAACATTTAACAGAGGCAGCATTGTTATACCAGACAGAGTAATGATTTCCCCCCACTTAAGGAGAGCACACACAGGGTCTACACAATAGCATAATTTCCCCATCCCAAACAGAGCACATATAACCCACAGGAGCCTCAAAATGGTGAGTAAGGGGGACTGATTGTTTCAGGGCTATACTGTCCTCTGTGTTTCTGTGCCTTGGGGAGAGCCAACAGCTGCAGGGGGCACCTACACTGAACACTGTCCCAACATTTTCCACAGGAGTTCGTCCTGGATGATATCTCGCTGCTGAGGGTGACCTGGGAAGCAAGGGAGGGTCTTCTACTGCAATGCGGCTTCCGCCCTGGCCCATATGCAGCTTGCCTGTGTGCAGCAATGGTCCCCCCACCCCTCGCGACACAGTGGCACGGACACATTAGCCTGGCTGGGACAAGACCACGGTGGCTCTCCCAATAAACCTCCGCAAGCGCATTGCACACGTTCTGGATGAGACATTCGAAGAGATTACCGAGGTCAATTACCGCGATGTGATAAACCACATCAATGCACTATTCCGCATCTAGGCATGCATGCCTAACCCTCCTCTCCCAAAGAGCCTGCACCGAAAAAATTCCTTCCCGAAAAAAAAACTGCTTACTGGGAACCTGCTCTTCTGTTTGTCCTCCACCAAGTACTGGCCGCTGCGACTGGCTACCTTCCTCCTGGCTCAAGAAGAGCTCCTGGCTGCATGCCTCCAGGGATTTCGGGGTGTCTCCATCCACCCTACCACCCTCACTCCCGTTTTCCTCCTCCTCCCACCCCGGCTCTGAAGTGTCCATGGTGGTGCTCGGAGTGGAGGTGAGGTTAACTCCAAGTATCACATCCAGCTCTTTGTAAAATTGGCAGGTCGTGGGGGGAGCACCTGAGCGGCCGTTTGTGTCGCGGGCTTTGCGCTAGGCACTCCGCAGCTCCTTCACTTTAATCCTGCACTGTAGGGTGTCCCGGACATGGCCCCTTTCCATCATGTCCTTTGATACCTTCCCGAAGGTATCGTAATTCCTACGGCTGGAGCACAGCTGGGACTGGACAGCTTCCTCCCCCTAAACACTGATGAGGTCCAGCAACTCGCCATTGCTCCATGCTGGGGCTCACTTGGCGCGTGGAGGCATGGGTCACCTGGAAAGATTCACTGATAGCACTCCACGCCATGCCTGGCTGAGCAAACAGAAGGGGATTTTTAAAATTCCCGGGGAATGTCAAGGGCGGGTCACATGGTTAATTAACTGAGGCCAGGGCAGTAGAGTTTGAACTGATGACCAGAGTGGTTAGAACAGGCATACTGCCGAATGCTTCTGGAGGCCAGTCACAGCGCATTGGGCGGCCACACTGGCGCCACAGCGCTGCAGTGGCAGCGCAATACACAGTATTCCTCTCGGGAAGGTGGAGTACATGCAGCGCTGTAGCCACAGAGATACAGCGCTGCAAATACCTTGCCAGTGTGGACAGGGAGTGAGTTACAGCACTGGGGGCGGCTTTATTGCACTGTAACTCACAAGTGTAGCCAAGGCCTCTCTCTCCATCCTGTGATATACTGAATCAGGTCTGGTCTACCTGAGAAAATTAGGTTGGTTTAATAACATTGGTTGGGGTGTGAAAAATCCATACCCCTGAGTGTTGTAGTTAAGCCAACCTAAGTCCCTGTGTAAACAACACTAGGTTGATGGAATAATTCTTCTGCAGTCACTTACGCGGACAGGAGAACCCCTCCCATCAACATAGTTAGTGCCTACAATGAAGCACTACAGCTTGAATGGGCCATCACTGAGACATATGATTCCCTGGCAACTCATTTTTACTCCAAGACCACAAGGGCATAGCTTTCAATGACTCTGGAGCACCTGGCATTGGCCACTGTCAGAAGACAGGATACTGGGCTAGATGGACTTTTGGTCTGACCCAGTATGGCTGTTCTTAAGGAATAAGTATTACCCATACACATATCTGGTGAGTATTGACAAGTCACAAGATTTCAGTGGAGACCTCACATGCTACCCTTTATTGGTAAATACTGTGATAGTGGTGTGTTAGGTGTAGTGAGTTTGTCAGGTCTGAGACAGTAGTTGCTTATAAAGAATAGTGAACCCTTTGTCTGTTGGCACCAATTGGCCTCAACATCACAGTGCTGATGGGTAAAATGCTCGTGCAGAAGTATGTTATGACAGGAGGAAATGTGTTGGATCCCTTAACTGCTGATTGCCAGACTTCCTAACTTTTTATTAAAACATGTACACTTTAAAAATTCTTAAAAGTAATCTTTTTAAAAAGCTGAAATTCATTGAAATACACTTTAAAACTTTAACATAGTTTAAATGAGCAAAAGAAACATAAGCAAAGGTGGTATATAAAATCTGCAGGACAGGAGCTGCTCTGCAACAGACCGTAGAAGACTGTGTGGGGTGGGGGGGACAGGAACCTTCCTGCACACAGACCTGAATGTTATGTTCCCATCATACACTAAAAGAATATAGATAAAAACACAAAATACAAGAGTTGGAAGGTTGCAATATGACGCTATTTTATTTCTTAGAATTCAGAAAAACACACAAGAACCCAAACACAGAGAGAGATAAAGCAGGCTGCTCCCTAAGGCTGGGGGAGACAATTCATTCTACCTTCCTTTAGGCTGGCTTTCTTCAGATTGACTGTGTGATCTCATACCTCCCTGTAGAGCCCCAGTAGTCTGCAAGCAAGGCCAGGAAACACCTGAGCATTAAAGCAACAGCTTACCATTTTAATATAGCTTTCCATACACCACCCCGAGCAAAACTATAGGAAATGTATACGTGGTAATTACCTCTAGGTGAGGCATGGAGGGAGTGGAAGTAATAGATGGTGGAATGGAATGAATGGGCGAGGCTTTTATCCACATTAAGCTCTTATGCCTTTCAAAGATTTCTACATAAGGAGAAAAGAATGAGGGCAGAGATCAGTGTTGTAGACTCCACACTCTTCCTCCGTCTCTGCCCCCCCCCACTTCGATACATGGATGGGGAGTCAAACACTTGTTTCCCCCTTTGGACCCTAGTGGATGATTTGGGGCCCTTGGGGTTGTTCCAGTTGGGAAGAGACATTGATGATGGAGTCTGGTACATTTTGATGCAACCGTCTTTATTTACAAAGTAGGTACAAAGATCTGTTTCTCCCCAAACTCCAGAGGAACCAAATGAGAGATGGTGTCCTTGTTCACAGCGCCATTAACTCTCTCAGCCAGCACCCCCAAAAGACTCTCTCAGGCTTTTTCCAGGCTCTGCTCCCAGCCACCTCAGTGTTTCCACACTTGATTCTCCTACATCTACACACAGAGAGACAAAAACAATACACAGGGCGTTCTCTGCCTACACAGCTCAAATTTCTGAGTGGCCTCAGGTGTGCACACACACACGGATGTCTTGGAGACCACTATTGTTTCTTTCATTTAACTTGAATGAAGGGCAGCTGCTACATTCATCTGTTTAAAAGGGCTTTAAGCCAATTATAACATGCTTTTAAAGCTGCTCGGTAATGGTTTAAACTAGGAAAGTAACATGTGGTAGTTCCCCTTAACAGGAATGTTGTACATCGAGGGGATGACTGGTGTAAATATCTCTGCTGCTATGTGGGAGTGAAAGGCACACAACTTCTCCCAGAAACAAAGACCATGTTGGAGTTCCAGATTCTGAGCTAGCAGATAGGGCAGGCAAAGATGGCTTGATGCCACCTCTACGCCTCCCAAATATTGGGCTAGTCTGGGTTCCAATGTGGTCCTTAGCATAAGTTAGATCAACTCCAAGGTCTGCTCAAATCTTTGGCAACTTCCCACAGCTGCTTGACAATACCCAGGAGCACAGAGCACTCTAGCCACCCCAGGTCCCCCTCACCCGCAGGGACTGGGCTGCTGCGGAATCCGCCCACCGCCTGCCAAGCCTGGGAGCTGTAGGGTCCCCCTGCTGTGGCTGGGCAGCTGTTGTGGTGTCCCCCCACCAGCTTGGAGGCTGGAAACTGGGGGTGGGGGGGCAGCTGGGAGCTCCAGCCCCAGGGCAGAAAATGTCACGGAGGTCTCTGGAAGTCACTGATTCAGTGACCTCTATGACATAATCGTAGCCTTACTTATAAGTCAGCAAAGATAAAGTCCGCCTCGTCAATGAATAGCCCAAGAGAAATCTCTGAGCATAGAAGGCCTCCATGTTTGTTTGCATACACCCACTAAGCACAGCACAAGCAACTACTGGTCACATAGCCACTCTCCCACCCCATTCTCATTTTCATTAAACCAGATACAGGAATGGATTTGACGTGTAAACTAACCAAAACTGTATTTGTGATTGTTCCCATTTGCTAAGCACAAGGCTTGAGTCTGATCAGTCAGCACTTCTGGTACTTGCTTCCTGCATGGGTCTGAGAAGGGGGGTCCCAGGGTGGCGTGGGTTGGAAACCCTTCGGCCTTGTCTACACTACGAGAGTAGTTCGATTTTACTTAAATCGAATTTTTGGAATCGATATTGCAAAGTCGAACGTGTGTGTCCACACTAAGGACAGTAATTCGACTTTGTGAGTCCACACTAACGGGGAAAGCGTCGACATTGGAAGCTGTGCACTGTGGGCAGCTATCCCACAGTTCCCGGAGTCCCCGCTGCCCATTGGAATTCTGGGTGGAGCCGCAAATGCCTTCTGGGTAAAAAAAATGTATCCAGGGTGCTTTTGGGTAACTGTCGTCATCCGTCCATCACTCCCGCCCTCCCTCCCTGAAAGCGCCGGCGGGAAATCAGTTCGCGCACTTTTCTAGTCAGTGACAGCGCGGACGCCACAGCACTGCGAGCATGGAGCACACTGCGACCATCGCTGCAGTTGTGGCCGCTCTCAACGCCTCGCAGCTTATCATACACCTTTCCCTGAGGCAGATGCAGATAAGTCAGGCGAGGAGGCTACGTCACCGCGGTGATGGCCTGAAGTCTGAGAGTAGCACAGACCTCTCAGAAAGCAGGGGACCCAGCGCCGAGGACATCACGGTCACAATGGGTCATGTTGATGCCGTGGAACGGCGATTCTGGGCACGGGAAACAAGCACTGAGTGGTGGGACCGCATAGTGCTGCAGGTCTGGGATGAATCCCAGTGGCTGCGAAACTTTCGCATGCGGAAGGGAACTTTCCTGGAACTTTGTGAGTTGCTGTCCCCTGCCCTGAAGCGCAATGACACCCGGATGCGAGTAGCCCTGACTGTCCAGAAGCGAGTGGCCATAGCCCTCTGGAAGCTTGCAACGCCAGACAGCTACCGGTCAGTCGCGAACCAGTTTGGGGTGGGCAAATCTACTGTGGGGGTTGTTGTGATGCAAGTAGCCAAGGCAATCATTGATGTACTGCTGCCAAAGGTAGTGACCCTGGGAAACGTGGAGGCGATCATAGATGGCTTCGCAGCGATGGGATTCCCAAACTGCGGTGGGGCCATAGATGGAACTCACATCCCTATCCTGGCACTGGACCACCAGGCCAGCCAGTACATTAACAGAAAGGGCTACTTTTCCATGGTGCTGCAAGCACTGGTGGACCACAGGGGACGTTTTACAAACATCTACGTCGGATGGCCGGGCAAGGTTCATGACGCTCGTGTTTTCAGGAACTCTGGTCTGTTTAGACGGCTGCAGCAAGGTATTTACTTCCCGGACCACAAAATAACTGTTGGGGATGTGGAGATGCCTATAGTCATCCTCGGGGACCCAGCCTACCCGCTAATGCCCTGGCTCATGAAGCCCTATACTGGCGCCCTGGACAGTGAAAAAGAACTCTTCAACTACCGGCTGAGCAAGTGCAGAATGGTGGTGGAGTGTGCTTTTGGCCGTCTCAAGGGGAGATGGAGAAGCTTGCTGACTCGCTGTGATCTCAGCGAAACCAATATCCCCATTGTTATAGCAGCTTGCTGTGTGCTCCACAATCTCTGTGAGAGCAAGGGGGAGACCTTTATGGCGGGGTGGGAGGTTGAGGAAAATAGCCTGGCTTCTGATTACGCACAGCCAGACAGCCGGGCGATTAGAAGAGACCAGCGGGACGCGCTGTGCATCCGGGAGGCTTTGAAAGCTAGGTTCCTGAGTGAGCAGGGTAACCTGTGACTGTAAAGTTTGTGTACAGAGAAGCCGAACCTGCCCCCGTTTCTTTACCCAGTTAATGTTGACTATCCTCTCCAGTTACATACCCCCTTCTCCCCCCCTTCCAACACACGTTTCGAAATAAAATCAGTTCTACTTTGTTAATGAACACCGTTTTCTTTACTACTGTTTTCGCGGGAATTTTTTAAAACTGGGACGCGGATTGTGGTGCGGAGCGGGTGTAGTGTAGTGACGCAAAGAAAGCTTCTAAACTCAAGGATTGACAGGCTCCGCTGTGGTGGGCTGGTTCTTTCAACGGAGCCTGTCACCCCTCCTGATCGGGACTGTGTGTATGGGGGGGCTATGTGACTTTGTGGCAGGGGGAGGACGGTTACAGATCTCCTGCTGTGTGGCTCTGTGATCCTGCATAAGGACCGCCGCTTAAGATCTGTAACTGCCCTCCCCCGCCACAAAGTCACAGAGCAACCCACCCCCCACTACAGAACATGAAAACCACCTCCCAGACTGACCAGGGCAACTAGTCACTGCACTGTGTATGTGCCCTGCTGCTGTACCTGCCCCCGCCTATGTACCCTGCCAAAGGTGACTGTCCTGTCCAATTACCATCCCCCTTTCCCCCCCTCCTCCAAAAGAACATGATGGAAACATTAGTTAACAGAAACATATTTTTTATTATCAACTACACATGGAACTGGGAGGTGAAACTTGGACGGGGGCTTGTGTCAGGTGGGAAGGAAAGAACTTGTCAAATTTTGGGGAATGAGAGCCTTCTGCTACTAGAGCTCTCTGCAGGGGTGGAGTGAGAGTTTGCGTGGACTCTGCCGCCTCTCCTTCTGTGCACTTTGGGTGAGGGGGGTATGGGACTTGGTGGCGGGGGAGCGCGGTTAGAGATGGACTGCAGTGGGGCTCTGTCCTCCTGCCTCCGTTCCTGCAGAACATCCACAAGGCGCCGGAGCGTGTCCGTTTGCTCCCTCAGTAGTCCAAGCAGGGTTTGAGTCGCCTGCTGGTCTTCCTGCCGCCACCTCTCCTCCCGATCCATGTTTGCTTGCTGCATTTGGGACAAGTTCTCCCGCCACTGGGTCTGCTGTGCTGCCTGGGCTCGGGAGCAGGCCATAAGCTCTGAGAACATGTCCTCCCGTGTCCTCTTCTTCCTATGCCTAATCCTCGCTAGCCTCTGGGAGTGTGATGCCAGGCTAGGTTGTGAGACAGTCGCAGATGGGGCTGTGGGAATGGGAAAAAGGGAGTGAATTCCTCAGAAAGATAAATGTAGTTGTGAACAAAGAACATAGTCTTTCTCTGTGAACAAGACCATGCACAGCACCTATCACATGCGCACTCAGCACAAGGTCGAATTCTCGGCCTTCGCATTCAGTGCCTGGGGTCTTGCACAGCACATTTGAGAACCGTGTCAGGACAACGGAATTTCTGTTGCAGGCAGACATGGTAAGCCGTAGACTCGTGGCAGCTTAAAACTTTAATATTAGCAATGGCCTCATTTCACATTGAAATCAATGTCGGTCCCTGCTGCCAGCAATCCGGCAAGCAGGAATTCTGCTCCTGTCCCACACCCTCGCGGCTGTCCCCGGGAACGATCCCTTTCGGCTGCCCCTCTCCCGCCTCCACCGCGTGGCTGCAAACCAGCGGTTACAGTTCTGTAAAGGAACGGTAAAGCAGTCCCAACACTAACATTCCCCTACCTCATTCAAAGCAGGTCACCATGAGCGATATCACCCTCATGAGGATCTCTGACAGCGAGAAAGAGAGAATGCTCCGGGAAAGCCTCCAAAGACCAGGGCCGTATGCCGCCCTGCTGTGCAGAGCAATGATTCCCGAGTACTTGCTTGTCTCGTGGCGCGGCAGCGTGTCGTACTACGGAGGACCCAATAAGGCCGCTCTCCCCAGGAACCTAATGCAACGGATTTCCAATTACCTCCAGGAGAGCTTCCTCGAGATGTCACAGGAGGATTTCTGCTCCATCCCCGGACATATAGACCGCATTTTACTCTAGCTGCTGTAGCAGTGACTAAACAGTAGAGCGGCTTGGGCAGGACAATCATGCAAAACTGGACATTGCTAGATTTTTTTTTCAATAGTTGCACTGCCCATGACTGAACCGTTAAGCGCCTAGGGCAAACTAATCATGAGAAACCCATTTTTTTAATTGTTAATATTCCTGTTCTGTTAAAAATAAATGTTTAGATGTTTACAACACTTACTGGCTGATCCTTCCCCAGATTCTGTGTCCGGGGTAACGGCTGGGGACGGTTGGTAGGGGATCTCTGTAAGGGTGATGAAGAGATCCTGGCTGTCGGGGAAACCAGCGTTGTGAGTGCTGTCGACTGCCTCGTCCACCTCTTCTCCTTACTCATCTTCCCCGTCCGCTAACATGTCCGAGGATCCGGCCGTGGACAATATCCCATCCTCAGAGTCCACGGTCACTGGTGGGGTAGTGGTGGCGGCCGCACCTAGGATGGAATGCAGTGCCTCGTAGAAATGGCATGTCTGGGGATGGGATCCGGAGCGTCCGTTTGCCTCTTTGGTCTTCTGGTAGCCTTGTCTCAGCTCCTTGATTTTCACGCGGCACTGCGTTGCATCCCGGCTGTATCCTCTCTCTGACATGTCTTTAGAGATCTTCTCGTAGATCTTTGCATTCCGTTTCTTGGAGCGCAGCTCGGAAAGCACGGACTCATCACCCCACACAGCGATGAGATCCAAGACTTCCCGATCAGTCCATGGTGGGGCCCTCTTTCTATTCTGAGATTGCACGGCCATCACTGCTGGAGAGCTCTGCATCATTGCCAGTGCTGCTGAGCTCGCCACAATGTCCAGACAGGAAATGAGATTCAAACTGGCCAGACAGGAAAAGGAATTCAAATTCAAATTTTCCCGGGGCTTTTCCTGTGTGGCTGTTCAGAGCATCCGAGCTCGTACTGCTGTCCAGAGCGTCAACAGAGTGGTGCACTGTGGGATAGCTCCCGGAGCTATTAGCGTCGATTTCCATCCACACCTAGCCTAATTCGACATGGCCATGTCGAATTTAGCGCTACTCCCCTCGTCGGGGAGGAGTACAGAAGTCGAATTAAAGAGACCTCTATATCGAACTAAATACCTTCGCGGTGTGGACGGGTGCAGGGTTAATTCGATGTAACGGCGCTAACTTCGACATAAACGCCTAGTGTAGACCAGGCCTTCATCTCACACTTGCTGTGGCTTTATATTGAGCCATGTCGTTAGGCAGCTCTTTTTAAATGGCTCTAGGGCAACTTTTCATGAGGACTAATACTACTGACTCACACTATACAGGTACAGCTTGAGGTCCCTGGGGCATCCAGACTCTGCCCTATACAGGTGGCCTCCTGTTGTTCCCTTGCCTAACTCTGTACCTATAACAAGACGAAAGTTCCCCTTAGCTACCGCGACAGGGGTTCTACCCGCCCCGCCCCCAGAAAGAATCATGCTGGGGTTAGTGGTGTGTGCTTACTTGGGTTTGAAGAGTAGCATCTCTGAAATGACTGCGTTTGGGATGTCTTGGCTGTACAGGGAAAAGGAGTACTGATGACATGCAAAGGGGGGTTATGGGAAACACCTATGCATTTGGGATCTCTCTGTGCAGAAACTTCCCCTTATTTGCTTCGTGGTCCTCTTCGGCAGAATGTGTAGAATCCAAAAAGCATTTAAAATGTGACTTACAAGTGCCCCAGATGATTGCTGCTGTATTTGGGGTGTAGATGAGATCTTTAAATGAGGGCAGAGCAGTTCCAGAAATCCATGCCATACAACAGCAGTGGAGTTGTGAAAATCCCATCCTCTAAGTGTTCTGTATCTGTCTGCGCTCTTAGATCCCTTATGCACCCACGACTGAACGCAAAGTTCTCCCGAATCCAAGCACCCTCCCTATTCAGCTTTAAAAGTTCCCCATTCTTCTGAGCAGCCCTTTGCAAGATCCCTGGTGCATAATTTTCCTGGTCAGACACTGTAGCCTATTGGATTAAATATTGTCCTTAGCAGTTGTTTTTACTTCTGCTTTTGCTCTGCTGTGATACCTTGGACAAATCACTTGTGTCTCAGCTTTTCCAGCTAACATGGGATAATAAAAATTTGAGATTTTTTTTTAAGGGTTCTTTTGCTTTCTGGCTTCTGAGCCTTTAGGGTTCACATTTTCAAGGTTTCCTCCACAACCACGAGGGTTAGAAACTTTAGTCTGGCATTTAAAACTGAGATTCTTACTTCATAGGGCTCCACAAGCTGAGGGTTTGAGAAAGACACCAAATAATGTGAGCTGGCAACATGGTAATAAGGTTCAGCTAAAGCCTTCTCGCCAGGCTTGGCTACTCCTCAGGACTGCTCAGCCCACACACTAGCTCCTCACTCAGCAGTCACACCCAGCTCCCTTGTGGCAAGGTGGGGTAACAACTTGCCTCAGGGAGTCAATTTAACTTTTCTTCTTCAGCAGGATCACATCTTAACAGGGTGGGATGTTTGAAGGAAACACTTCCAGCCTCTTGGGCGTTGCCTCTGCTCTATGCATCATCCTATATAGCAGGGGTCTCAAACATGCGGCCCGCGGGGCTATTTTCTGCGGCCCGCAAGCCCCTTGCAGCCCCCCCCCCCACCCTCCCCCAGTGTTTACCTAGAGCGGCTCCGGCCGGACATGCACCGGGGGCAGGGCAGCCTCTCGGGGTGGTGGAGTACCATGCCAATGGGAGAATCTCTCCCATTGGTTTAGGTAGCATCTTCTCTGAATAGGGATAGCTGCATCACTTCAGCATTTTAAGTGTAGACAAGCTCTAAGTGTCTTATGCCAGACAAAATCATTATTCTTCCCAGAAATGAGCATGGAACCTGGAAAGTCATCTCCCGAATAATTCCTGAAGTGTTTCAGATCATCCACTTGCCAAAAACAGTACACAGACTGTGGGTGTGCAAGGTGAGGGGAGAGGGGGGACAGACAGGAAAGAGCATCTGGAAGAAGAGAGGTTGTAGCTGTGTTTTCTTACTTGGCAGACTTTCTGTTGCTGGGGCCATGCCCAAGGGCTATGCCTGTTCATATCACAGCAAAGGTGCAAGAGATTTAGCATAACCCTGCTGGGTTCAAAGAATGTCTGGACGAGCTATATGTGAACAAATCTCTGACATAAGATTGTGAATTGGTAAACTTTGGTTTAGGTTATAATTTTATTATCATAAGTTTCCATATTTAGTGGGATGTCTTGCAAACAGAGTAAAATCAAAGGATACTTCCCCAAATATCCCCACTGCTGCTCCTTCTCTGTGACTAGCTGGAGTAAGGAGGAAACTCTCAACTCTTCTGCAAGCTGTTAACTCCCTGCTTTAGCACCCCTATGGTCAGGGCCGGCTCCAGGCACCAGCTTACCAAGCAGGTGCTTGGGGCGGCCACACCAGAGGGGGGCGGCACGTCCGGCTCTTCAGCAGCAATGCGGCAGTGGGTCCCTCACTCCAGCTCGGAGCGAAGGACCTCCTGCCGAAGTGCCGCAGATCACGATCGTGGCTTTTTTGTTTGTTTGTTTTTTGTTTTGCGAGGGGGGGGTAGCTGCTTGGGGCGGTAAAAACCCTGGAGCTGGCCCTGCCTATGGTTGGAGCTGTTGCAGAGGTTCTCACCCTACCCCCACCCCCATAAACCATCTGCTCTTGTGCACATTCCAGCTCTCCTCTGACTGAGATTTGTCAAGGTCAAGCTCCTTTTGGGGTAACAAAAGGTTTAACTAATATCCAAAGTCCCAACAAACCAGTCCATTCCCAGTCCCCTTTCTGGTGTTACCTACAGTCTCCTCCACAGTATCCTCTGATAGCGAGCCCTGGCCCCTCAGACTGAGTCTTCATGAGGTGTCTGTTCGGCTGATCCTGGCTCGGGATCCTTTGCAGGACCCTCTTTGCCTTTCATAAGGCCCCAGTGTCCACTGACGTTATCACCAGACCACTCTGAGCCCTGCCTCCTTGGACTGAGAATCAGCTCGTTAATTACACTACAGATGTAGTATATGGTCTTTAGCCCTCTCTATCTTGTGGTGGAGTTTCATCCTGCCACACCTCCTAAATTACTAGCAGCAGTGAGGCAGTCTGGAGAGGTCTCAAATGGCAGCAACAGCAGTAGAACCATAGGCCACAAGGTGGCAAAAAACCCCACTAAAATCTCTCTTCCAGTGTCATCATCTCCTTCTCAAAGCCACCATCAACTGACATGGCCAGGAGCTCCCTCCCTCAGTTGACAGTTACTAAACCAGAGAGACAGTTACTGGAATCTGGAGCCTCCTCTGAGCATGGCTACTCTAGTGAACGGGCCATGGGTCTGCAAAATCCTTTCCCCCACAGCTCGGCAGAGGAACGGTGTTGCAATACCACCAGAGAGGTTAATCCGTCGTTCATTGGGTGTTACACTTTTTGTGGCTTTGTTTTTTCTCCCCTTTTTATTTCTGTCTATGGGAGGCTTAGAAGGTGGTTTAACTACTATAAACATGGTTATGGGAGGGAAAGAAGTGATTATATCTGGTTACTGTATTGTTCTAAGATGCTTTCTTGTTGAAAATATTTACAGATTTAATATAGGGAGAAATAAGGCCAGCATGTGTGGCCCAGTGGCTTTTTGTCCCTGAAAAGTTGTTCTGAGGGGAGAGGGCAGGAGAAAGGAGGAAATAAGGGTGAAATAGAGGATAAAATGGTAATAACTGGGAATCAAAAGAAGAGAAAAGGAGATTATGGCCTGGTCTACACAGTTGGATGGGTTAACTAAGGTGTGATTTTTATTACACTGCTGCAATTTTCTGTAGACAGCCCAGTTTACATGGATTACATTGCTTTTGCTTGTCCTTGTAAGTTTATTGGGGCAAGGTTAGCAATCTAATCAGGGTTAAGCCAATATAAGTGTCGCTATTTTTTTAGCTCAACCAGTGCAAGCTTGTGTGTAGACAAGCCCAAGGAGTGGTGAAGGGGATAGGTGCAAAGAGGCCAGAAAGAGGTAGAATACTTCACTTACACCTCCCGTGTTAATTGCTTTTCCTGCTACACACCTATCTTCTGGCTCCTCTGTATGTTAATTGCACCAATCTATATGCAAGGGACCAAATTCTGAGGTCATGAGTGTTTCCCAAAATCCAGTTATGCTTTTAATTTAACTACAGTGACTTTAATCAGATCAGAATAATTAAGAAGAAAAGTAACAGGCCTGAGATTTTTCTAATATGCCTATGGGCTGTTAGCAAGGCTTAAATTCAGCAGGAGCTGATGCCCTGAGCCCCAGCATCTCCTGAAGGGGGCTCTGGGAAATACTCTTTGAGAATTTAGAGTTAGACACCCAACTCCCATTGCAAATTAATTGGAGTTAGGTATCTAACACCTTTAGGCACATTAGAAAATGCAGGATACATTATCCTTGGACTCTTCTCTAAATTTGCCCATGATGAGGGAAGGTCAGGTGATCACCAGAGATCAGACCTCAAGGCTTGATGCAAAGGACCATATTGTAAATAACTGGGGATGAAACTACTCTGTGATATTTAGAGCTCTGAGGAGACCAATCCATGAGTGAATGGGAGGGGAGATGATCATTGAGCAATGTTGATCAGTAATTCTGAGAACTCCAAAAGACAAGCATTACTCAACTCACGTTGAAGGGAGATATCTAGACTGTCAAGCTCTAGTGGAATGTTTGCAGATAAACTGTTTATAACTGAGGAGGAACTGAGTTGCTACTGCTAGTGACTAACCTGTGTTGGCAAAAAGGAAGGATGGGAGTGGACAATCCTCTCTCATGATAAATAATAATGGAAATGTCTCTGGACTAGATCTTGTGGGGTGATGCAGTGGGAAACTTTAGGAAGAGTTCTATAGTACTATCCCAAACTGCATTTTTCCAAGGTTTGAAAAGCATTCCCAAAGCACGTGCTCAAATGCCTTCATGTGGAGGGCAAGGAGAAGGCCCTCTGTTTTGATCTTATTGACATTTTGTATAATATCGAATGATCTCTTTATATGGACATGTCTGAAATAATTTCTGGCTGGTCCATATGAGTTCCTTTGGCAGTGTTTTGCATAACTATTAAAGCCAAAAAGGACCATTGTGATCATAGTGTTTGGGACAGTGGATTTACTGAGGTTCTTGCCAAGTTCTGTTTTCTAAACTGGTCAGCGATATTGGATCGAAACAGTTAAAACTCTCTTGATCTTTCTCTCTTCAGGGTGATAGTTGTTTCCTGACAGGTGCTTGGAATAGCTCCCACCACTGGAGTTTTACAGACACTTGTTTCGTGAATTCTGTTTAAACTCATCCAGTCAAGGGGATTTTCCATTGGGGAAGCCATCTGTCACTTCTCTCCCCTTTTCAAACATGCTGGCACCACTGCTCTTTGGTTCAGGGTAGAATTTGGAAGTTCAGGGTGCCCAGGGAATCCTGTCTAGTTACATTTGGGCTTTGATTTTAACTAAGGCATCAATCCTGCCACCGCTCACTACTGGGTGAAATCAGTTGAACAACTCACAGGAGGAAGCACTGCCCCTGGTATTAAGTGTTCACAGGAGTGGAATCTAAGTTAAAATTGAATCCAGTTGGGACTGGATATCTAGTAAATCACATGTCCTAGCCAATTTCCCTAGCATAACTATTTGCTGCAGATCATGAAACTTATAAAACACAGCTGTTTAACAATCTTTTGTTTTCTTGCTTTTGACTAGTATATAACCATGACCTCTTAGAAATGAATACTTCTAACAGCTACCTAAGTGAAACCCATCATAGTATGATGATCATTTAAATAACTGAAATCACTAAGCACCGTCTCAAATGTTACAGATTGTCTTCAGGAAGCATGTAGAAACCTCAATTAGTCAGCAGCTCCCTTTGGTGCACCAACTGGTACAAACTAGGGGCATGATCTATTGTAGGGGTCGGCAACCTTTCAGAAGTGGTGGGCCGAGTCTTCATTTAGTCACTCTCATTTAAGGTTTTGCGTGCCAGTAATACATTTTAAGGTTTTTAGAAGGTCTCTTTCTATAAATCTATAATATATAACTAAACTATTGTTGTATGTAAAGTAAATAAGATTTTTAAAATGTTTAAGAAGCTTCATTTAAAATTAAATTAAAATGCAGAGCCCCCCGGACCGGTGGCCAGGACCCGGGCAGTGTGAGTGCCACTGAAAATCAGCTCCTGTGCCACCTTTGGCACGCGTGCCATAGGTTGCCTACCCCTGATTACATGATCTATGCACACCCACTCCCTCACTGCAAGATGGTGACAGCTGACACAGCTAATGAACCCTTCCCTTGTAGTAGATAACTCTACTGCGTGCCTGTTTGGTCTAACCTAAACTAAATGGCCCAAATGATTAAATTAAATTAAGTATCAGATGTGATAGACCCAGGCCTGTTGGGTACAGCAGAGTAGTCCTATTGGGTACTGGGAAGTGGGCGGGCGGAAGCCCACCTACAGCAGAGTAGTCGAAGGCAGATATACTGGCCACTGGATAAGCAATTTTCTGTTCCTTGACTGACCAGAGCGGGGGCTGGTCCAGGTTAGGCTAAGGAGAACACCTGACTCCAATTAACCTGCAAAGAGTCAAGTGAGGCTGTTAGGCTAATGTGAACACCTGACTCTAATTAAGGGCCCTCTGAGACTGTAAAAGGGCTCACTCCAGTCAGGCTGGGGGGAGAAAAAGGGAGCCGGGGGGAGGAAGTGTAGTTGAAGGGCTGGGTAATGAAGACACCCTCAAGGCACTGGAAAGGGAGCCCTAAGGTAAGGGTGAAGAAGGCATTAAGAGAGAGAGAGAGAGAGAGAGAAGTGGGAGAGCTGTAGGAGAGCTGTGGGGAAGTGGCCCAGGAAACTGTAGCAACTCTGGCAGTGAAAGATCGGCTGTCAACAGTTGCTGCCACTAGGGTCCCTGGGCCAGAACCTGGAGTAGAGGGCGGGCCTGGGTTCCCCTCAACCTCCCACTACAGAAACACCTCCTGGGAAGGGAAGACAGGCCCCTGTCAGGACGGAAGGCTAAACTGTTCTTGAATAAGCCCCTAGGGACAACAGAGACTGTGGGAGTTCTCTCACCAACCTCCTTGCTGGCTTATGATGAAAAGGGCTCCGTAGATTGTAACCCTGGCCCTAGAGAGAGAAGGGCTACGTGGAGAGTCGCAGGGAGCCTCTGAAGCTAGCAATAACCACCTGGAAGCACGGGACCCACAGGGACAAGGTCGGAGCTCTGCCACACAGAGTACTTGGCAAGTATTTAAAAATATGAATAATCTGCCCGCCAGCTGCTCAGACCTCCCAAAAGCTACTTACTTTCCCTGTTCAGGACAATTGTTTTTAAGATTCTTGTTAAGATTATGTACCTATAGGTGGACTTCTGCAGTCAGAGAGATCTTCAACTTTTTAATGAGTGAATGCTCTCTGATTCAGTCTTTGTATAACTTTTATATATTTAAATCTTATTACACAAAGGCTGTTGATATAAATCCTTTAGTCTCAGTGGGTCTTGGTAGCAATTTTCCAATAGTTCCTGTAGTCTCTAGTACTGAAGTGTTTTTAAGTGCTTGTCTGAAACTCCTTTTTGTTATAGATCTGAAAAACCTATTCAGGCTTTTCTGCACATCACAATACCATTTTAGGCCCAAACTTTCCCATGTTGCAGTCTTTTAAAGGTTGGGTAGGTTGTCTACTGCTTCACTTGAGCCAGATATTACTAGGGTAGCAGCCTTACACGGAAAAGCCTGCCAGTGCTGGTCAAGACTCAATCTATAGGTAAACTACAAAGATGAACTACTATTTATTAAAAAGCAACAGAGGGTCCTGTGGCACCTTTGAGACTAACAGAAGTATTGGGAGCATAAGCTTTCGTGGGTAAGAACCTCACTTCTTCAGATGCAAGTAATGGAAATCTCTAGAGGCAGGTATATATCAGTGTGGAGATAACGAGGTTAGTTCAATCAGGGAGGGTGAGGTGCTCTGCTAGCAGTTGAGGTGTGAACACCAAGGGAGGAGAAACTGTTTCTGTAGTTGGATAGCCATTCACAGTCTTTGTTTAATCCTGATCTGATGGTGTCAAATTTGCAAATGAACTGGAGCTCAGCAGTTTCTCTTTGGAGTCTGGTCCTGAAGTTTTTTTGCTGTAAGATGGCAACCTTTACATCTGCTATTGTGTGGCCAGGGAGGTTGAAGTGTTCTCCTACAGGTTTTTGTATATTGCCATTCCTGATATCTGACTTGTGTCCATTTATCCTCTTGCGTAGTGACTGTCCAGTTTGGCCAATGTACATAGCAGAGGGGCATTGCTGGCATATGATGGCATATATAACATTAGTGGACGTGCAGGTGAATGAGCCGGTGATGTTGTAGCTGATCTGGTTAGGTCCAGTGATGGTGTTGCTGGTGTAGATATGTGGGCAGAGTTGGCATCGAGGTTTGTTGCATGGGTTGGTTCCTGAGTTAGAGTTGTTATGGTGCGGTGCGTGGTTGCTGGTGAGAATATGCTTAAGGTTGGCAGGTTGTCTGTGGGCGAGGACTGGCCTGCCTCCCAAGGTCTGTGAAAGTGAGGGATCATTGTCCAGGATGGGTTGTAGATCACTGATGATGCGTTGGAGAGGTTTAAGCTGAGGACTGTAGGTGATGGCCAGTGGAGTTCTGTTGGTTTCTCTTCTGGGCCTGTCTTGTAGCAGGAGGCTTCTGGGTACACGTCTGGCTCTGTTGATTTGTTTCTTTATTTCCTTGTGTGGGTATCGTAGTTTTGAGAATGCTTGGTGAAGATCTTGTAGGCGTTGGTCTCTGTCTGAGGGGTTGGAGCAGATGCGATTGTACCTCAGTGCTTGGCTGTAGACGATGGATCGTGTGGTGTGACCGGGGTGGAAGCTGGAGGCATGAAGGTAGGCGTAGCGGTCGGTGGGTTTTCGGTATAGGGTGGTGTTAATGTGGCCATCGCTTATTTGTACGGTGGTGTCCAGGAAGTGGACCTCCCGTGTAGATTGGTCCAGGCTGAGGTTGATGGTGGGGTGGAAGCTGTTGAAAGCATGGTGGAATTCTTCCAGGGCCTCCTTCCCATGGGTCCAGATGATGAAGATGTCATCAATATAGCGTAGGTAGAGAAGGGGCATGAGTGGACGGGAGCTGAGGAAGCGTTGTTCCAGATCAGCCATAAAAATGTTGGCATATTGTGGGGCCATGCGGGTGCCCATAGCGGTGCCACTGGTCTGGAGGTATATATTGTCACCAAATTTGAAATAATTGTGCGTGAGGATAAAGTCACAGAGCTCAGCAATAAGTTGTGCTGTGTCATCATCAGGGATACTGTTCCTGACAGCTTGTATTCCATCTGTATGTGGGATGTTAGTGTAGAGAGCCTCTACATCCATGGTGGCTAGGATGGTGTTTTCTGGGAGGTCACCAATGCATTGTAGTTTCCTCAGGAAATCTGTGGTGTCACGGAGATAGCTGGGAGTGCTGGTGGCGTAGGGTCTGAGTAGGGAGTCCACATATCCAGACAGTCCTTCAGTGAGAGTGCCAATGCCCGAGATGATGGGGCGTCCAGGATTTCCAGGTTTGTGGATCTTAGGTAGTAGATAGAATAACCCCGGTCGGGGCTCTAAGGGTATGTTGATTTGTTCCTGTGTTAGTGTAGGGAGTGTCCTGAGTAGATGGTGTAGTTTCTTAGTGTATTCCTCAGTGGGATCTGAGGAAAGAGGCCTGTAGAATTGGGTATTGGAGAGTTGTCTGGCAGCCTCCTTCTGGTAGTCAGACCTGTTCATGATGACAACAGCACCTCCTTTATCAGCCTCTTTGATGATAATGTCAGGGTGGTTTCTGAGGCTGTGGATGGCATTGCGTTCTGCACGACTTAGGTTATGAGGCAAGCGATGTTGTTTTTCCACAATTTCTGCCTGTGCACGTCGGCGGAAGCATTCTATGTATAGGTCCAGACTGTCATTTCGACCCTCAGGAGGAGTCCATGTGGAGTTCTTCTTCCTGTGTTGTTGGTGGGAGGGTATCTGTGTATCAGTGCGCTGTTCCGTGTTATCATGAAAGTATTCTTTGAGTCGGAGGCGGCGAAAGTAAGCTTCCAGATCACCACAGAACTGTATCATGTTCGTGGGGGTGCTGGGGCAAAAGGAGAGTCCCCGAGATAGGACTATATAACCAACCCTCCACACAAACGGGCTTAACTAAAATAAGACCGGAGATCTACATTACACACTTCACCTCTCTACAAAGGAAAAAGGACCGTAAGCTGTCTAAAATCCTACCTGCCACATGGACAAAAGGAGAGTCCCCGAGATAGGACAGACTCTTCTGCTGGGTTGAGTGTGTAGCTGGATAAATTGACGATATTGCTGGGTGAGTTAGGGGTACCCCTGTTGTGGCCCCATGTGGCAGGTAGGATTTTAGACAGCTTACGGTCCTTTTTCCTTTGTAGAGAGGTGAAGTGTGTAATGTAGATCTCCGGTCTTATTTTAGTAAAGCCCGTTTGTGTGGAGGGTTGGTTATATAGTCCTATCTCGGGGACTCTCCTTTTGCCCCAGCACCCCCACGAACATGATACAGTTCTGTGGTGATCTGGAAGCCTACTTTCGCCGCCTCCGACTCAAAGAATACTTTCATGATAACACGGAACAGCGCACTGATACACAGATACCCTCCCACCAACAACACAGGAAGAAGAACTCCACATGGACTCCTCCTGAGGGTCGAAATGACAGTCTGGACCTATACATAGAATGCTTCCGCCGACGTGCACAGGCAGAAATTGTGGAAAAACAACATCGCTTGCCTCATAACCTAAGTCGTGCAGAACGCAATGCCATCCACAGCCTCAGAAACCACCCTGACATTATCATCAAAGAGGCTGATAAAGGAGGTGCTGTTGTCATCATGAACAGGTCTGACTACCAGAAGGAGGCTGCCAGACAACTCTCCAATACCCAATTCTACAGGCCTCTTTCCTCAGATCCCACTGAGGAATACACTAAGAAACTACACCATCTACTCAGGACACTCCCTACACTAACACAGGAACAAATCAACATACCCTTAGAGCCCCGACCGGGGTTATTCTATCTACTACCTAAGATCCACAAACCTGGAAATCCTGGACGCCCCATCATCTCGGGCATTGGCACTCTCACTGAAGGACTGTCTGGATATGTGGACTCCCTACTCAGACCCTACGCCACCAGCACTCCCAGCTATCTCCGTGACACCACAGATTTCCTGAGGAAACTACAATGCATTGGTGACCTCCCAGAAAACACCATCCTAGCCACCATGGATGTAGAGGCTCTCTACACTAACATCCCACATACAGATGGAATACAAGCTGTCAGGAACAGTATCCCTGATGATGACACAGCACAACTTATTGCTGAGCTCTGTGACTTTATCCTCACGCACAATTATTTCAAATTTGGTGACAATATATACCTCCAGACCAGTGGCACCGCTATGGGCACCCGCATGGCCCCACAATATGCCAACATTTTTATGGCTGATCTGGAACAACGCTTCCTCAGCTCCCGTCCACTCATGCCCCTTCTCTGCCTACGCTATATTGATGACATCTTCATCATCTGGACCCATGGGAAGGAGGCCCTGGAAGAATTCCACCATGCTTTCAACAGCTTCCACCCCACCATCAACCTCAGCCTGGACCAATCTACACGGGAGGTCCACTTCCTGGACACCACCGTACAAATAAGCGATGGCCACATTAACACCACCCTATACCGAAAACCCACCGACCGCTACGCCTACCTTCATGCCTCCAGCTTCCACCCCGGTCACACCACACGATCCATCGTCTACAGCCAAGCACTGAGGTACAATCGCATCTGCTCCAACCCCTCAGACAGAGACCAACAAGAAGACCAACTACAAGATCTTCACCAAGCATTCTCAAAACTACAATACCCACACAAGGAAATAAAGAAACAAATCAACAGAGCCAGACGTGTACCCAGAAGCCTCCTGCTACAAGACAGGCCCAGAAGAGAAACCAACAGAACTCCACTGGCCATCACCTACAGTCCTCAGCTTAAACCTCTCCAACGCATCATCAGTGATCTACAACCCATCCTGGACAATGATCCCTCACTTTCACAGACCTTGGGAGGCAGGCCAGTCCTCGCCCACAGACAACCTGCCAACCTTAAGCATATTCTCACCAGCAACCACGCACCGCACCATAACAACTCTAACTCAGGAACCAACCCATGCAACAAACCTCGATGCCAACTCTGCCCACATATCTACACCAGCAACACCATCACTGGACCTAACCAGATCAGCTACAACATCACCGGCTCATTCACCTGCACGTCCACTAATGTTATATATGCCATCATATGCCAGCAATGCCCCTCTGCTATGTACATTGGCCAAACTGGACAGTCACTACGCAAGAGGATAAATGGACACAAGTCAGATATCAGGAATGGCAATATACAAAAACCTGTAGGAGAACACTTCAACCTCCCTGGCCACACAATAGCAGATGTAAAGGTAGCCATCTTACAGCAAAAAAACTTCAGGACCAGACTCCAAAGAGAAACTGCTGAGCTCCAGTTCATTTGCAAATTTGACACCATCAGATCAGGATTAAACAAAGACTGTGAATGGCTATCCAACTACAGTGGGAGAACACTTTAACCTGTCTGGTCATTCAGTGACAGACCTGCGGGTGGCTATATTACAACAGAAAAACTTCAAAAACAGACTCCAAAGAGAGACTGCAGAGCTAGAATTGATATGCAAACTAGACACAATCAACTCCGGTTTGAATAAGGACTGGGAATGGCTGAGCCATTACAAACATTGACTCTATCTCCCCTTGTAAGTACTCTCACACTTCTTATCAAACTGTCTGTACACGGCTAGCTTGATTATCACTTCAAAAGTTTTTTTTCTCTTAATTAATTGGCCTCTCAGAGTTGGTAAGACAACTCCCACCTGTTTATGCTCTCTGTATGTGTGTATATATATCTCCTCAATATATGTTCCATTCTATATGCATCCGAAGAAGTGGGCTGTAGTCCACGAAAGCTTATGCTCTAATAAATTTGTTAGTCTCTAAGGTGCCACAAGTACTCCTGTTCTTCTTTTTGCAACTACAGAAACAGTTTCTCCTCCCTTGGTGTTCACACCTCAACTGCTAGCAGAGCACCTCACCCTCCCTGATTGAACTAACCTCGTTATCTCCACACTGATATATACCTGCCTCTAGAGATTTCCATTACTTGCATCTGAAGAAGTGAGGTTCTTACCCACGAAAGCTTATGCTCCCAATACTTCTGTTAGTCTCAAAGGTGCCACAGGACCCTCTGTTGCTTTTTACAGATTCAGACTAACACGGCTACCCCTCTGATACTATTTATTAATAAACCTTATGCATTTGTAAATAGATGCACTCCAAACAGAAACCACAGGAGATGCTTTTTCTGACCTAACACTAGAAATTACTGAACACTTACTCTGTGATGTTCTGATATGGGATTACTGTCCTAATTAAACATTGGATAAAACCAGGTCCTATCCTAGATGAAACTTGCCACCAGTGCTTCAAAAGCACTGGTAAATATTTTGAAAGCTCTACTGTCTAGCACATGTGTAGAGCTCTCCTATGTACTTTGCTTCTGCATAAGGTGTCTTCGTGTTCTGTTATTTTTATCATTTTTCATTAGTCTCATACCAAAAATGCACAACTGGCAACACAATCTGATCAGAGACCAATTCTTGTTTCTCTTCATCTAGCGGCTGGGATATGTCCACATGATATTATATTATTGTAGTGCCTGGGAGCTTCCTTATTAACACAGTTGATACAAATAAAATGAGAGAACACACTTTGGATTGCAGTAAATTTAGGCCAGGTAAGTTTTGTCAGCATAGCTGTCTGTCAGGTGTGTGAAAATACTATGCCCTCTAGCGACATCACTATGCTGGCAATGCCCTCAGGGATGGTCAACACTAAATTTAGGTCAGCTATGTAGTTATGCTGACCCAAGCCCCGGCGTAGATGCTGCTAGGTTGACAAAATAATTGTTCTGGCTACACAACTACTACCTCTTGTGGAGGTGGATTTACTCAGCAATGGCCAAACCCCTTCTGTCTCTGCAGGTGTTCCATTGTAGCCTTTCTAGAGGACACATACCCTCAGTATAGAGGTAACTGTGCCGCAGGGTGTGTCTGTTGGCATAACTAACATCACTGTGGTATCAGAGTAGCAGCTGTGTTAGTCTGTATCCGCAAAAAGAACAGGAGTACTTGTGGCACCTTAGAGACTAACAAATTTATTCGAGCATAAGCTTTCGTGGGCTACAGTTTTTGTTTTTTTTTCACTTAATTGGCCTCTCAGAGTTGGTAAGACAACTCCCACCTGTTCATACTCTCTGTATGTATGTATATATATCTCCTCAATATATGTTCCATTCTATATGCATCCGAAGAAGTGGGCTGTAGCCCACAAAAGCTTATGCTCGAATAAATTTGTTAGTCTCTAAGGTGCCACAAATACTCCTGTTCTTATCACTGTGGTACTGTCCTGTCAGAAAAACTCCTCCTGTCAGCATATGCTGTGTCTACACCAAGGGACACTTGGTCTAGCTATACCTGCAAAGGATTTGTACTGTAGCTGAGACCTTCATTTCTCTGTGGGGCAAGGACTGTCTGCTCATCTATTAGAAAGCAGCTACTGCTGCAGGCACTTCCTCAATTTAATGACTATTCACCCATGGCCTCTGTGGCAGTGCTGTGGCCATTATTACTAGGAGTGACAGTGTCCTTGACATTTTCCTGGAGAACGCTGCTTGGACTCTCCGGCTCTGTGCTGATGGATCAGCGAATGCAGTGGCTCCTAACCATACAGTTGGAACCCCCCTTGTGACTGACTAGATAGTCGCCCTGCTGTAGCCCCTCATTGCCACACACCAGCACAGCTGCAGTCTATTTTTTTTTTTTCTTCAGGCTTTCCCCTCTTTTCCTTTCTTCCCTCTGGGAGACAAGGTGGGGGAGGTAATATCTTCTATTGGACCAACTTCTGCTGGTGTGAGAGACAAGCTTCCAAGCCTCACAGAGCTCTTCTCCAGATCTGGGAAATGTATTCAGAGTCACAGCTAAATACAGGGTGGAACAGATTGTTTAGAAGAAGTAGTTAACACACGTTCTAAGAGACCATTTGAGGTGAAATGGCCTGTTAACACTTCTGCAGTCACCGGACAAAAAGGGGGGTTAGTGGGTTACAGGTTGTTGTAATAAGCCATAAATCCTGTGTCCCTATTAAGACCATGATGTGTAATGTCTAGCAAAGTTATGAACTAAAGCCATAGGCGCTGACTCCGTGGGTACTCCAGCACCCCCCATAAGTCCCTCCATCAGCTCCTCCCCTGCCCCGCAGTGTTTGCTGCTCACCAGCAGGCCCTGCTTCCCCCTCCCTCGCTGTGCCTCCTGCCCACACATCAGCTGTTTTGTGGCATGCAGGGGGCGCAGGAGGAGCGAGAGCGTGGCATGCTGGGGGCAGGAGGCGGAACATGAGAGGAAAGAACAGAGGAGTGCAGACACTGATCCGAGAGTTAAACCCTCGGGCATCTTTTTTGTCCCATGCAGTTCTCATTCATTGGACTTGGTGGTCAGTGATGCAGCATCAGCTTCTAGTGAGGCTGCTGAATTTTTTTAATGTAATTCAAAGCATCTATCTTTTTTTTTTTTTTTTTTTTCCTGCATCAACTCATCAATGGCAAATTTTGAGGCAACATCTGGGAACATCCTGTCTGACACTGAAACCACTGAGTGCCACACGATGGGAAAGTTGAGTGGAGGAGATAAAGCCTATCAAATGCCAAATTGGGAAGATAGATGATGCCATGGTTGCCATTATGGAGGATAATGCTATGACAGGAACTGTTCGTGGGAGAACAGTGGCAGAGGGAAATGGAATCACCAGAAACATACATAACTTCACATTTCTGTGTGGCTTAGTGTTGTGGCATGACATACTGTTTGAAATAAATGTTGTAAGCAAGAGACTCCAAGGTGTTGACCTTGATATATCTGGAGCAATGGAACAACTGGATTAAGCAAAGTCATATCTACAGTCTTACCAGTCAAATGAGGGATTTCAAAACATTCTGAAGAGTGCACAGAAGTTGGCAGAGGAACTTCACACTGAAGCTATTTTCCCACCCATTCAAGAATACAAGTCACCGAAGAAGACAGTTTGATTACGAGGCACTGGATAATCCCATAAGAGACCCCAAACAACAATTCAAAGTTGAATTCTTTAACCAGGTGCTAGATTGTGCAATACAGTCAGTTGAAGAACGTTTCATGCAGCTCAAGGAACACAGCAGTATATTTGGGATGTTGTATGATACTCTAAAACTCCTCACTATACCTCAAGAAGACCTACACTAGCAAGGCAGGGCACTAGAGACAGTGTTGACACATGATGACATGCGTGATATTGATGCAAGTGATTTAAGTGATGAACTGAAAGCCCTTTCAAGATGCATTTCAGCAGGATCAACTCCGAAGACTGTTCTGGAATATATGTGCACAAATAAGATGACCACCTTCTTTCCAAATGCTTTTGTTGTTCTGTGCATACTTCTAACACTTCCTGTAACAGTTGCCAGTGGAGAACGCAGCTTCTCCAAGCTGAAGTTAATAAAAACACATCAATGCTCCACAATGACACAGGAGAGGCTGGTCAGCCTTGCAACCATCTCAATAGAGCATGAGCTGGCCCAGACTGTGGACCTTCAGCAGGAAGCAGTTCAAATCTTTGCAACCAAGAAGGCACGGAAAGCACCACTTTGATTATTCAAACAGATAAAAATGCCAGTGTTTACTATGCAGACAAGAAAAGTTATATTTGCTGTTCAGGCGTTTGAAAGTTAAGTGTTACTTAAAATTTTTGAACAAGACATTTTAAGTTGTTAATTCTCCTTTATTGGGGTAGGTAGCAGAGCAGTCCCATGAGAGGAGTAGAACAAGAAGAAGGCAGAATTGAGACCTTTCAAAGTTTTGGCCCAAGCGAGGGAGTATGGGGGCGTCATTTGAGCTCCCCGCCTCAGGTGCCAAAATGTTGTGGGCCAGCACTGCTGGCATCCCTGGATTGGGAAACTCTGAATTAAAGGTGGAACTCAGGCCCCTACTGACCTGACATTGCACGGGAATTTACGATGTAAAATTGACAATCAAGTTGTTTGTCCCTGACATGGGAATGCAGTGTTAGACGGGGAGGAGGCTCCAGGAAACCTGACACATTCCTGGGTGCAATCCAGACCAACAAGGGGCTGTGTCACTGCCTGCCCTGCAACCTTACACTGCTTCACTGTTGTAGCTCCCAACCTGCACTACTCCCAAAGAGCCTGCAGGTCACACCTGGAGCGTCAGTGTACAGCTGCAGCCCTGGTTCAGCAACCTGTTAGTGACACACCAGCCACCCTCTGGCTTCCAGCAGCCTGTTACTACCAGCCCTCTCCTGGACAGTTCAGATAATAAAGTTCTGTTGCCCCTGCTATAAAGGGTCAATATTCATGTTTGCCACTTTAAGTGGAGTTACTCAACAGTGCAGTTTAAACACAGCACTGGCTTGGTTTCACTGAAAAAGAATAAAACCAGTTTTATTAAAAAAAGAAGATAGAATTTTAAGTGAATTCAAGTATCAGATATGAAAGTCAGAAATGGTTTCTAGTAGCTAAACTTAACACGCTTGACTTGGTTCAAGGTTAAATCCTCACCCCATGTTCCCAGCAATGTGGCTGACCAAATTCTCAGGTCAGGATCTCCTCCAAAGTCAAAGAGCTGGTTCCTTTGTTTTGTTAGGCGAGAGAGATCCTTTGGGGTTTTCTGCCCCTTTCTTTTATAGGCCAGTTAACCCTTGAAGTGGATTCTTCTGAGGGTTACCCCTCAAAGCAAAGTTTATTCAAGCAGTAAAGAAGGCGACATTGGGTCTGGTGGTGAAGGAGCTCCCCGTGTTCTTTCTTCTCACCTGTGTTTGCTGAAATGCAAATTTGGTTTGTCTCCTGCCCTCTCCTCTTCCTGCTGTCCCAGGGACCGTGCTTACTCCTTCTATGTAAACTGAGGTAAAAACACATTTCTTCAATCAGGATACTGCGGGCTGGGCTGTGTGGGTTTGAACAAGTGTTAAGAATAGCATGCAGGGGGACTTCATAACTGTACATCTAATGTTACATACACTTCACCATGATATTATTGGCCTGTGAGCTGTTAGTTTTCATATGATCCCTCACAAGCCATATTTTGTACAATTATTACACTAGTGTGTAGATATGAACACTGGAGTGCTTTCGGTCTCACCTTCCTCCCACTTGCATGGCCCCATGAGGGTCAGACAGTTGCAGTCCCTAAAATGGAAGCTGCACAGAGACTTTTTCCTCCCTTGTGGCATCCAGCACACCCAAGGCAATGGAGAGGAGCGAGCAAGAGACATGATCCCATAGAAGGGGTGTAGTAGCAGATGCACTTCCCCCTGCAAGCCAGGATTTCTTAGGGGGGAAGGGAGGGGTGCAGCTCTGCATTGCCCCAAATGAGGGGAGAGAGGAGGTTGGCTATGGAACCTTACCTCTTAATTTCCACGCTTACAGATGGGTGGGGATTTCTTTAACTATGCTGTAATTAGGGGGTGTTTTGGTTTAAGGACTACGTATTTTCAATCTTACCACTATCTAAACGGTGTCTTGTTTGGGAACTGTCTTGTACAGTAAGATGTACATGTAAACACTGCTGATCATGGATGAATTCAGTGTATGCATTTTGTGCATTGCTAGATGCACAGTTATTGGGCATTGAACACTTATACTTGCATGAGTGTGTAGGTGGTGGTCAGTATTTAAATAAGAGACTGCATCTTCCTAGATACTGTACAGTGTCACTTTAGCCTGAGGCTGCGGTTGGCTTTGTTACAGATAACTCATTGGCTCCAGTTAGCCTTGGGGATGTTTTAAGGTTCCATCTGCACCACATACTTTGTCACATGTTGTAAAAAGTGCCTAAATACAGTATTGCCCTGACTAATACCATGAGGCTTTACTATGTCTGTGCTCCCATAAGCAGACAGGCTGGGAGGAGTATCCCCTCCTTGCATCATTGCTGCTGCTGCTCTCCTATGAGATTCTCTCTTGGTTTTGCACTAAGCATCCTACACAAAGAGCCTGTGGAAGGGTTGAGGGTGGCCGGGAGGCAGTATTGAGACATAAGACCTTCATGCAGGTGACTTATGGCCTCCACTGATACCCCTAACTTCAGTGACCAAACCCCTTATCATTTAAGGTGACCCACCCACTCCTACCCCTTGGAGGAAAGAATGCACTGTAAACTCAGGGCACAAACTTGCAGTGTTTCTCCCCCCCCCCCTCCCCTGCAGTCTGGCCCATGGTGCTGATGATATCAAATCATGTTAAGGAACTGAGACGTGTCCTGGAGCATGATTCCTTAACAGACTTATAACTGTTTGTTTGCTCCTGTTCAGCACATGAGACCAAACCATACTATAACACAGGCTCTATCACATTTGATAAAGTACAGTAGAATCTGTAGTTTAGGCAGGGCCTAATTCAAGCGGAGGCATAACTTAATTGTTGCTAGCTGGGTTCCAGCCCAGGTTTCCTGATGGGTGTGGACTGGCAACTCCTTGCTGGAGGACCATGCTGTGAAACTGTGATATGGATAACTTTTCATATCCCTGTAGATTGTGTCTAGCCCACTCCCCCGGGATTGTTTTCCCCACAGCATAGACTGGTCAGGCAAGAATGGCAGGACCCTGCTGGAAAGAACCATTTAAACCTAACTGTAGCTATGCAGTCCTGCTTACAACAGGTGTATATGCATTAGAAAATTGTATAGCCATTTTCCAGCAGTAATTCAGTTGCACTTGTGCTAGCAGTGTAAGCCCTAGTCTAGTGCATACAAGACTTGGCCATTAAAATCTGTTCTGTACCAACTGTGAGGCAAGCTTGGTCAAACTTGGTTAGAAAGTTCAGCTTCCATCTATTCCTCCGTGTAGATGCAGTTCTGTGGAGCAATCCTATCCTTAAAATCAAAACCTTGATGTGGAAGGGCTGGATAGAGAGAGGAATTCTGATTGGGTTGCAGCTACTTGGCTATGATAAATTTAAATCATTTGTAGTCTTCAACAACAATTTGGCTTGTCCTGCTCTGGGCATGGAAATATCTCCAATTAAAGTATTCACTTCTGACTGTATTTGGAGCAGATGCTTTGGGAGCTCCAGAACTTTTGTTATTTTAAGGGAAACTTCCTGGCTTTACTTGGCCGTTGGTGTCCTTTTGTGATTTTTTTTTTTTTCTGGCTCAAAAAACTCTGCCAAAAATTAAGAATCTGAGAGTTGCTCGGAATAGAGATTTGGATACATGACTATCTTCAACCCAATAGAATACATTTGTATCTGATGTTTAAAAGGCAACTATTGATCTGAGACTACAGTTTATTCACCAAAAGACATTCTTTCCAGTATCCTGGTCCTGACATCGGTTAATGGTAATGGGCCCCTCACAAATGCTAATCTGTGGGGGAAATGGAATTCCTTTGGTGCTATATTAACTTATAAGTTTTGGGGGTGCCTTTATATCAAGCATTTATGGCATGAGGTGGGTCAAAGGACCAATTAGCTATTGGATGCTAACTTGGAGCCCTCCCCCTTAAGTTTCCTTATTGGATGTATTCCTGATACCTGATAACAATGCGGCGTGGTTCCAATGTGCAGCTTTGGTTGCTACAAAAATTAACCCTGCACAAATGGAAAATTTGATTTCCACCAAACCTTGCTGCATGGCCCAGTGATATTGCTGGCTTTGCAGCTAACGCAGGCAGACTGTCATGAGGGGAGTTCCATCCTGGCTTGACCCAGATTCTGCTGATGGCCAATAAAGACCCAGACCTTCTAAAGTTTTTTAAATGAGGCAGAAATTTTCCACAGTGGGAGTATGTGTAGAGATGCTGATTCTAGCACATGGGGAAGAGGCATGTTCTGGCAGCTTTAAATAGTTATATTGTGAAACTGCAGAGATCCACAGATATCAGATACAGTGTGCAGTGCTGAGATAGCTTCAGGACTTTCCTTTTTGGGGAACCACTATGCAGAGATCTTGGGGAGATAACCCTTCAGGCCGTTCAAAATCAATAAGTCAATCAGCTGTTGCTTCTCACTCCTAGTCCTCCTCCCTTCCCCCCAGCCTGGGGTAAATGAGTGGTCTCTGTCTTTGGAAAAATCTGAGATAGATTTGCCATTTTGTCTCTGTGTCCCCACCCTGGCCCCCCCATCAGCCCACTGATAACATCCATTTGTCTGAAACCTTGGTTTCAGTTACAGCCTCAGAGAGTCCTTCAGTGGTAACCTGAAAATTCCTCTGCCATCATGGTTGTGATTTCCAGGGAGTGCTGTAAATCTTCCACTCTTTAGGGAGTTAAACGCCAGCTTGTTGAAACAAAGTTGTTATAAACCTTTGAGTGCTGGGGGAAAATGCCAGCTCAGGAGTTCTGGAGTCGGAGATGGACATCCTCAATGCAGCCTTACAGCAGGAACTGTACAGGCAGAAGCCGTGCAAGGTACCCCCACTCCTGATCTGGAGAGACCCCCTCGAGGGCTAAGAGGAAAGTCCAGGCTCCAGGTCTCACTTTGCCCTTGGCTTGTCAGCTGAGGTTGCCACAACGAGGGGGGACAGCTGTTGCCAGTTGTGATAGTGTTTGTGAGGGGCCACTTGTGCTCTAGACACTTGGCTGAGGCCCACCAGGAACACTTCACATGGCATGGCACTGCCCTGCCCCTCTTGGATAGTAACAATGATAATTCTATTCCGTTAGGCTAGATTTCAACTGGGGACCTAGATGTGAAATAAAGGGAGTGTTTAGAATCAGGGCTTTGGAGCTGTGCTCCAGCTCCAGGCGGGTATTGTAGTTTTAAGAATGCTTGATAGAGATCTTGTAGGTGCTTGTCTCTGTCTGAAGGATTGGAGCCAACCCCTGGAGAGGTTTGCATATACTAGATCAAACTGGATTCTCCAGGGACCAGCAGACAAAGGATTTGTGGTTAAATAGCCTTGTTTTAGACAGGCTTAGGGCCTTCTTCCTTTCTTAGCCAGCAAATGGACAGGCCCCTGGAAGGACTTGGCCTGCTGTGACCCTATAAGATTGGTGCTTTAACTTGAAACTACAAGGAAACACCTCGAGGGCAGGTGTTGAAGGACTGCTCCTGCCAGAGCCTGTATTAGGGTTAGCGTGATCTCTGGTAAGCTTATTAGCATGCATACAGGTTCTTCTATTGCTTGTAATGTTTTCTCTTGTGGTTTTTACCTTAAGAACATGGGTGGCAGGTATCGTAGCCTGGAGGAGGCTAAGCCTCCCCCAAACAGTCCCATGTGACCCTGCCCACACTTCACCCTGAGGTGGCCCCGCCTACTTGTTGCTATCCCCCTTAGCCCCAGCCCAGGCAGGCTGCTCCTCTTCTGCAGCTGGGACTTGGGGGGGCTGGGGGCACTGGGGCTGCGCTGCCCAGTGCTTGGGGGGGAGGGGGCTGTGGCACCTGGGAGGCTGGAGGTACTGAGGCTGTGGGCAGTGCCAGGTGCTCTAGGGCAGGGGATGCTTGGGCGGGGCGGCCCGGGTCTGGGGTGGCAGGGCTGTGGCCGTGGGGGGTGGGGAGGGGCTTGGGTCTCTGGCAGGAGAGGGGAGTGGAAGGGGCAGAGGAGGGGGCAGAGAGGTGGCGGGGTCTAGGGTAGAAGAGGTGGGGCCGAGGGTTAACCTCCCCCAACGGACAGCTCACGCGCCGCCCATACTTATGAATAAAATAGGCTTGCATAGGAAGTGCTGTGTGGTTACTATAACAATTGGCAGTTACACTGTGTACGTGTCTGAGGAGCAAGAGAGCAAGCAGACCTCAGTAGGCAGCCTGTCTCTGCTAGGAGTAACACAATGAAGGCAGTGAGCAGCTCAACCTGGAAGGACCATGGTCAGAAAGGGAGAGAGTGACATCTCCACCCAAGAGAGGGGACAGCCATGGGAACCGGAAGCCAGAGTGTGGGTGCCTTTGCTGGACCACAGAGGGGGATGGCAGGTGCAGATACCCTGAGCTGTGACAGGGGCTTTAGCCTGGCACTGTCCTGACATTAGGAGAATACTCTCTCCTCATATCCACCCCTCCACACCCTCTGCTCCTGAGTGACTGTTGAGTGTCCTGGTCAAAGTCCCTGTGATGTGGGGGGAAATATCAGTGATCTGTGAAGATTAACTTGGATTACTAGAGAGAGATTCACTGGGTTATGCTGAAACAAGACCTAAACCATTTTCAGTCAGGCCAAGCTTCTTGCCTCAGTATCATGCAGCAGTGTGTTGCCCAGGTTAATTACAAGCTGGATTAAAGAATTTGCTTTATTACCTTTAAAATTGTTGTCTTTTGGTTTCATCATGGCCTTGTGCAATGGGACATGGTAAACAGAAGCACAGAGAATATGTGTTATGTACTATTTGTGATTTCATACACTTGTCATCTGCTTTTACTCTTGCTAAAGTAAGTTGACCTAGGGACAAATCCTGCCCTCCGTCACTCAAAAGGGCCACTGAATTCCAACAGACTGCATGGCTAAGTAAGGTGAGCAGTCGGCAGCTTTTAAAAGCCCTCTCCAAGTAACCATTTTTGGGGCCCTTCTCTGAACCTGTACTCTCTGATATAGTCTCATGTGATGAGGTGACCAAATTGGACTGTGTCCAAGGTGAGGCTATACTGTGCATTTGTACAATGCTGCCGTATCTTCCATATTCTCTCTCCCTCTCCTTTTAATTCATCCTACTGCCACTCCTTATTGGAGCTTTTCTACCAAGCTAATGCCACTGGCTGATGTATCAACAGTGATCAGAACATGACCTTACTGAGCATCTAGAACAATGGCAAGATTATCCAACTTCATTCAACTCTTAATACTTCACTAGTATAAAATAATTGCATAGCACTATAGATGGGCATAGTGCTCCAGGATACAGATAAGGATGGATTCCTTGCCCTGAAGAGTATAGTTCAGTCAGTGGTTCTCTGCCTCCTGCACACTGAGACCCCATGTTGCAGCAGTAAAAATATTCTGCCCACCCTCTCACCTAACCATTAAGAAAGCAAGTTGAGAACCTGTGTTCTAAGTGAAAACAAAAACATCTAAAGGAAGGCAACACAGGACGGGACGGCAGAGGTGGAAGCCAAGGTAGAGGATATGAAAAAGCAATTAATGTTGTGTAAAGAGGGGTGATGGTGCAGAATACAACTGGTGTTTCCCTTCAGGAATCTTCTAGTTTTTGAGTGTGGTAAGGTATAAATAGAGGCTTACTTAGTGGTAGCCAGTCACAGGAGTCACTGAGGGCAGTGACCTCTAAGGAATGAGAGCTATGTGGTATGTTACTAATAAAAGTTTTGAGGAAGGAAAGGTTCTTATAAGAGAAAAGGAATAATTTCAGTCATGCTGTTGGCCAGGTGATGCTTGTAGCACAAGTTACACCAGTCTAACTGGCTGGCTTGGTGCAGAATATTCTGATTTTGGTCTATGCCTATTGTATTCACAATCGCAGTATAACCTTGTCACGCATGCCTGGTAGATGGCAGGAGTGCAGTGCACGCAGGGACACAGACTAGGAAGGCTCTAAAAAAAAAGGTTCCAAGGTTTCAGGCTACAATTTGAGAAATACAGCTCTTTAAAAGCTAACCTAGAGTCTTCCTGATCAAGCTGGAAACCCAGCGAGATGTAGTCTGAGAACCCCTGCATTTCAACCAGTAGTATGTTTGTATGCACTTTTAAAGCACATACCACAAAACTAGTCTAGATCAGTGGTTTTCAAACTTTTTTTCTGGCGACCCAGTTGAAAAAAATTGTTGATGCCCGTGTCCCAACAGAGCTGGGAATGAGGGATTTGTGGGAGGGGCTCAGGGCTGGTGCAGAGGGTTGTGGTGTGTGGGTGAGAGCTCCGGGGTGGGGTGGGAATGAGGGGTTCAGGGTGTGAGAGGGGGCTCTGGGCTGGGGAAGGGGGTTGGGGTGTGGGAGGGGGTCAGGGATCTGGGCTGGGGGTGCAGGCTCTGGGGTGGGGCAGGGATGAGGGGTTAGGGGTGCAGGAAGGGGCTCTGGGATTAAATGGGGGGCTCAGGGCTGGGGCGCAGGCTTAACTCTGGCAGCTCCCGGTCAGCAGTGCAGCCGGGATGCAGAGGCAGACTTCCTGCCTGTCTTAGCGCCACAGACTGCACTGTGCCCCGGAAAAGGCCAGCAGCAGGTCTGGCTCCTAGGTGGAAGTGCGCAAGTGGCTCTGCTCAGCTCTCGCCCACAGGCACTGCCCCCACCAAGCTCCCATTGGCCAGAAACCGGCCAATGGGAGTGCAGAGCCAATGCTCAGGTCAGGATCAACGTGCAGAGCCCCCTGGCCCTCCCGCCTAGGAGCCGGACCTGCTGGTGGCTGCTTCTGGGGCACAGTGCAGTGTCAGAACAAGTAGGGACTAGCCTGCTTTAGCCGGGGTAGCACCGCCGACGGGACTTTTAACTGCCTGGTCAGCGGTGCTGACCAGAGCAACTGCGACCCAGTACCTTACATTCTGCAACCCAGTACTGAGTCGCAACCCACAGTTTGAAACCACTGGTCTAGATGCTGGAATGCTGAGCTAGCTTAGCCCCAGTCTGTCTCTGCAACTCACTGACCTTTTGTATAATTGTTTCTATCTCATTCTGCTTCTTGCGTTTGCTGATCTGTCTTTATAGTGGAAAACGGTTCAGTGCTGTGAGCCTTATTTGTGTTGCACCAAGGGGAGGCCACTCTTCTGACAAGTGTGAAGATATGGTCCTTATGCATGAGAGCATACTCAAAATAGCAAACGTACAACGTATGGGGTTTAGGATGCAGAAAAGGTAAGATGACTGGTGATGTAGTGTGCACATAGTGTTCCAAGAATCATGCTTATGGTCATTGTTTTCAAATATAGGAACTGCCGTACTGATTAGCCCAGAGGTCCATCTGGTCTCTGAGGCTGGCAAGGACCAAATGCTTCAGAGTGTGGTGCAAAACAGCCCATAGCAGACAACTGGTCTCTAAGTGCCTATAGGGTAAGTTTCTTCCTAATCCTCATTAATGTGCTATGTATATTGTTTGGATGATACATTGTTGGATCAACCAATGCAAACACTGGAATTAATAGGCCCTCTGAAAGGGAGCCCATGTTTAATAAGACAGTGAGGGTGGCTGGAGAAAGGGCAGCCTGGGTCAGAGAGGGTATCAGGTACTGGGTGGGGGAGCTGATGGCTACCTTCCAGGTGCTGGGGCTTCTGAGGATAAAGGACCTGTACTAGTGTAACTGAAGGGAAATCATCTTTACAGGGCCAAAGACTCTGGCCCCTTTGATTTACACAGTAATTGCCAGCAGCAGGTTGGTTGAGGGCCAGCACCTTGAGGGAGGCCATAGATAAGTAGGCTGCGAGCTTCCTGCTGCTGCCAGTGCCCTATATGGGGTCCGGCTCTGCGGGAAGCAAGGCTGAGTGACTCCGAGCAGCAGAGCCTGGCGCGGCGGCCGATGAAGGACAAGACTGCAGCCTTTCCCCAGGGCGGAATGGAAGCGCGGTGTCCTGGTGCAGCCGCCTCTCAGTCATGGGGTGGGTGGGTGGGCGGGGCCACTCGCGCTGTCTGTCTCCGGGATTGGTTGTCGGCGGCAGGCGGGTCGGGGGCGGAGTCTGAGCGGAATCAATTGGCGGGGCTGGCGGCGGGAACCCGTCACCTGCAGCCTGGCTGCGGCTGGGGGTCCCAGCTCCGGGCTGCCGCCGGCGGCTCCTCCTCTAACGCCGGCCCGGCACTGACCCATTCGCCCGCCGGCTCCTGCAGGGCCCGACCCGGCACTGACCTGCCCGCCTGCTCCTGCAGGGCCCGGCCCGGCCCGGCCCCGAGCCGCCCGCGCCCCTCCAGCATGGAGCTGTTGGGCGCCAACCTGTCCGCGCTGCCCCGCCCGCAGGAGTACGACTTCGAGCGGCACTTCGACGAGCTGCAGGCGATCCAGTGGATGCGGGAGAACTGGTGAGCGCTGCCGGGGCGGCTGGCTAGCTCCGCGGGGGCACCTTGCTGGGGTGGGGATGCCCGAGCTAGGCAGTAACTTGAACTGGAGCCTGCGGTGCAGCACCGGGGGACCCGTCTGCTGCACCGAGACTAGCAGCGCAAAAACCGGGGCGCCAATCCCGTACAACCAGCTTGGCGCTGCTGCTGAGAGAAAGGGGCGCCTAGAACCAGCCTGAAGATGCCCCGTGAAGCTGAGGGTGTAACTGCCATTCTGCAGGGCCCGCCTCATGTAAGCAAGGCTGGCAGCTGGACGTGACAGTCACAGGCTCAGATGTTTAATCCACCATTGGACCAATTTACCAAGGGTCTCCTGGTGGATTCTCCATCACTGGAGTGAGTCTTTTCTAAGAGATCTGCTCCTCTAGTACAAATGGGAATTAATCGGGGAAGTCCTGTAAGAGGCTGGTTATGCAGGGGGTCAGACTAACACAGTGGTCCTTTCTGGCTTTATAATCTGTGACCCAACTCAGAAGAATGTGCTTCTGTCAATATTTTGGGAAAGAAGAGCTAGATAATAAAATAGGAAACAAAACTATAATCTGGATGAAAGACTGAGCACGTACAAAAGCTAAATCCAAATAGCCTTCCAGGAGGAAATGCAACTTAGTTAATAGAGCAATTGCCTTAAAATAAAACTAGGTTAACTGCTCTGTTTACTTCAATATGAATTTAGGGTTAAAATTGCTGGTGAAAGTTTAATATTAAACACCTTCATAAACCTATGCCGCTGAGGTCCTTTTGAGAGCCAAGAATTAAATTTATGCTACTGGCTTGAATAGTGAAACCCATTGTACAAGATTAGTCAACAATTGCTAGATTTCATAAAGCATCATTCAATGTACAATTGTTTTCTGTGTCTCAAAGGAGATGTTAGAGAGCAGCATCTTTATACTCAATTCTTGTTTGAACTCTTTCTTCCCTTGACACAAAGATAAATTGTAATAAGAATGTCTACGCTGCAATTTTTAGTCCTGAGTTATCTGGCCGGGGCCAGCTGCCAGCCATGCTGTGGGTCTTTTATCCCTGTATAGACATACCCTAAGTAGTGCCTTTAGAGTAGCAATAATAGTGATAATGACTCAGCCATCTTACCTAGTGTACAGATATTGTTTAATCAAATCTGCATTTCTTGAGTGCAGAAATATTTTAGGGTGAAGAGCAGCAGCTTGAAATAAACAGTTACAATAAACTTTAAAGAGCCTGCTGGTACAGTTTCTCTGTGTGTGAGGTCCTGAGTTCTGTATGTAGGGGTATGGCCTTGACCAGGTTTGTCCCCAAGACTGGAACAGGAGGGGCTGCTGTAGGTCAGAATTTAGGGGTGGTATGGTAGAACTGTATTTGGAGAGAAGTTTCCTGCATCATACTTGGACTTCGTTAATGTGATTGCTCTCTGGCTTTTTGAGTAGCCTTGCTCAGGTGATGCTGTAGGTAGAACATGTAAAACAATCACTGAAGTCTTGCCTGTTATCTGAGGTGTTCTAAAAATTATGGCCCCAGATCTTCTCTAATAAAATGAATCGGGATCTGGGGGCTTTGCCTCAGACACAGGCTGGGTTCAGTGGACATTGCCAATGTTTAGTTTACAGAGCTAGGTGGCCTGCAGGTTTGGAGGTAAGCGATTGCAGGGGGTGGTTATGGTATATTGGTATTTCAGAGGACCGGAACAATATGCAGTAGACAATTCTGGGAGATGAGGGCAGTATGTGGGAGAAAGATGTCGCCTGCTTGGGGCAGCTGCTGATTCCACACAGCACTGTTATACTTCCTGAAAGTGTCCTAAGATTACAAAGTTGTCTGCATGCTAGGAAACTTCTACTGAGGTGATGTGGCATAGGATAACCTGTATGTCTGACAAGAAAACATGGTGCTATTTTTTTTTTTTTTTTCTTGTGCTGAAGGTGTGTCATGAAGTCGTTTTTGTCTCTTTCCTAAGGGAAAATTACTGGTCTAATCTGTAGTTAAAACTCTGGTGCATCAATTGACAAGCACATCCAGGTTGAGGCTGAAAATGAAAACTGCTCTCCTGTCTCTTTCTCGCAGCTGCTGCTGAACAGCAGCGTCACCCCATGCCATGCTTCATGACAGGAAGAGCTGTCTGCTGTTTGCTACTATGCCCCACGAGGCTATGTGCACAGCCAGAGGAGGAGTTACACCAGGGGTCGGCAACCTTTCAGAAGTGGTGTGCCAAGTCTTCATTTATTCACTCTAATTTAAGGTTTTGCGTGCCAGTAATACATTTTAACCTTTTTAGAAGGTCTCTTTCTATAAGTCTATAATATTTACTTTACATACAACAGTAGTTCAGTTATATAAGGTTTTTAAAATGTGTAAGAAGCTTCGTTTAAAATTAAATTAAAATGCAGAGCCCTCCGGACCGGTGGCCAGGACTCGGGCAGTGTGAGTTCCACTGAAAATCAGCTTGCGTGCCGCCTTCGGCACACGTGCCATAGGTTGCCTACCTCTGAGTTACACCATGAAACAGGGAAATCCATTCATTTCTGCGGTTGGAATTTACAGGGAAACTTGAGTAGGACTAGGAGACCATGCTTCATTTGCACCTTCAGTTCAGCGACATGCAAATCCACGTACCCAGGATCTTGCTATGTGGGGTGACAGGTTGCAGCTGCATTTGATTTGTCCACACTTGGTATTTCTGGGCTGGCAGCCAATAGGCTTTTCCTGGCCTGCTAAAATTTGCACTGAGCACAAGATTTGTCAGGATTCTAAGCCTCCAAAGACCTGAGGTGGTTTGCGTCCAGGGTTTTGGTTTGGGGTCCAGCTAATTTGACACCAGAACTTAGAACACTTAAGTTGTATTGAACTTCATAAATATTTCTTCTGCATGCTGAGATTACATGACAAATGCCCACAGCACACACCTCTTCATCTTTCAAAATCTCTCCCTGAGCATGGGGTAAAATCTGTATGGCTTGCTATTTGGGGATGCTAATTCTAAAAGAATAGACCGCACCCTGTTTCCATTGGGACATCTATTGTGTATTCCTGTTTCCTAGCATGGAAATGTGATGGGTTGAGCGGGGGGGGGGTTGTCGTCAGGTAGTCTCTCTTTATTGGGCCAACTTCCCTTGGTGAGAGAGACAAGGTTTGTAGGTTACACAGGCTCTCCTTCAGCTCCTGAGCAACACAGGGTTGGTAACTGTCTCTGGAGCAAACTTAACTTGTTTGTTCTTGGCTTAGTGCAGTTAGGAAGGATTTATGCCCTGATTGGGAGAGGCTTAGAGTGAAACTTTCTTGGAGGGGGTATTTCCGCAAAATGCCAGAGCGCTTGATTACTTTGTGGTGAACTGTTGTAAGCATTTGATGGAATGAATGGGCTGGTTGTCGTGGGTGCAGTGATAACATCATTAACACCACATTAAATTATGACGCATGGTTTAGATTTGGAGCAGAATCCTTTTGCTTGCTTAGTCCCATGGCAAATATGCTATGGGAGGGGATGAGAGATTCATCTCAAAACTAAGTTTTTATTAATGGAATAGATGGAAGAATTCAAAATGAAACCAAGCATTTTGAAATCAAATTTAAACAATTATTCACAAAACAATCAAATGCAAAACTCACAACTCCTATTTTAGAGAGTGTCTATTCATCCCTTATCTTAGAGTGTCTTACCAAAGTCCCTTAGGGCAGTGGTTTTCAAACTGCAGGTCACTACCCAGTGCTGGGTCGCAGAATGTAAGGCACTGGGTTGTGGTGGCTCTGGTCAGCACTAGGCCATTAAAAATCCCGTCAGCGGTGCCGCCCAGCTAAGGCAGGCAAGTCCCTACCTGTTCTGACACTGCACTGTGCCCCAAAAGCAGTCAGCAGCAGGTCCAGCTCCTAGGCGAGGGGGGCCATGAGGCTCCATGCACTGACCCCGCTCCAAGCACTGGCTCCACACTCCCATTGGCCGGCTCCCAGCGGGAGCTGAGGGGCAGTGCCTGTGGAGGGGGGGTGGCGAGAGCCGCGCAGAGCTGCTTGCGCACCTCTGCTTAGGAACCGGACCTGCTGCTGGCTGCTTCCGGGGCGCTGCAAGGTCCACTGTGCCAAGGCAGGCAGGAAGCCTGCCTTAGCACCCCCGCTGCACCACTGACCGGGAGCTGCCGCAGGTAAGCCTATGCTCCATCCCCATGTCCCATTCACCTACCCCAGCCCTGAGCCCTCCCCAAACCCAGAGCCCCCTCCTGCACCCCAAAGCCCTTATCCCCAGCCCCATCCCAGAGCCTGCACCCCCAGCCTAGAGCCCTGACCCCCTGCAGGAGCGGCGCCAGGGTTTTTGCTGCCCTAGGCGACAGTGCTCCTCCTCTGAGCATTCAGCGGCGGGGGGTCCTTCTGCTCCGCGTCTTCGGGGCACTTAGGCGGCGGGTCCTGGAGCAAGTGAAGGACCCACTTCCGAATTTTCACCGAAGACCCGGAGTGGAAGGACACCCCCCCCCCCCCCCCCCCGGCCGCTGAATTTCCGCCGAGGGCGGCAAAATGCCACCCCCAAATCCTGCCCTAGGTAACCGGCTGGGGTTGCCTAGTGGAAGTGCCGGCCCTAACCCCCTGCACCAGCCCAGAGCCCTCGCACACACCTTGAACCCCTCATTCCTAACTGCAGCCCTCACCTTGCACCCCAACCTCTGCCTGAGCCCCTCTGCCCCAGCTCCGCTGGGTCACGGGCATCAACAATTTTCTTCAACTGGGTCGCCAGAAAGTCTGAAAACCACTGCCTTAGAGCCCTCCTTGTGGGGGATGGAGGAAAAGTTAATTCTGTTGCTGGACCTTGAACTTGCTGTTTGCTATTAAAGTTACTCTTGCCTTTAGCAGACCCAAGAGAGCAGGATGGAGAAGAATGGCTTTCTGTTGACAGTCACAGACAGCTCATGCATCTGTTGTGGCCAACCTGTGTAACACCTCTGAGCCCTGGCTTGCTTGCTTGCCTTCCCCACCTGGCAGGTTTTGGCAGGTGCCTCTTTCTTTGGGTTTCTCTTGGGCAAGCTATGCTGCTTCATACCATTGTGCTGATGCCATGCAGTACAGCTGATCTCTGCACCGGGTGAGAAATAGTGGGGGATCCCAGGAATCAAGTTGGGTCCTCACTGGTTCAGCAAGATGATCCAATGTCCTCACTGGCATGTTGACACCTGGACTGCTCCATCCTTCACCTGTGAACCTGGAGGATTCTGGAGCGAAGCAGAGGCCTTTGGATATTTCTCAAGCAAACCCCTCAGGAGCCCATGATCTTTCTCATTCTCTAGAGTCCCAGTTCAGCCTGACTTCCAATACACCAAGTTTGTCTAACTTCTGGTTTCAAACTCCTCTTGTTTGCAAGTTGTAATCTCAGTAGAGTCCTTGGGTTGGAGCAACAGCCCTCTTCTGTTAATACATATTCAATCTTTTTTTTTTTTTTTTTTTCCCCCCCTATACCTTCTCAATCACCTTTCTTTGTTACTGTGACTCTAAGTTTTCATCCACGTATCAATTACAGCTCAAACAGCAACTAGGCCTGCTATGTCCTACCAAGGCACCAATACTACCCCAGTCAGGCCAAAGTTGAGGGCGTTGGCAGTGGCTCATTTGGAGTAGAGAGAGCATCTTTGCCCTGTGAAACTAACACATTCCCTCCTTCCTGAGCTGTCTACCAACCTGCCTTTGAGAAGTCACTTCCTCCAAATGAGGCAGTGGCTTTTAGGAGAGAAATCAATGTAGCTCCTTTCTGGTCATGGCTGTCTAACATATGGTATTGTTTTAACTGCTAAGCTGCTGGTTGGGCCAAGTGTGCTGTGCCACATACATCCCCTGGCGCCCGAGATCAGCTTCACACCTCTACACTGTCAGCACTAAGAACTGGAATAGAGTCTAAATTCAGATTTATAAAATGAAAGTGTCTGAGAAGTATTCCTGTGAAGGAGGCTCCTTTTCTGGTGGCTGACTGTGTGTTGGGATTGGCTGATAGTGCTGCTCGGTACCAGGGAAGATGGTCTTGTGGTCAAAACACTGGATTAGGAATTAGGAGGCCAGCTCTGCCTCCGACTTGGCATGACCAAGTAAGTCACTTAATCTGACTCAGTTTCCCATCTCTTAAATGGATCTAGTAGTACTTCCAGCCTGCCCTTGGTCACTCTTGTCTCACAGGGACAAGGGCTATCTCCTCGGTATGTAGAAAGTCTATAGTACAATGTGTCCCTGATCTCACTTGGGTCTTCCCAAGCACTTTGGTATTCTATTTATGTACAGCCATTGGGGGCTTCAGTTTCACCAGGCTGCTTAAAATACTGCTTGGTGACGGCTATTATTGTGTTTAGTGTGAGCCGCTTCATGTTGACTGCGACTCTGTGGATGTAACTTGAGCTTCCTGAGGAACTAGAGCATCTTCCTTCTCTTTCGGCCCTGGCACAAAGGTCCCTCTGTTTAAGAGGAAACTTCTGTCCACTCTTACCTGCCACAGATAAACCCCTTTCTTGGCATGTTGGGCCCAGTTCATCCTTCGTGGAACTCAGCTCCCATGGGACCGAACGCCTGTGGCCTGGGAGGCTGGGTTTGGGTGAGAGGCAGGAGAATTGCTGGGTGAATCTTGGGCCTTAGAGCCGATGTGGGCAACAGTATTGTTTGAACTGCTTCTCAGACCTGTCTTGTTTCAGTAGGGTGGGGAGTGTGTGAAGTCTTCTAGCAAATGAGCACAGCCCCTTGGGAGGGGATTATGTTGACTCATCAGCCTACACATCTGTGAGGTTACCAGATTGCCCGCTGCATACAAGAGTCCTTCTCCTTGATATTGAAGACGAAGTTGCACACAAACCACCACCAGAGTGTTCCCCTGGGGCTGCTCAGGCTGATGTGGGTCCAGTGTTCAACTCCATCTGTGCTCTGCAGCCTTCCATGTTGGCAGCACTTGGCAGAAGTTCAGTACTTAGATAGGAATGGAAAGGGATGGGTGCAAAGGTCAGCATGCATCATGCACAACTAGTCAATGCTGGGAGTAGCTGTTTACTTTAGGGGTGTCTCATCAGGGTGGAGGGGGTGTTTTCTGGACTGTTCCATGGAAAGTGGCTAGATATGACCTTTGTCCCACTTGGATTTTCTTCACTGAGTCAGTTGGCCTCTAGATACAACTGCATTGCAAAAGGAAAAAAAATCTGCAGCAGTAAGTCTGAGCCCGGTCAACTGACTCGGGCCCTGGGGCTCATGCTACAGGGCTAAACATAGAGGATTAGTTGTTTTTGCTAGGGCTTGATCCTGGCAAGGGGATGGGTGACAGAGCCCAGCTCCAGCCCAAGGGGATGTCTACACTGATATTTTTAGCCCTGTAGAATGCGCCAGAGTCAGCTGCCCCAAGCTCTAAAACTCACTGCTGCTGGATATTTTTGCAGTGTCCCCGTACCCTTTGACCCTCCCCTGTTAATGGGGGATTTTGAAGTTCCTTTCTTACTGGGGTGATAAACCTGTTGAGGATGAGCTGGCCAACCAGTCATTTTCCTTGCCTCCCCATTCTCCGGACGTGGTTGGAGCTGCCACCCACCTGCTCCCACCTCTACAGGACAGATGAAAAGTTGAGTAATTTGCCTGAGAGAGTGGAGCAGTGAGATTTCCTGTTTGTTCTGTAACTTACTAAATTAGGAGTCTTTCCTAATTTTACATAGCAGGGGCAAGAGTGTAACGCACACCTTCCTCTTCCATTTGGCATCATGTGGCATGCCTCTGACAACTGCGATTGCTTAGGCAGAAAAGTAACATAGAAATATTTAGTGTATTTTCTCGACGCCTTCTAATGAAACTTGGCAGTTGCAGGAGAGGAGTGAGAGCCATGTGACCAGCTCCCTTTTCACTAGCAAATGCCCAGTGGGCCCCGCATGACAATTTGGGGGATTTCCTGTTAAACCAGGATCCCAATTCCAGTGGGTTTTATAGTGCCGAGGGGTGAGTCATGGCTAGAGTGTAGGGAACGGTGCTCCTGAATTATAGGCTGGATCCCTGGCATCTTGGATATGGAGCTCACGAGAGCAGAAGGTCTTGTCAGAGAACCCTCGGGGTGACAACGAAATGCAGCCATTCAGCCCCTTCTCTTCCATTCACAAGCTGTGAATCACAAAGCCGTTGGCAGTGCTGCAGATCAGTGAAATGTCGACTCCACCCCTGTGATGCCTCTGGCACCAGCTGCCACTGCTTGCTGGTACACACCCCTGTGCAGGCTCAGCAGGAAAGAAGGGTTAATCCTGTTCTTAATCAGTACCAACAACCCGCTGCCGCCTCTTTAGCAAACACGGATGGAAGCTTAACCCTGGCTGAGCTGGGTTCACTACTACTACTCGGGATGCCTTGGCACTTCCTGGTGCTGGGATACTTCCCTGCCCGAAGCCTGCCTTTGCAGTGATTTGGGTACAGTTGGGGGGCAGGGGTGGCTTCATGCTGCAGCGCTGCTCTAGTATGGGCTGGTAGCTTCATTTTCTGCCATGCTGTTTACCTTTAACTTCAGCATGTAGTGCTTGAAGGGAGGTGCTGGCTAGAGCAAAGCCTAGTGCAGGCAAGTGGTGTTCACTAGCAGTACCTGCTCATCTAGGTCTCTCTCAGTGAAGTTCTGTGGCCTGTTATATGCAGGAAGTCAAGTCATAATGGTCCCTTCTAGCCTTAATCTATTAATCTCTTTTTTTTGTTTGTTTGTTTGGGCGAAGGCAGCGCATCTCTGCCAATACACCACAATCCTGACCTGTAACATGTCCTGCTTTTCTCCCAGCCAGCCTGCTCTGCTCATGCATCTAAGTCTACCTGCTACCCCAGTCCAGGCGTATGTTGCCCACTAGGCCACAGCCTGAGACCTTCAACCTCTTTGCTGTTAAACTAAGTAGAGTAACTTGGACTAAAGTCTCTGGGGTTGAAAGGCTTGTGCAATAGCCTGAATGTCAATTGATGTACAGATTCTCCTAGGGCATAGGTACCATACATACAGATGCCTGACCTGGGAGTACAGTCCTCACTATAGTAAACTGTGGATCACATTTCAAGCTATAATTCTACTGTTTCCATGGAGACTTGTTCTGAATGCCTCTCTCCGTCCATCAAACGTCTCTGTAAAACATCTGGCATTTTCAGTCCACGTAGACCAGGCGTCCCTGTGACCGCAGTGTGAATTCGAACAATACTGGGGCAAAGAGTAGGGATTCCCTCACGGCAATGCCACTCTTGCCCAGGAATCTGGTAAGCCCATTGCAGTGGGTCCTGGAAGTTAACTAATATGAAGAATGTTAGACTTAGGCTGAATTGGCCTAGGATCAGAGAGAGGAATGTAGATCTTCCCCCTGCATGGTTGAAGAGGGACTCGGTTGCTTTGGTTCTTACCCTAGATGGGGATATGACTTATGGTGGCTGGAGTCAAGTAGGTGGGCTGTGCAGCACGTGCACATTCTGGTGGTTGTTCTCAAATAAGCCAAATCAGACTCATCAGCTGTTGGGGCTGGGAGGAGGGGCAGCTTCTTAAGGCCAGGGAGAGAAGAGAAGAGGGGCTCTGAAGGGCAACTGTGCTCCCTTGTTTACTCCCCCTAGCAAGAGGTGGGTGTTTAAATCCTAGGTCTTTAAATCAAGGACTTAAGAACAAAGTAACATGGGCAGACTGGGTTGAGTGGCTGCCTTGGGTTCTATCCATCCATTCGGTCTCTTCCACTTCTCTCCAGTGCTTTCCTTCCTTTCCCTGAAAGAGGAAAGATCTGCCCCCTTCAGAAATGGAGAAGGCAGCTGGTTGCTGGGACAATTCACTGTTACTCTGTGCCTTACAAAGGGCATTTCCATCTAGCAGCAGAGAAATGGAGCGAATAGGATTTGTTGGTGCCTTTGCTACAGAGAGGACACAGCTGAATGCCTGTGTCCAGGCTGCTGCTCCTACTGCAGAATCCCCAGGCACAAAAGGCTTTATAGGACTATTGGGAGCAGGGAAGATGGGGAGGGATCTCTTACGGTGTGGCTGGAATCTTAGATTTTTGCGAGCTGAGCCTAACTAGATTAGGACTTGGATGGGAGAGCTCCAAGGAACACAGCTGGTGCAGGAAGTGGTATTTGTGACCCGCTAAGCTTTCTTCCTAACACAAACTCATGGCCTAAGATTCTCTGCTACTCTTTGATTGGTGGCGTCAGGCAGGCAACAAGGGCCAGACTCCGGCTCGGGTTCTGTTCTGCCACCCTAGGTTCCACTTGCAGGTTCTCTTCACTTCCTGTCCTGTTACGTTACTATGCGCTGCTGAGGCTGCATTTCAGTGGGGCTGTGAGAGCTGGTATAGGGTTTGTAAATGTCTCTGGGATGAAAGGCTTGTGAAACTCTAGTTAGCCATGGAGATAATTCTTTAGGTTTTTTTTTTTTTTTTTTTTTTTTTAAAGATAATTTAATTCTTCAAAAATGTATTCTGATGGCCAGTATAGGGGACTGGATTTTGTCCAGCCTGGTGAATTGTCAGACCTTTTTAAAATCAGACTGCATCATACGAATGGAGTATCAAAAATGGGGTCCCAGATCTGGGAAGCTAAGGCCAGAACACGTCATAGCACGACAGAATGTTGTTTTCAGCCAAGTCTGTTGTGAGGGTCAGCCCCCAGCGCTGCCTGTGTAGAACGCTGTCCCTTTCCTCCATGTACTAAGAAGTGGTACAAAACAAACACTGGCCTCCTCACAAATTACAGTAAATGAGCTAGTCTGTAGATAAATAAAACTGCCCTGTTCTCTCAGCTTGAAATCCTTGCAGCTGAGCCTTCACTTGGGATCTGAAGGGGCAGGGCAGCATTGTGGAAGTCTCCATAATGTGAGAGATCCCCTTTCTTTTCCTTCCCTCACCAAAGGTATTTCTACCGGCTCCACTTATGGCCAAAGCCTGCTCCTCGTGACTACAGCTAGAGGAACACAGATATTTCCAGTACCCATGGGAGTGCAGGGCTCCATTAGATTCCTCCTTGTCCAGGCTAGCGAAGCCCCCACCAGGAGCAAGGGGTAGGTCTGTGCTTTACCACGTGCCAGCCTGTCTGAGAACTCTTCTTCCCCACTCACAGGCGTAAATCTTTCTCGTTCGCCTTGGCTTATGTGCTGCTGATCTTCGGAGGCCAGCATGTCATGAAGCAGCGGAGAGGATACGACCTGCGCAAGCCACTGGTCCTGTGGTCACTCAGCCTGGCCTTGTTCAGGTAAGAATGGTGTCTCTCGCTGTATTCTGCTGCTGACGGTTACTGGGCAGCCGTAGAGCTGACCCTGGAGAGAGACATGGAGGCATTTCCTTCTGGGATGCTAACCCAAAAGGGGCAATAGGTTTTTGATAAACTGCTGAACCACAGACAATTTCCCACTCCCAGCCTGGCCACAGGGCTTTAATGTTAGTCCTTATTTTAAAACCTTCCTCCTCTTCTCCCCCCACCCCCCCACCCCATTTCCTAACCCTGTAGAAGCGATCCCAAAATGAGGGGAAAGGATCCTGTGAAGTCTTCCCCTCTTCCCCACCCCGAGCCCTCTGGTCTTGAGCCATCCCTGCAAGGCCTCTCTCTGCCTTCCCCACCAACAGCTGCAGTCTCTTCCAGGGACGATCCCTGCCTTTGTATGTGGCAGGCAGGCAGCAGTGGGGGGAGAGGCAGAGGCACTACTCTGTTGTGGCCTTGGGCAAAACAGAGGGCGCTAACACTCAGCAAAGCTCAGCCTGAACTAGAGTAACTGAGCTGCTGCCCCAGATGAGATGAGCCACGTTGGGGTTGACGGCTTCTGTGCTCTTCTGTACGGGTTCTTACCATGCCCTCGTCACCTCAGAATCTGAAACCATTTGGATCTGTTGACTGTTGTCTTCATCTGAGAGCATTGGCTCTCCTAGGTACCCTGGGCCCAGGTGCTAGAGCATCTTGAAGATAAGGGGAGGGGGGAGAGAGAGCTCAGTGGTTTGAGCATTGGTCTGCTAAACCCAGGGTTGTGAGTTCAGTCCTTGTGGGGGCCACTTAGGGATCTGGGGCAAAATCAGTACTTGGTCCTGCTAGTGAAGGCAGGGGGCTGGACTCAATAACCTTGCAAGGTCCCTTCCAGTTCAAAGAGATAGGATATCTCCTTTAATTTAATTTAATTTAATTTTTTTAGTTTAAAAAAGACGGAGACCTTGAACTTGACTGCTCAATCCACTCCCTGAGCATTTCCCTTAGAGTTTGGGTGGGCAGAGTAGCAGGCCTATCCCTACTCCAGATGGCTGGCTGGCCATGACCATGAGCCAAGGCAAAGATCAGCCTCTGCTGTGCAGGGCCCAGCTAGCCTGGTCTTGAGGTGCAGGATTCTGAAAACTGAAAGGTGAACAGAGAAGTGCATGATCCCTGCCTTGCTCTTTGAGCTGAGACCCTCTGAATCCAGAGGAGAACATGAAAGGGATTGCCAGCTCCTCTCTGGCCATTGGCACAAGCTGGCTGAATGTGTCAGTATGTACAGGCCTCTCCATTCCTTGTTATCTTTACTGCACTTGTGAGGTGCTCAGGGAAACTTTCCAGTGTGGAAAATTTGCTACTTGTTTTTGCAGTGGTGAGGATAAAAGCTGAATAGCAAAACAACAAGGATGAGATGGTTTGTTAAACACAGATTTCTTTTGTGAACAGGTATTATTTTTAAGTTTCATCAACACACATGTCATAAAAGTGAGACAAGTTTCAGAGTAACAGCCGTGTTAGTCTGTATCCGCAAAAAGAAGAACAGGAGTACTTGTGGCACCTTAGAGACTAACAAATTTATTAGAGCATAAGCTTTCGTGGACTACAGCCCACTTCTTCGGATGCATATAGAATGGAACATATATTGAGGAGATATATATACACACATACAGAGAGCATAAACAGGTGGGAGTTGTCTTACTAACTCTGAGAGGCCAATTAATTCAGAGATCTACAACCTATCCTGAAAGATGATCCTTTACTCTCACAGATCTTGGGAGACAGACCTGTCCTCGCTTACAGACAACCCCCCAACCTAAAGCAAATACTCACCAGCAACCACACATCACTGAACAAAACCACTAACCCAGGAACCTATCCTTGTAACAAACCCCGATGCCAACTCTGTCCACATATCTATTCAAGTGACATCATCATAGGACCTAATCACATCAGCCATACCATCAGGGGCTCGTTCACCTGCACATCTACCAATGTGATCTATGCCATCATGTGCCAGCAATGCCCCTCTGCCATGTACATTGGCCAAACCGGACAGTCTCTACGCAAAAGAATTAATGGACACAAATCTGACATCAGGAATCAAAATACTCAAAAACCAGTGGGAGAACACTTTAACCTGTCTGGTCATTCAGTGACAGACCTGCGGGTGGCTATATTACAACAGAAAAACTTCAAAAACAGACTCCAAAGAGAGACTGCAGAGCTAGAATTGATATGCAAACTAGACACAATTAACTCCGGTTTGAATAAGGACTGGGAATGGCTGAGCCATTACAAACGTTGACTATCTCCCCTTGTAAGTATTCTCACACTTCTTATCACACTGTCTGTACTCGGCTAGCTTGATTATCACTTCAAAAGTTTTTTTTTTTTTTTTTTTTTTTTTTTCTCTTAATTAATTGGCCTCTCAGAGTTAGTAAGACAACTCCCACCTGTTTATGCTCTCTGTATGTGTGTATATATATCTCCTCAATATATGTTCCATTCTATATGCATCCGAAGAAGTGGGCTGTAGTCCACGAAAGCTTATGCTCTAATAAATTTGTTAGTCTCTAAGGTGCCACAAGTACTCCTGTTCTTCTTTTTGCGGATACAGACTAACACGGCTGTTACTCTGAAACTTGTCATTATGCAAGGCACTGCATTTAGCCGTATGGAATGGAAATCCATCAACCTCATGAAAAAACTCGTACAGATACAGACAGACATCATCTTCCTTTCCAAATGCAAGCAGATGGACATCATACCAAAAGGACTAAAGGTAAAAAATCCATTACAATCTACATATCACACAGACTATGCTGAGAGACTGTGTCACACACTCTCAAAGAAACTGCGAAACCACCTGATCAGCATCCTATACAGCAAACAGGGAAAGATTAAGAATGAGCTCTCAGAACTGGATACTCTCATAAGAAACCAACCTTCCACACAAACTTCCTCATGGATAGACTTTACAAAAACTAGACAAGCCATTTACAAGACAAACTTTGCCTCTCTACAAAGGAAAAAGGACACTAAACTATCTAAACTGCTACATGCCACAAGCAGCCACAACAGTAGCTCCCTTAACCCACCCAGCAATATTGTTAATCTTTCCAGCTATACTCTTAGCCCAGCAGAAGAGTCTGTCCTATCTCGGGGCCTCTCCTTTTGTCCCTCCAGACCCATGAATATGATACAGTTCTGCGGTGACCTAGAATCCTACTTTCGACGTCTCCGACTCAAAGAATATTTCCAACATACCTCTGAACAGCATACTAACCCACAGAATCCTCCCTACCAGCACTACAAAAAAAAGGATTCTGCATGGACTCCTCCGGACGGTCGAAACAACAGACTGGATTTCTACATAGATTGCTTCCGTCGACGTGCAAAGGCTGAAATTGTGGAAAAGCAACATCACTTGCCACATAACCTCAGCCATGCTGAACACAACGCCATCTACAGCCTCAGAAACAACCCTGACATCATAATCAAAAAGGCTGACAAAGGAGGTGCTGTCGTCATCATGAATAAATTGGAATATGACCAGGAGGCTGCTAGACAGCTCTCTAACACCACATTCTACAGGCCATTATCCTCTGATCCCACTGAAGATTACCTAAAGAAACTACACCATCTGCTAAAAAAACTCCCTGACAAAGCACAGGAACAAATCCGTACAGACACATGCCTAGAACCCCGACCAGGGGTATTCTATTTGCTACCCAAGATCCATAAACCTGGATATCCTGGACGCCCCATCATCTCAGGCATTGGCACCCTAACATCAGGCTTGTCTGGTTATGTAGACTCTGTCCTAAGACCCTACGCTACCAGCACTCCCAGCTATCTTCGAGACACCACTGACTTCCTGAGGAAACTACAATCCATCGGTGATCTTCCAGAAAACACCATCCTGGCCACTATGGACGTAGAAGCCCTCTACACCAATATTCCACACAAAGATGGACTACAAGCTATCAGGAACAGTATCCCTGATAATGTCACAGCTAACCTGGTGGCTGAACTTTGTGATTTTGTCCTCACCCACAACTATTTCACATTTGGGGACAATATATACCTTCAAGTCAGCGGCACTGCTATGGGTACCCGCATGGCCCCACAATATGCCAACATTTTTATGGCTGACTTAGAACAACGCTTCCTTAGCTCTCGTCCCCTAACGCCCCTACTCTACTTGCGCTACATTGATGACATCTTCATCATCTGGACCCATGGAAAAGAAGCCCTTGAGGAATTTCACCATGATTTCAATAATTTCCATCCCACCATCAACCTCAGCCTAGATCAATCCACACAAGCGGTCCATTTCCTGGACACTACTGTGCTAATAAGCGATGGTCACATCAATACCACCCTATACCGGAAACCTACTGACCGCTACACTTACCTACATGCCTCCAGCTTCCATCCAGGACACACCACACGATCCATTGTCTACAGCCAAGCTCTAAGATATAACCGCATTTGCTCCAATCCCTCGGATAGAGACAAGCACCTACAAGATCTCTATCAAGCATTCTTAAAACTACAATACCCACCTGCTGAAGTGAAAAAACAGATTGACAGAGCCAGACGAGTACCCAGAAGTCACCTCCTACAAGACAGGCCCAACAAAGAAAATAACAGAACACCACTAGCTGTCACCTTCAGCCCCCAACTAAAACCTCTCCAGCGCATCATCAGAGATCTACAACCTATCCTGAAAGATGATCCTTTACTCTCACAGATCTTGGGAGACAGACCTGTCCTCGCTTACAGACAACCCCCCAACCTAAAGCAAATACTCACCAGCAACCACACATCACTGAACAAAACCACTAACCCAGGAACCTATCCTTGTAACAAACCCCGATGCCAACTCTGTCCACATATCTATTCAAGTGACATCATCATAGGACCTAATCACATCAGCCATACCATCAGGGGCTCGTTCACCTGCACATCTACCAATGTGATCTATGCCATCATGTGCCAGCAATGCCCCTCTGCCATGTACATTGGCCAAACCGGACAGTCTCTACGCAAAAGAATTAATGGACACAAATCTGACATCAGGAATCAAAATACTCAAAAACCAGTGGGAGAACACTTTAACCTGTCTGGTCATTCAGTGACAGACCTGCGGGTGGCTATATTACAACAGAAAAACTTCAAAAACAGACTCCAAAGAGAGACTGCAGAGCTAGAATTGATATGCAAACTAGACACAATTAACTCCGGTTTGAATAAGGACTGGGAATGGCTGAGCCATTACAAACGTTGACTATCTCCCCTTGTAAGTATTCTCACACTTCTTATCACACTGTCTGTACTCGGCTAGCTTGATTATCACTTCAAAAGTTTTTTTTTTTTTTTTTTTTTTTTTTTTTTTTTTTTTCTCTTAATTAATTGGCCTCTCAGAGTTAGTAAGACAACTCCCACCTGTTTATGCTCTCTGTATGTGTGTATATATATCTCCTCAATATATGTTCCATTCTATATGCATCCGAAGAAGTGGGCTGTAGTCCACGAAAGCTTATGCTCTAATAAATTTGTTAGTCTCTAAGGTGCCACAAGTACTCCTGTTCTTCTTTTTATAAAAGTGAGAGTAATCTTGCATCTAAGGTCTCCGTGTAAAAGATTCAGTTCTTTGTCTTTAAGCAGCCCTATAAACTGTCCATAAACATACTGTGCTGGCAACTCTGGCTTCCTGCGGGGACTCTGATAGGAGTCTGCCGAGAATGACTCAACCATAGCTTTGCTCTGTAATTTAGAGCAGAGCCAAGCCAACATCCTTCAGTTTTCTCACACTCCTCTCAGCACCTGTTTACTGCAGCTCCAGCTGGTTGGGCAGAGTGAGACTATCATCCTCACAAGGTTAATTGGTGTAAGATGCTGAAGTATGAGGGGGATGAAGCTGGCTGGGAGTGATGCTGGATTCTGACTGGCTTGCGTGGTCCACATAAGGGTGGAAGGGGGTAGGGGAAGATGTAGGAAGCTAGAATGACACCTTGCTATGCAGTGTCCTGGGACATGCAAGCTCTGGCACTGATAGTGCATGCACAACCATTGTGAAGCCATATCCCCTCTTTAATGACTGACAGCTTTGGGTAGCCAGCCCACAAATTTAAGGGGTGCTTCTTGGCCTGCATGAGCATCTCTTTCAAAGTACTTGAAGCCAAAGGTGGGGCAGGGAGCGCATATTCTTCACTTCTCTTGTTGTCTTGGTTTCCCAGGAGCCATTGCCTGGCATCAGGTACGCAGAAAGCCTTGCGTTTGTATACACTGGGTTGCTGTGATACAGTCCTCAGCTTTTTATCTCTTGTGTGGCATTTTATTGGTGGTGTCATTCTGACAAGGCAGTTCTAGGTGGAAAAACCACAACTGCTTATACCAGCTCAGACTGCTTTCAGCCTGATATTAGTCATCACACCAGTGGTATTCAGAAGCTCTCTACTCAGCCATGCAGTTATGGCTCCAATGCTTTGTGTACATTAGCCTTTTCCTGAAAAACTCACAAGTGGCTCAGCTCTTGGGAGGATTGCCATAGTTTGGGTGGGTGCTGGCAAGACAGGAGCTGCCTGGAACTTTTTGGCTGAATAGTTTATTCGTTGAAAAATGCAGTTTTGGGGCAAGTGAAATTATTTGCAAATTTGGATCAAATTCAGGAAATAGCACAGAATGAATAAAAGAAATTTCTAAGTCAAAATGTTTTTTTCTAACACATTTTGAAATGAAAGGCTTTGACTTTGTTTCATTTTGAAATGTAGCTAGATTTGTTTCAAAACTTTAGATGGGTAAAAACCACCCTAAATAAATGAGAATGTCCAAGTTGAACAAAATGTTTCATTTGACTGGAAATGAATTTTTTTTTTTTTCATTTTCATTTTGCAAGCAAGAACAAAAATGTCAGGGGATTTTTTTTTTTCGGTTTTACTTTTTTGGTTCGGCCACTGAACCAAAAAATCCATTATTCGCGCAGCTCTAGTGAAAGCCTCCTCTAAACTTCAGTTTCTAAAATGGTGCTGAATGCAATTAATCTGCACTTGCAGCTAAACCATGTTCAGGACTTGCTTAGCTGTCCCTGTCAACAACACAGAGCTTGTCTAAGCTACAGAAGAAGTGGGGGAAAAACTACTATGTTTAAATACATTTGTCAACCTCTTGATTTCTTGCTGTGTGGAGGAGAGGGGAACCATGGGTTAGCCTAGGAATCTACCGGGGTTAAAACATGGCTCCTTATTATCTTGTCTGGTTAGTATTTCTAGCATGTAGCAGACCTTGAAGTCTGTGGTGATCACTTTCCAGACCCAAACAAGTGTTGATTCCTGCCAGCAGTGCAGAGCCTATGTAGCTGTTAAATGGATTTTTGAGATCCCAGCTGAGGTTTGCCCTCCAGCACAAGCTCTTAGGTCACTTCTCAGTTTGTAAACTGAGCCAGCCATCTAGCGCTAGTGACCTCAATTTCCAGTCAGATCAGAACCACACATCACATAGCTCTCTGTGTCATGTGTCCATGGATTTCTGCAGTGTGTCTTATGGACGCTAGGAATGGGGTTAGGCAGCAAACCTTTAGAATGGCATTTGTGCATGTTGATTGTAGGGGCTGAGATGAGCGAGTTGAATTAGTGGCTCTTTGCCTAATTCAGACTTTCCGTTATGCTTAAGATGTGTAGTGGTTTTTGTATCCTCTGCTCATTTGAGGCCCAGGCCTGGCCCGACTTGCTGAAACTCCAGTTAAGAGGCGAGAAGAGACTGGAATATCAGAGCGTGTGGTAGTTCACTGTTGAGGTGCCCTGGAAGAACTTGGAGTAGGACTTCATAATGAAGTAGGATCTTCATTAATGATCTGGAGGATAGTTTGCAGATAACACTAAACTGGGAGGAGTGGTAGATACACTGGAGGGCAGGGATAGGATACAGAGGGACCTAGACAAATTAGAGGATTGGGCCAAAAGAAACCTGATGAGGTTCAACAAGGACAAGTGCAGAGTCCTGCACTTAGGACAGAAGAATCCCATGCACTGTTACAGACTAGGGACTGAATGGCTAGGAAGCAGTTCTGCAGAAGAGGACCTAGGGGTTACAGTGGATGAGAAGCTGGCTATGAGTCAACAGTGTGCCCTTGTTGCCAAGAAGGCTAACGGCATTTTGGGCTGCATAAGTAGGGGCATTGCCAGCAGATCGAGGGGCGTAATCATTCCCCTCTATTCGACATTGGTGAGGCCTCATCTGGAGTACTGTGTCCAGTTTTGGGCCCCACACTACAAGAAGGATGTGGAAAAATTGGAAAGAGTCCAGCGGAGGGCAACAAAAATGATTAGGGGGCTGGAGCACATGACTTATGAGGAGAGGCTGAGGGAACTGGGATTGTTTAGTCTGCAGAAGAGAAGAATGAGGGGGGATTTGATAGCTGCTTTCAACTACCTGAAAGGGGGTTCCAAAGAGGATGGATCTAGACTAGGGGTCAGCAACGTTCGGCACGCAGCTCGCCAGGGTAAGCACCCTGGCAGGCCGGGCCAGTTTATTTACTTGCTGACACGGCAGGTTCGGCCGATCGCGGCCCCCACTGGCTGCAGTTCGCCGTCCCGGGCCAATGGGGGCGGCGGGAAGCTGCGGCCAGCACATCCCTCAATGGGGGCGGTGGGAAGCAGCGTGGGCTGAGGGATGTGCTGGCCGCAGCTTCCCGCCACCCCCATTGGCCCGGGATGGCGAACTGCAGCCAGTGGGGGCCGCGATCGGCCGAACCTGCCGTGTCAGCAGGTAAATAAACTGGCCCGGCCCGCCAGGGTGCTTACCCTGGCGAGCCGTGTGCCGAACGTTGCCGACCCCTGATCTAGACTGTTCTCAGTGGTACCAGATGACAGAACAAGGAGTAATGGTCTCAAGCTGCAGTTGGGTAGGTCTAGGTTGGATATTAGGAAAAACGTCTTCACTAGGAGAGTGGTGAAGCACTGGAATGGGTTACCTAGGGAGGTGGTGGAATCTCCTTCCTTAGAGGTTTTAAAGTTCAGGCTTGACAACGCCCTGGCTGGGATGATTTAGTTGGGAATTGGTCCTGCTTTGAGCAGGGGGTTGGACTAGATGACCTCCTGAGGTCCCTTCCAACCCTGATATTCTATGACTTGGGCAGGAGGTGCTGTAGGCTCAGGACTGAAATGTGTTGGCAGAGCTGCCTGGGGACTTGTGGCTGGCTGGATGGCTGCCCTTATCTGAGTAGGGTCAAGTAGTTCTGCTAGTGAGCCAAGGTATTCAAATCTGTGCTTCCCAAGACAAGGAGGAGCAATAACTGAAGTAAATACAGTATCAGTTGCCCTGCAGGGCAGGAGACTGATTACTTGGGCTTCCTACTTCTCCTGCGGAGGGGATGGAGTTGCCAGAGTTTCTGTGGGGGGAGAAGTCAGCCTTCCTTGTGTGATTTCGTCATGTCCCATGATGCTCATATGGCTCTCTTGCAGTATCATCGGCACCCTGAGGACATGGGGTTACATGGGATTCGTCCTCTCCACCAGTGGATTTAAGCAATCTGTATGTGATCCAGGCTTCTATAATGGCCCTGTCAGCAAGTTCTGGGCATATATGTTTGTCCTAAGCAAAGTACCAGAATTGGGTGAGTATAAAACCTCCTTTGCTTTATCTGATGTGGTTATAAACTCTTCCCTTGTTACTGGCAGACTCTCTAAAGGGCTCCATCCTCCACAGGAGGGGCTGACTCAGCCAGCATAAGCTGTCTCCCTTGTTCTGACCCACTGCACTCAATGCAGACAGTGTAGCACCATCCTGTGACCTCCCAGGTAACCTCAGTCTAGCTCAGTCCCCCCAGCATGGTCACTTACACAGGAAGGAGGACTTCGGGATAAGACACAGAACTGGCAATTAGGGTTCAAATCCAGGCCCTGCCACTAACTTTTTGCCTGGAGGGAGAAGGGGGTAAACATCAGTACCATAAGGTGTATGGTGTTACTTCTCTCAGTGCAGCGTTGTATGTTTGGTGGAGGGAGGGGCTGTCCCCTTGAAGCATGGAAATAATCTGGGCTGAATAAAAGTTTTGGTTGGGTCGAGTGAGGTGATGGATTTAGTGCAATGGTTTATCTCTTCACTGCAGCCTGAAAACACATCAGCTGCTTTGCCTTATCTGACCAGTGATGTCTGTCTCCTAAGGTGACACAGTGTTCATCGTTCTCCGGAAGCAACGGCTCATCTTCCTGCACTGGTACCACCATGTCACAGTGCTGCTCTACACCTGGTACGCCTATAAGGACATGGTAGCCGGTGGCGGCTGGTTCATGACCATGAATTACAGTGTCCACGCCTTCATGTACTCCTACTACACAGTGCGGGCGGCAGGCTTGAGGGTGCCACGCCCATTTGCCATGGTGATTACCTTTACCCAGATCCTGCAGATGGTGATGGGCACAGCAGTGAGCATCATGGCATACTCCTGGATGCAGGATGGCATCTGCTCCACCTCCTGGGAACAGATCTTCTGGTCGTCCATAATGTATCTCAGCTACCTAGTGCTCTTCTGCCACTTCTTCCATGAGGCGTACCTTAAGGGGAGGGGCAAAACAAAAGGGGACTAAAACTGGGGGAGGGGTGCAGCTGGGGGTTGCTGGGACTCTTACTCCCTAGGCTGTTGGTGCTCTGGCACGTTACAGGCCTGGTGTGATGATGGCGGGGGGGGGGGGGGGAGGAGGAGAAACTGCTTGGACCTATGAAGAGGAATTGGTATCTGCCTCAGAGGGGGCTTCTCCCTGGGCCTTCCAGCCAAAGGCTGAGTTCTGTTCCTTCTGCAGTCTTTAGAGGGATGGGGCAAGAGAACTGGAGAGGCTGTGAATGTCAGAGAGAGGGTTCGGAGTGTCAAGAACCCATCACTGAATTTCAGGTTCTGCCTTTTCTGTCCTGCAAACCTGTCTCTCCCCTACCCCCCAGGGTTGTGTTGTGCGTCTCTGGCACAGATCTAATCTTCCCTTCGGTTCTTAAAGGCCAAACTTCCCTAAGGGTGAGGAGTGTCTGCTCCCTGGCATGAGCTTCACACACCAAGGGATGGTTGCGTGCCTGTTGCACAATGGCTGGCCATGCCAGTTCTGCAGGAGAGGTTGGGAGCCAAGATTAGATGCTATTGCCAGCTAGAGGGAGACCCTTGAATTCAACAACTCACTGGGCCAGGGGGTGGGGCAGGAAATGGCAATGGTGGCTACATTGAATGGGAAAACACCCTAGTTTTCTTAAGTACCTAAATCTTTCTCCTGCAAGGAACTGGTGGGGGGAGGAGGGAAGGTGCCAGTAACAACTGGGAAGCCTTGGTTGTCCTGATTGGCTTAGAGTCCAGGGGGCTTGAACTAAGGGGTTGAAAGCTCACAGGTACTGACCTTATATTAAGGGTTCTCCTGCTCCCCCAAGCTAGCTGGCTTGACTTGGCATTTCACTTTTCTCTTGGATGACAAGAATTCTCCTCTTTTCTGGGTTATAACTGTGAACACCCACTGGGGAAGAGGGGAAAGGGACAGTCCCCAGTACATATCTAGATTGCCTAGCTGGGGCAGAATGAAGATCCTCCCACGTGCTAATTGCAGGAGATGAAAAGCCCTGGCACCTGCTGCTAAAAGCCAGAGCTCTAAGTAACTAGTTCAAAAATTGATCTCCCCAGTGATGGTCTCACTTAACTCCTCATGACACTCACTTTGGTATGAACGTGCGTGCCTGGGCTGCTGGCCTAGATGTTCCCCATCTGATATCCTGCCACTTGTAATTACCTCAACTTTTAATAGTGGATGGGCAAAGACGGTGTTTAAATCTGGCTTTGTGATCCTGGAGCCAAAATACTAATGCCCGTCATGAGACTGGAGGGGTCGTCCCCAAGCTGGACCTTGGAGTTAACGTATACTGGCTGCACTTTAAAAACCTGCTTTCCCCATTGTGAGTTCAGGGAACTGCTCTGATTGGCATACTGGTAGAGCTGCTAATCTCAGAAGGCCAGTTTAAAGCTCCTGATGCTTTATTAATTGAGGTCTGTGTGCAGGACTGGAGGCTGGGTACCAGCCTCACTTCTAACAGATTCCCTCTGTGGCCTTGGGCAAATCATTTCACCATGTTGTGCCTCCATTTCCCCACCTGTAAAATGGGATGATCCTGACCTACCTCCCATGGGGTTTGAGGCTTACTGTCTGTAAAGTGTTCTGAAGACTAACATTGTGCAAAGACTTGTCACTGTGTAATGCGGCCCCGCCCCCTGCTTTCATCGCAGGAATTGCCTCTTCTAGTCAAAGCACCTGTCTGTTTCAGGCAGCTGTGCCGCTGGAGGAGGCTGAAGCCCTGATCACTAACTCCCAGGGGACACCAAGCCCAAAGCTTCTTTATGTTGTAAACAGTTGGAGGCAAGAGTTTTTCCTCCTAAAATCAAGATGGGAGAAGCCCATCCCTTCGTGGCATGCTGTGACCTGTAACTGAAGTTAACCAACGTCCTCTTCCTTGAACAGGAAAATAAAGGGTAAGAGTCCCTGGAGAAACAGCAATGAGTGTTAATGAAGCCAGGAATCTTTGGAGTCCAGGTTCCCTTGCTAAGGCACTGACTGACAGCACTCTAGTAGCGTGTTTAATCAGGCACACGGATTCTCAGGGTTTAAGCTGCTCTTTCTACTTCAATTAAATCAATTTATGCTTCCTCAGCTGTTCTGCTGCTGACTTCCACTGCACCTTGACATGGCCTCTTTCAGATTCCCTGGCTGGATGGCAATTCTGGAAGAGAATTCACCCCTTACTGGAGGGTGCTGAGTATCAGGGGGTGCTGAGCGGTTCCCACTGCAGTGATCTCTGCATGGGGCAAGCCTGCTCCAGAAACTACTCCTGTTGGGACTTGCATCATAACACTGCAATAGGGCTGTGGTGATGCTAGCTTTAACAGCCATACATTTATTATAACTAGCAAGCAGGGCCCAGCTTACTCTACAGCATCAAAACTTGCTGCAGTCTTTCCAGAATTATGCAGCCAAATCGAAACTTTCATTTTTAAGTTTCTGGGTGTTAGTTATGAAGAAAACATTAATCTGAACTGAATGTAAAGTGGTGTGGTACTGTCTGCCTCCGGCTACAGCCACCCTAAGCAATAGCTCTGAGTTAACACCTTATTTAGCTTGAATGGATGTACACTCTGAAATCGAATGACAGCAGTTTAAATGTCCATTGGTCAGCACTGTGACAGCTACTCTGGAAAAATCTTCCCGCTAAACTGCTTGTTCTGCAATCCCAAACTACCTTCCCTCCAGTTTCATCTGTGTCAGTTTCCTCTTGACAATTGCTAAGTGGAGTCCTACATCATTCTGGAGCTCTGCAGCACAGAGCAAAGTGGGTGGCAGTGTAGAATTAAATAAGGAACACTATGCTGATTGTATTATTCATATTTATATTAAATAACCTCAGTTAATTTACCAGATACTGCTTCCACACCATCCCTGCCCCCGGAGTTCTGCAGAATCCATCTCTAGCTTGCTGCAGTGTTATGTGGGGCCTTGTAGAAGTGCTGAGCACCTATGACTCCCCTCAGCTTCAGTGAGATTTGCAGGTATACCCATCCCCCAAGACCAGGGCAAGCTGTAGAAAGGTTGGGAAGAAGCTGTCTTGGTGTCGCTGGGTGTTTGTCCTGCTTGTTACAAGACTTGCAAAGCAGCCAACAGCGAAGAAATGTGTCTGAACTAGATCTGCAAATCCACTCCAACTGCTTCTGAAATGGTTATTATGTGATCTGTGAATTTGGTTAATAAAGTGTATGGTTTTTATCACTCTCCTTTGTATCTGGCCTATGTTCTGAATTAGTAAAAAAAAAAAAAAAAAAAAAAAAGGCTAAGCATGACTTCCCCTTTACAGCCCTGACTCCTCGTGGGGAAGAACTAGCCTGGAGGTGGGCTAGCTACTGAACAGAGGCAACTGTAACTTCACTTGCTGGAGGATTCTCTGCACCTTGAAGCCTTTAACTCATGATTTGAGGACTTCAGCAGCTCAGACGTAGGTTAGGGGTTTGTTACAGGACTGGGTGGGTGAGATTCTGTGGCTTGCGCTGTGCAGGAGGTCAGACTAGACTATCATAATGGTCCCTTCTGACCTTAAAGTCTGACTCTGTGCTTATTTATATTTTTATCCAGCAACTTTTTCACTAAACTCTTGTAAAGCATCCGGTCCTGTTTTGTACTTTACACACTATCTAACTAAGGGTCATCTTACTCCGTAAAGTAGGTTTGAGGAGAAGCAGAAAACAGTTTGGTAGTTGTGGAATAAACAAAAAACAGTTAAACCGTAATTATTTCTTGCTCAGTTAAGCAACTAAGAGCTTGCTCAAACCTTGTGAAAGGCCACAAATCACTGAGCTGTAATGCACCCATTTGCCCCAAAAGTTGAGTTCTCTTCATACTGCTCATCAAACTGTGGTGTTCGTTTGTTTGTTTTTAAATGCCCTACTGTTCTTGCTTGCCTAGTTCCTCCCCCACCCCCACAGCCAGGGAATCCAGCTCGTGAAATCCACACGTATTCAGTAAAGACAAATGCAAAGTACTGCACTTAAGGAGAAGAAAAATCAAATGCACAACTACACAATGGGAAACAACTCATGTATTGCTCAGAAGGAGCTGGGGCTTATAGTGGATCAGAATTGAATGAGAGTCATCAATGTGATGCAGTTGCGAAAAAGACTGTATAATTCTGGGGTATATTTAACAGAAGTATTGTATATAAGACGAGGTAATTATGGGCCAAATCAACTTGGAGAATGAATTTAAGCAGAAAACTGAATGATTATTGGAAATCAGCTAAGAACACTAGTAGATGTCACAAGTGAGGGAAAAGTCTGTATTTGAATAAATAAGTGAGCTGGTTTAGAAGGGAAGTGAAGGCAGATATATATATATATATATATATATATATATATATATATATATATATATATATATATATATATATTTTAAATGGAAGAAGGGGGAAGTTGGTAGTAATGAAGATAAATCAGAAATTAGGAATGGTAGAAAATTGGTAAGGGAAGCAAAGAGATGCAAGGGGAAATCTCTATGGCCAGCAGAGTGAAGGACCAAAAGGAATCCTGACAATGATATTGGTCCGTTATTAGATGGGAATGGTGGAATTTTAAATAATAATGCAGAAAAGGTAGAAGTGTCCAATAAATATTTTTATTCTGTGGTGGGTGGAGGGAATTAAATGATCTCATTATATGATAACACTTTCCATTCCATTACTATCTCTGGAGGATGTTAAACAGAAGCTACTCTAAGGCCTTGTCTACACTACCAAGTTTTGTCGCCAAAACACCCAGCTTTGATGACACAAACTTCCACCCCTACGAGAGACTTTTGTCTTTTCCCCTCCCTTTATTGTCCACAAAGAGCCAGTGTAGACACTGCTGATTGTTTTGTCCACAGAACTGGCTTCTGCCAGTCTCCCACAAAGCCTGCCCTGATTGCTCTGCTCAGTGTTTTGATCTCTGCTGCCCTGCAGGCATACGCCCCTCCCCTTTCAGAGCTCTGGGAAATATCTGTGTGGTGCTCCGTTCCATTCTGGGAACAAACAAAAAGCAAATAATTGGAATGCTCCTGTTCTGCCCTGCACTAGGAACACAGCGGCAGGCAGACTGCTGCTGCAGGGGGAGGGGGACAGACTGCTATGCTGCTTTGCCATTCCTCAGCACGGAGAGCTCACAGAGCTATCCATGATGCTGCTCTCAGCAGCTGAGGGGGCTGTGGGAGAATTTGGAGAGAATCCCAAGATGTGCAGTGATCAGCTCTTCCTTCCCACAACACTGCACTGTGGGATACATACCCATGGTGCATTGCTCACCCTGTCGGTGATGGTGTCCCCAATGTGGACATGTGTTGACAAAGGGAGCAAGTGTGAACACTGTTTGGTGATGTGTTTTGTTGACTTTTGGGTGCCGACATAAGTTTTGTCAACAAAACTTGGCAGTGTAGACAAGCCCTAAGTCTTGGAGTACTGGGGAAGTTCCAAAATACTGGAAGAAAGCTAATGTTATGCCAGTACTTTAAAAAGCTAATCATAGATCTGTCTGCCTGACATCGATCCTGGGCAACATAATGGAGCAGCTGATACAGGACTTGATTTAATAAAGAATTAAAGGAGGGTAATATATTTAATGCAAATCAACAGAGGCCTATGGAAAGTAGATCCTGTCAAACTAATGTGATATTTTTTTTTGATGATTACATATTGGGTTGATAAAGGTAATTGAGTTGACGTAATATACTTAGATTTTCCCTAAGGTGTTTGACTTGGTACTGCAGGACATTTTGATTAAAAATTAAAACAATATAGATTTAACATAGCCAATTTTTAATTCATTTAATGTATACTAACTGATATTTACAATTATATTTTGAGCTATGGAAACATCATTGAGCGGGTGTGTTTCCGGTGGGATCCTCCAGGATCGGTTCTTAGCCCTACACTATTTAACATTTTTATTCGTGACCTAGAAGAAAACACAAAATCATCGCTGATAAAGTTTGCAGATGAGGCAAAAACTGGGGGACTGGTAAATAATGAAGAGGACGGGTCACTGATTCAGAGCAATTGGGATCATCTGGTGTCACAGACTCACAGGACTAGTGCCCTCTGCTCCGTACAGTCCCTGGGAGGAACCCCCTTCAGCGTGCCAGTCCTCAGGATTTACACTCTCTTGGGGGTTAAGCCTTGGGCTCCACCGCCTTCTGGAACTGCACCTCTGAGCCTGCACATCTGTCTCTCTATGAGCCCCCTTTGGGAGTCCACTCACTCCAGACCCCCAGGGCCTCCACACCCAGAGGGAGCAATTCAACCCTGATTTCTAGAGCGCAGTGATTCTCAATCAGTGTAAAAGAAAAGGGTTTATTGAACATCTGAACACAGCACAGGAAGTGGTCAGAGCCCTCGGGCCTAGAAAGTCAGCACAGTCCATCTGGGCCTGTCCAACATGGAGGTGGGATCAGTTTTCTCTTTGTCCCCAGTCCAGAAGTGACCTTCCAGCCCACCACCCTATATCAACTTCCCAACACGCCCTCCTCCATCCTTTGTCTTCTTTCCTGGGCAAACAGATCATCTGGACCCTCTGTCTTCCACCCTTTGTTTTCCCACAGGCCAGAACCTGCTGCCTTCCAGCTAATCTGGGCCCTCTCTCCTCAGGCCTTTGTCTTCCCACGGGCCAGAACCCACTGCCTTCCAGATCATCTGGGCCCTCTCTCCTCGGCCCTTTGTTCTTCCCCTGGCTGAAAACCGGCTGGCTCCCAAGGTGGGGGGCGGGGGTCTCTGGGTCACCAGTTGCTATGTTATGCAATTCCAGGCTGTTGTCCAGACTGCTAGGTGAGGGGTCACACCTGGCCCTCTGCAACAACAAACACCCTCTTCCACCATCTCATTAAACACACAGTACAAAGAGAAAACAGAGACACACACTGTATTCATGCAAACCATTAAGAAAATCCCCCACTTCATTACATTTGGTAAATTGAGTCCAAGCATTGTGTATTTTAATACAGGGTTAGGTCACAGAAATCTCCTTAGGATTGCCACCTGTTGTGCTGAGACTACCTCTGAGCCTGTTTTCCCTGGCAGCTTGGGACTTCAGTAGCCTGTCTTGTTGGGCCAGACACGCTAGCCTGCTGCAAAGACAGACCCATGTCTGAACCACATACCCCACAAGCTGCAGGCTTAACTGAAAACAGCTTAAGAAGTACTCCGGTCTCTAGCGCCCAGATACCCAGTTCTCAATGGGATCCAAACCCCAAATAAATCTATTTTACTCTGTATAAAGCTTATACAGGGTAAATTCATGAATTGTTCGCCCTCTGTAACACTGATAGAGAGATATGTACAGCTGTTTGCTCCCCCAGGAATTAATTACTTGCTCTGGGTCAATTAATAGGTGGAAATGATTTTATTAAGTATAAAAAGTAGGATTTAAGTATTCCAAGTAATAACAAACAGAACAAATTAAGTTTCCAAGTAAAATAAAACAAAAACATGCAAGTCTAAGCCTAATACAGTAGGAAACTAAATGCAGGTAAATCTCACCCTCAGATATGTTCCAATAAGCTGCTTTTACAGACCAGACTCCTTCCTAGTCTGGATCCAGCAATTACTCACACCCCCATAGTTACTGTCCTTTGTTCCAGTTTCTTTCAAGCATCTCTTGGGGGTGAAGAAGCTATCTTTTGAGCCAGCTGAAGACAAAATGGAGGGGTTTCTAGGGCCTTATATAGTCTTTCTCTTGTGGGTGGAAACCCCTTTGTTCTCCTGTGTAAAATCCCCTCAACAAGATGGAGTTTGCAGTCACCTGGGCAAGTTACATGTCTATGAATGGTTCAGCTTTTTGCAGGCTGACGCCATTGTTTACATGTTAGTTTGAACGTTCCTAGGAAAGCTCAGATGTGGTTTGGCGTCTTCCAAAGTCCATTGTAAGTTAAGTGTTTCTTGATTAGGCACTTACTGAGAATAGTCCTTTCTCAAGAAGCTGACCAAATGCTTCACTGAGGCTACTTAGAATCAAACAAATACATAGCCAATATTCATAACTTCAAATACAAAAATGATACAGCATAATCATAACCAGTAAACTACAACTTTCCCATAGACACCCCACTTGGCCTCTTCTGTATAAGAACTGGTGCAACCATAGGACCTGGTTGCAACAATGATCTGTACGGTCACAGTTTATGTCAATAATGTCACAGCTAGGAACAAAGAATGTAGGCCATAGTTACAGGTTAGGGGATTCTACCCTGAGCAGTAATGAATCAGCTGAACATGAGCTCCCAGTGCAACGCTGGGGCCAAAAGAGCTAATGTGATCCTCAGATACATGAACAGGGGAATCTCAACTAGGAGTAGAGAGGTTTGTTTTTCTTCTGTTTTGCACTGGTGCAACTGCAGCTGGAATCCTGTGTCCAGTTCTGGTGCCCACAATTCAAGAAGGATGTTGATATATTGAAGAGGGTTCAGAGAAGAGCCACGAGAATGATTAAAGGATTAGAAAACATGCCTGACAGTGATACTCAAAGAATTCAGTCTATTTAGCTTAATGAAGAGGAAAGTTAAGGGATGACTTGATTACAGTCTAAGTGTATACATGGGGAACAGATATTTAAGAATGGGCTCTCCAATCTAGCAGAGAGGGGTCTAACATGATCCAATGGCTGGTAGTTGAAGCTAGACAAATTGAGACCAGAAACAAAGTATACATTTTTAGGTGTGAGTATAATTAACCATTGGAACAATTTACCAAGAGTCGTGGTGGATTCTCCATCACTGACAATATTTTAAATCAAGACTGGATGTTTTTCTAAAAGATCTGCTCTAGGAATTATTTGGGGATGTTCTATTATCTGTGTTATACAGGAAGTCAGACTGGATCAGTGGTCTCCAAACTATAGGGTGCAACACCCCTCCCCCCCAGGTGGACACAGAGGAACATTTGAAGGGGCAAGGAGGGAGCACCACCCAGCCCTGCTCCAGACCCAGCCGCAGCTCCGCTCCACCTCCAGCTATCTCTGCCTCTAGTCCTAGCTCCTCCCCCATCCCCAGTTCCGCCTTCAGCCCAAGCTCCTTTGCTGAGCCCACTGTGCTGTAATGGAGGAGGGGGCAGACAGATTCCATTACTGGTAAGGGGGAAGGAGGGCAAGAGGAAAAGTTTGGGCACCACTGGACTAAATGGTCATAATGGTCCCTCTGCCTTTGGAATCTGTGAATTGTCCCACTCTACGAGGCAGTGGTGAGGCCTCAGATGGAGTACTGTGTCCGGGTTTGGACACAAGAAAGATGTGGACAAATTGAGGAGAGTCTAGAGGAGAGCAGCAAAAATTAGAAAAAGTTTAGGGAACCTGATCGGTCAGGAAAGGTTCAAAAATTGGGCATGTTCAGTCTTGAGAAAAGATGACTGTGGTGTGTGTGGGGGGGCATGGGAGAGGCGTGATAACAGTCTTCAAATATGTTAAGGGCTGTTACAAAGAAGGCCCATGTCCACTGAAGGAAGAGCAAGAAGTAGTGGGCTTAAGCTGCACCAAGGGAGATTTACATTAGATATTAGGGAAAACTTTACAGGAGTAGTTAAGCTCGCGAACAAGCTTCCAAGGGAGGTGGTGGAATCCCGGTCTTTGGAGCTTGTTAAGACCAGGTGGAGCAAACACCGTCCAGGACAGGCCACATTTATTTGGTGTTGCCTCAGTGCAAGGGGCTGATGACCTGCTGAAGTCCCTTCCAGCCCTACATTGGTGGGAGCCATGGCTGGGATCTTGGGTGGAGGGAGCAGGCGTATCTGGGTAAGAGGGGCCCCATTGCTGGTCTCTGGGGGGAAGGGGATGTGGGTATCTGGGCGGGGGGGCACAGCTGAGCTCTTTGGAGGAGGGATTGTGGGTGTCTGGCCCCCTGGCTGGGCTCTGGAGTGGCAGGGAAGGGAGCAGAGAAACAGGAACTGGATTGTCGTCGGAGTTTCTTTAATGCTCTACTCCTGGGGGAATTTTTGTGTGTCTGTATAGTTACAAACATACTTGCTGACAGGTATTTTGAAATAAATTACCAAAATAATTGAAACTGCCGTGATTGTGTAGTGTTATTTTGACAAATAAAATTTGCAGAATTTTAAAATATTTTGCACAGAATTTTTATTTTTTGGTGCAGAACTCCCCCAGGAATAGAGCTCTCACACCCCTGTTCAGGACAGGACCTGGTGCGGAGTGAATACCTCAGTAATTTCTCCAACTCAAACCTTCCTGACTCGCACCATGGCCACCGGCAGAGGCATGGGAATCGTAAACTGACTCCTCTCCATGGGCTAGGAGGAGGCCATAGCTAAGGCTAAGATTTTGTCATGGTTATTTTTAGTAAAAGTCACGGATAGGTCATAGGTTTCCATGAATTTTTGTTTGTTGCCAGTGACGTGTCTGTGACTTTTACTAAAAATAACCATGACAAAATAGGGATTGGGGTCCAGCACCCACCGCTGCTGCCACTCATGATGGCTGGGAGCTATGGGGTCCCCCTCGCCCCGATGGGGGACAGAAGCAGCTCCACACGCATCATGGATAAAATAACATCTATTGTTCAAGCCCTTCTGCAGCAGGGGGGAGCCACAGGTGGTGGAATTAATGCTGGACACTGGCTCCGTGGTTTCTATACTACCTATATCAATTCACTTGCAATACTTTGGACGTGTGCCACTTACTGAAGCAAGCTTACATCTAGCGCACTACTTGCTGAACTGCATTTCTGTGCTTGGTTGCTTATCTGTAACTGTGACTTTTGATACATGCTGTGTACCAGCAGAATGTATTGTGTAGAGGGGTACTCCTGTCCTAGGCAGAGATTTGTTTGACGCACTCCACATGCCGGTGGTCAATGGGCAGGTTACTCCTATGCCACTGGCACCATTACAGCACAAACACCAGTCTCCGCTCTTAACAAGGATGGTACAGAGAAGGCCCTTGGCTGTGCATTTGGATTTGTTCACAAAAGTAAACTGACCTAATGTGACAGCCATAGCACAGAAATTGCACTGTCTTCCATTCTCAATCAGGGATGCTGTATCACAGGAGCTTAAAAAATGAGTACGGAATGGTATTACTGAAGAGATGGCATCCTCTGAATGGGTCTCACCAATAAAGGTGATGAAGGAGAAACCTGGAGGTATTGATCGTTGCATATGTAACCCTTCTGCCCATCTAAGTTGGCAGCAACAAGGGCCGGGTTCTGTATCTAGGGGTTCCGCTTCAATAACACAGTGCAAAACCGGCTCGAGCCCCCACCCAGTGACCTGGGACAATTACATACCACCCCCTGGGTGCCTCTAAGAGGCAATACTTCCCCTCTCGCAAGCACGGAGTCTGAGTGTAACAGAAAATGTTTAATAACATGAGGTAAACGACATCAGCATTAAATTGGAAAAACACCACAACTAGAGTTCATAGACCAAACCATGAGCGAAGACCCACCCCAGCAAATTGGGCCGTGTCCTCTCCCGTTGGTTCTTGGAACCAGCGACCCAAGAATCACCAAAGTCCCAAAAGTCCGACAACCTCCCAAAGTCTCTGTCCCTGATCAGTGCAGCCCCAGAGTTCAAAAGGGGGTGTGTGTGTGAGCAGGGTGTTAAGGGGCACCTTACGTGATCCGAGGCCAACCGGCTGCTTCTCCGTGGGGTTCCACCCAGCCTTCACCACGAACTGCTCCACTCCACCCGCAGTCCCACTCCTGCCGTCCCACGAACTGCTCTGGCAGCTGCTCCGCTCCGCTCCCCGACCTGTGAGCCGTGCCGCACCGCGCTGCTCCGCTCCGCTCCGCTCCGCTCCGCTCACCGACCTGTGAGCCGCTCCGCTCCGCTCCGCTCCAGCCGTCCCTTGGGCCGCTCCCACAAGGCTCTGTTCTGTTAGCTGCTCCTCCAGCCGCTCCACTCACCGACCTGTGAGTCGCTCAGCGCCACTCCAACCGTCCCACAAGGCTCCACTCTGCTAGCTGCTCTGCCAGCCGCTTAGCATTATAGCTTCAGGCTCCCCCACTAGTTAACACCGCCTCAGTGATCTCAGCTCTTTTGTGATTTCAGCTCATAGTAGGGGAGCCCCAGTGCTAGTGCACCACTGGCCCAAAGTGAATTCAGTTCAGCAGTCTGTAACTAAACTTCTAATGGAATCAAAAGTTAGCTCTGATATTCAACAATGGAGAGAGAAGGTAGTGCAATTGGTGTTTCAACCCCTCAGAGAGGGCCCATACCATCAGGTACAAATACCTGTCCCCATCCTCTCTCAATTCACTGGGTTTTGTAACCCATGCCCCTTGACAAGCACATGCTACTTAGGTAATGGTGAATGACTCACTCAGTCCTTCTGTCATACACAGTTCCACTGGCCTTGATTCACAGAATCAGGGTAACAAAACTTTATTCTTCCTGCCCCAATAACAGAGAAACTGGGGATCCCACACCAGCCAAAGTAACCACTTTGAGTTGCTGTTGTTTCATGCCAGGCGAGTGGGTGTGCCTATGCAAACAAGATCAGCCCCTGGAGTTCTTTTCCACACTCGCCATAATTCACCACCAGATGTCAGGGTAGAGCTCATCCTGACTCTGCTTACACATAGAATTAAGGGAGCCTAATAAAGCTGTCGTGATTGACAGCCATCCACTCCCCCTAAAAGAGGCAGTCAAGGGACTTTGTGGTGCAAAGATGTTTTCTACTCTTGATCTACTGAGTGCATCTCACCACATTATGCTACAGAAGGAAAGCACAGCTCTCACAATGTTCATTATTACGCATGCTGAACTATTCTGCTTTAAACCTGTTCCGTGGAAACTAGCATCGGCACCCAGCGCTTTCCAAAGAATGATGTCAGTGATTCTAAAGAACCAACTTGGAGTCCAGTGTTGTTTGGACAATATTATTTTGTTCAGCAAGACTCTGGAGGAACATGGAAACATCTCCAGGTTGCACTACACTGTGTCACAACAGCAGGGCCGCACAAATTAGTTTTGAGACAGGAAACAATTTGATTGTAAATAGCCCAGCACTAACTTTGTTTGCACCTGCATTACCAACAATTGCGGCTACAGATGCCTCACACTACAGACTGGGAGCAATACTTATTCAACTCCACCATGGAAACATGGAGAAGCCTGTTGCATTTGCTTTGCAAACACTTACAGAAGTTTAGAGGAGAAATTTTCCGTTGTTGAAAAGGTGGCATTTGCTTGCATATGGGCTATGGAAAAATGAAGAACTTACTTTCAAATTGCTTACAGATCGCAGCCCTTGGACGACACTGTTAACATTTAAAGGACTCAGACAAGCAGGAAGCCAAATTACTCAATGGTCAGCAAAAGTATTGCCTTTCCTGTATGACAGAGTACAGGCTGGGAATGAAAAATGATTGCTGATCATTTGTCCCGTCTTCCCTTGCCTTTGCACGATGTACAGATGGATGATGACAAAGAAGTAGTTGCATTTATTACAGCCTGTTCCCCTTCCAGCTGCAGCACTGGAAGGGTTTGCCAGGTCAATTCGACAATGCACCACGTGACAGTTACTATGTGATCAGCCTGCTAGACTACTTCAGTAAATGGCTGGAAGTGTTATTTACATCACAGGTCTCCACTGCTATGGTGATCAAGTTCTTGTTGACAGACTTTAGCAAGGAAGGGTACCCAAAAGAACTGATATCAGACAACAGAACAAACTCACCTCACTGGAATTTGAAACTTTCCTGACAGACAGGACTATTAGACATAGCAGATCCTCAAGCTAACAGAGAAATTGAATGATTCAGCAGAAGCTTGGAAGGCAGTCTTCAGACAGCTATGTTGGAAAGAAAAGTATAGATGACCTTCACTACAGTTTTCTTTCAAACCTATGGTGCCACAGTGCACACCTCACCGACTGAATTATTGCATGGTAGAGAGATGTATATTAAATAAAATATTGCTCAATTACAGGAATTTACATCTGATATATCCCTGCAGCTGGATATAAGACAAACTGTTCAACAGAAACAGCACAAATGTAAGACATACAGATAAACATCATGGGGCCTAAGAACCCAAAGTCAAATGTGGTTCGTTATGAAAAGGAGACCCCAGGTTCACATCTCCACTGGAAAATTGTTGCATAAAAAGAACCTGGCACTTACAAGCTGTGAGATGGTCCACTATGGAACGCCATTCAACTTGCACCTGCTTACCAAGAGTGAAGCAGAGATGTTTCAGACCATCTAACTGGTCCCAGTGATTTTACTTTGCCACTGACAAGGCAGGAGAACAGACAGGACATTGGACCTGACAGACATGCTATCAGAGTCAGATGGCCATCGGTATGAACTAGAGACTATGTTATATAATTATTAACAAAAAAGGGGATTAGTCCTCAGTTATAACTAGAAATTTACTTAGAGTTACATAACTGTTTCTTCTTAGTTATTGTTTGTTTATTTGCTAATTACTTAATTGGCATTTGTTAATACAGTAGCAAGTTACTTTTGCTGCATTATTATTATTACTGATGTAAGATCCGGGTTGTTCTTGAGACAGGGAAATGTGGTGTTGCTCTAGCCAGTATGGCATGTTGGGAGTTGTAGTCTTTGAGTTTAGAAAATCTAACAGGAAGCAGGAAGAGAGTGTGTGTGACACAGAGAGAAACAGTTGGGGGCAGGGACTCCTGCTGCAACTATTTCTGGAACAGCATGGCTGTTTTGTCTAAATAAAAACCTTATTGGATTTCACGCTTTCAATCTTGCCTTCCACTTATCGCTCCCCCTGCCCTATAATTTTCTACAACAATTAACTAAATGTTAAACAATAATTCAGCCCAAGACTTTAGCTTTCAGCAGCTTTGAAAGCATCTGATTTCCCCTGTTTTCTCCCACTGATCTGCAGCTTCTGGGTCTTTTCCTGCTTTTCAGCAAGAGATCCAGCCTGATGAAGTGCCAGTCCAAGGGCTGCCCCTACTGAGACACCAGCAACGCTGCTGAGAAAGTCCTTGCTCACTTTCTTGAACATTATGCTGTAACAAATATTCCACACTCCACAGTTCTCTTCCTTTCCCTGCAAGCTCCTGGAAATAGGCTCAGGCCAGTGACTGGGGGGAGGAGAAGGGTCTCTTTCAGAAGCAGCTGTTATGTGATCCAAAAGTTGCCAGCAATCCTGATTTTGGAGGGGACAGTCCTGAGTTTTTGCGTTTTTCCTCTGGGCAGCCGGACACGGGAACAAAAGTTGGCTGCAGTTCTAACATTTGGCCCCTAGAGGGAGCTGGTGCCTGTGCAGCCAGACGCTGCCCTTCCATTCACTGCTCAAGGGTGCCCACCGTGGGGAGCACAGGTGAGAGCCAGCAACTCGCCCCCTGGGGGAGAGACTCAGAGGCGAGGGGGCATGTGGGGGAGGCCAGAGGGTGGGGAGAAGAGAGCAGGGGGGAGAGGAAGTGGAGGACACACCTGGTCGCAAAACCCCAAGGGGAGGACAAAAAAGGGTGCTCAATGGGGGGTTGCTGTCACAGGGAGTGAACGGTGGTGGGGAGCCGGGGCTGATGGCCCTGGGAGATGGTGGGGTGGGGGAGAATGGCTTGCCCAAAGGGGAGTACCAGCCCACAGGGCCCCGTCATCACTGGAGAGGCCTCCCTTCAAGAAGACAGGTGCAGGTGGAAGGGGCCTAGTGTGGGGAGGGGTGGGAGGTCCCCACCCAGTCTGTAGGGTGTGTCTCTGAACTCTGAGCCATGGGGTCTCCCTGTCACTGGGGTCTTTGGGGGCTTTGTACTGTTGGTCCGTGCTATGTTCATGGTTTACATGTCCTTTGCCTCATTTGGCCCCTTTGGACACTGCAAAGTCCTGACTCAGCCTACAGAGCAAAGAACACAGAGGTGGGGGAGCTTGGGTCTAACGGGCGAAGATGCTGGAAAACAAGGCCTGCTTCGACAGCCCTCTGGAGTATTAGTGGCCTTGGAGCTCTGGCTTACGTGGAGGCTGGTCTTCGGGGAAAACCTTTCAAAGTCTGGTGAACTTTAGAGGCCAGGGAAGTAATGACTTTACCCGGAATAGAAGCAACCGCTAGGTGGCACCATTGCACTTGGTTTTACAACTGAGCCATTTCCTACTGCCTGGCTAGGGCCAGATTTCCTAGGCCTTTTTACCCATGTCATCTCTGGCTCCTTGGCTCTCTGGGGCTGGGTCTCCTCCAGCAGCGCTGGCTGTGTGCGCGTGAGGGGGAGCACCCATGCCTAGCACCACCTCCTCTCCTGGGTTTGTGAGGTGGTTCTATTGACCCAGCTAGAGACAGTCAAGGCCGATTAGCCATGGGGCTTTATAGCTAGTGCTAAACTCTGTTTCAGGGACATAGGGACTCCTCCTAGCGAGGGGCAAGTTGTCTGGGCTCCTTGGATGTCCCCTCAGTGGAGGTCAGGGCTCTGGGCTTCTCAAGGAGCAGGCCCATCATTGTCCTCAGGCCCCTGAATTTTGTGGGGACAGCTGGCAAGAAGGTAGCAAAGGAGAGCGCAGCAGGCTGTGTTGTAGGATTAGTGCTAAGATGGTGACTCTGTGAAGCTCCCTGCTAGTGGTTGTGAGACGGGGCTAGTGCTGCAGGTCTGACACCCAGTCTGTGCTGGAGGGTTTTACGCAGCACAGGAGTAGGCCTCTGGGGCCTGTGTGTCTGGGCCTCTCCTGGTGTCTCCCCTCAGTGTGGCTGTGATGTGGGCAGACCTGGAGCCTCCAGCGGTGTCATGCTGAGCCAATTCTCCCCAGGCTCTTTAGTTAGAAACCTGCTTGCCCCATAGTGGGGGGATGGGTAATGCATTTCCGACGCATCGCCAGCTACACTCACCTCACCTCTGCACCATGGAGCCCCTTCTTGCCACCTTTGGCAGGTGTCTGAGGCTGCTAGGGGGGTTTTGGCCTGGGGACAGGTCTGAGCCAGCTGGTATGGCTGGGAGGACCATGAGGGGCTCAGTGCCTGTACTGACTGGTGTGGGAGGCACTGATAGACTGGCACGGAGCTTTGGGGGGCTCTGCATATGCTGGCTGGTAGGTGAGGGCAGGACCTGATAGGCCAGTCACAGGGCTCATTGAAGGCTGTGCATTCCTCCAGGCTCTCCTCACTGTATTCCATGTGGACTTGCTAGCCCCTTCCCTCTCTCCTGCTCCCCGCCCAGATGCCTGTCACTGCAGCCTGCAGTCTGTCTCACTGCCTCCTTTGGGGAAGGTCAGGGGGTGCGTTGCTCTATGGGGGGCAGCCAGCCTGAGCCTGTGCCATTCCAGCTGGGGTTTGGGGTTTTCTAGTTGTGATGTCTCCCTCTCTCCCCAGTGAAGGAGCAGGATACAGGGTGACAAACAATCCATGCCTCGCAGTGAGGGATTGCTGTGGGGAGGAGGAAGAGGGCATTACATGGGACCACCACTGTGCCAAATTAATGGGAGCCACTGTCTGCCCCAGGAATCCTCACCAATAAACTGGAGAGGGCCAGGGCCAATTACCAGATTTGCATCTCCGTGAGTAAATACCATGCCCTGTTCCTCTTCTCCAGGTCCAGGCCTCTTGGCATCCCCACTATTTAGAGGAAGTGGGGAGAGACCCAGGTAGGTTCTGGGTAGATACAGAACTTTGAGATCTCACTCCTGTCTCATCAATGCACCTCTGTTAGATCCTGGTCTGTTAGGGCCTCTCTTCCCCATGCGCGCCTGAGTGGGGATCAGCTGCAGGTTCCCCTCAGCACTCTCCCTCTGTAGCAGAGGCTTCCTTGCTCATGCTAGTGGACGGGTCCGGATTGGCTGGAGTCTGAAGATCTCAGTTTCCAGAGGAGGCCAAGGAGATGCCTGCCAGAGGTTTCGGGAGTGCGAGCACAGGATCTGGGCTGAGACCCACCAACTGGTTTCACACAGGGACACTAGATAGCCACTGGCAAGCCAGAGAAGTGCCCTGGGAAGCTCACACCAGGGCACAGAGGGGTTTCCTTCTCCTTTCTGAGGGTATGTCGGTCTCTGAGCTCATTCACCAGGAAGGATAGTTTTTGGCGGTCGTGTTTAAGAGGCTCTAGTGGATGGAAGGGTCTCTGCTTTATGTGAGAGAATGTATCAGTGGTGTGGAAGGTCCTTGCCAGTCCAGAAGATGCTATGGCTTTGACTTGGCTCAATGTAGTGGCTGTTAGGTGTTGTCTCATTGTTGGAGGAAAACCAGGGGCACTGCTATCAAATAAGAGAGCTGTGATCACAACAAACGGCCTTGTCGTTGTCTCCCTGAGATGACACACTGCTTGGATTCCATCTCCTGGTGGCTTTCTCTATCAGAAGCCGTCCAGAACTGCTTCTCTCCCTCTCTTACCCTGCCTCCTCCCTGTGACTCAATGTACCCCTGTGTCTACTCCCTACACACTAGGGTAATCATCTTTGTACAAAGACTTTGTCTTGTGAGGGATCATTTGAAAACTCATCATTTGCTGCTCACTATTGTCCTGTTAAAATATGTGCGGCAACATTGTATGGGAAGTTATAAGATTACACTGTATGGTGCTCTTAACACATGGTCTATCTCAAACAATGGAATGTGTGCTTTGCTTAGTTTGCATTTAAGCAGTAAACAAAGTCATCAAGCAGGAAGGGTGGACAAGGAAACCTCAAACAGGTGAGGAAAAGCGGCAAGGAACATCCTTCTCCATAGACCTTTGGTCTCCAGAATCTCAGCTGAAATGTTTTCCCCGGGGGCGGTAGCGGGAGAGAACGGACACTATAAAAAGGAGGGACAAACACCTTAAGGCACCTCTCTCTCTGTCCATCGATTCACTGCACAAGAAGGGATAAAGGAGGCAGCCATTGAACTGGAAAAGGGGTCCTGGCCTAAGACATTTGATCAGTAAGACTGTTGAGAGCAGGTGGGGAGAAAAACTTTGCTTTGAATTTAACATAGTTTGTTAAGTTAAGCATCAGTAGTGTTTTATCTTTGTTTCTTGTAAACAGTTCTGACTTTTATGCCTCATTACATGTACTCACTTAAAATCCCTCTTTGTAGTTAATAAACGTGTTTGTTTGTTCTTATTCATAGATTCATAGATTCATATATTATAGGACTGGAAGGGACCTCGAGAGGTCATCGAGTCCAGTCCCCTGCCCGCATGGCAGGACCAAATACTGTCTAGACCATCCCTGATAGACACTTATCTAACCTACTCTTAAATATCTCCAGAGACGGAGATTCCACAACCTCCCTAGGCAATTTGTTCCAGTGTTTAACCACCCTGACAGTTAGGAACTTTTTCCTAATGTCCAACCTAGACCTCCCTTGCTGCAGTTTAAACTCATTGTTTCTGGTTCTATTCTTAGAGGCTAAGGTGAACAAGTTCTCTCCCTCCTCCTTATGACACCCTTTTAGATACCTGAAAACTGCTATCATGTCCCCTCTCAGTCTTCTCTTTTCCAAACTAAACAAACCCAGTTCTTTCAGCCTTCCTTCATAGGTCATGTTCTCAAGACCTTTAATCATTCTTGTTGCTCTTCTTTGGACCCTTTCCAATTTCTCCACATCTTTTTTAAAATGCGGTGCCCAGAACTGGACACAATACTCCAGCTGAGGCCTAACCAGAGCAGAGTAGAGCAGAAGAATGACTTCTCGTGTCTTGCTCACAACACACCTGTTAATGCATCCCAGAATCATGTTTGCTTTTTTTGCAACAGCATCACACTGTTGACTCATATTTAGCTTGTGGTCCACTATAACCCCTAGATCCCTTTCTGCCGTACTCCTTCCTAGTCTTTTCCCATTCTGTATGTGTGAAATTGATTTTTCCTTCCTAAGTGGAGCACTTTGCATTTGTCTTTGTTAAACTTCATCCTGTTTACCTCAGCCCATTTCTCCAATTTGTCCAGATCATTTTGAATTATGACTCTGTCCTCCAAAGTAGTTGCAATCCCTCCCAGTTTGGTATCATCCGCAAACTTAATAAGCGTACTTTCTATGCCAATATCTAAGTCGTTGATGAAGATATTGAACAGAGCCGGTCCCAATACAGACCCCTGCGGAACCCCACTCGTTACGCCTTTCCAGCAGGATTGGGAACCATTAATAACAACTCTCTGAGTACGGTTATCCAGCCAGTTATGCACCCACCTTATAGTAGCCCCATCTAATTTGTATTTGCCTAGTTTATCGATAAGAATATCATGCGAGACCGTATCAAATGCCTTACTAAAGTCTAGGTATACCACATCCACCGCTTCACCCTTATCCACAAGGCTCGTTATCCTATCAAAGAAAGCTATCAGATTGGTTTGACATGATTTGTTCTTCACAAATCCATGCTGGCTGTTCCCTATCACCTTACCACCTTCCAAGTGTTTGCAGATGATTTCCTTAATTACTTGCTCCATTATCTTCCCTGGCACAGAAGTTAAACTAACTGGTCTGTAGTTACCTGGGTTGTTTTTATTTCCCTTTTTATAGATGGGCACTATATTTGCCCTTTTCCAGTCTTCTGGAATCTCTCCCGTCTCCCATGACTTTCCAAAGATAATAGCTAGAGGCTCAGATACCTCCTCTATTAGCTCCTTGAGTATTCTAGGATGCATTTCATCTGGCCCAGGTGACTTGCAGGCATCTAACTTTTCTAAGTGATTTTTAACTTTTTCTTTTTTTATTTTATCCGCTAAACCTACCCCCTTCCCATTAGCATTCACTATGTTAGGCATTCCTTCAGACTTCTCGGTGAAGACCGAAACAAAGAAGTCATTAAGCATCTCCGCCATTTCCAAGTTTCCTGTTACTGTTTCTCCCTCTTCACTAAGCAGTGGGCCTACCCTGTCTTTGGTCTTCCTCTTGCTTCTAATGTATTGATAAAAAGTCTTCTTGTTTTCTTTTATTCCCGTAGCTAGTTTGAGCTCATTTTGTGCCTTTGCCTTTCTAATCTTGCCCCTGCATTCCTGTGTTGTTTGCCTATATTCATCCTTTGTAATCTGTCCTAGTTTCCATTTTTTATATGACTCCTTTTTATTTTTTAGATCGTGCAAGATCTCGTGGTTAAGCCAAGGTGGTCTTTTGCCACATTTTCTATCTTTTCTAACCAGCGGAATAGCTTGCTTTTGGGCCCTTAATAGTGTCCCTTTGAAAAACTGCCAACTCTCCTCAGTTGTTTTTCCCCTCAGTCTTGATTCCCATGGGACCTTACCTATCAGCTCTCTGAGCTTCCCAAAATCTGCCTTCCTGAAATCCATTGTCTCTATTTTGCTGTTCTCCCTTCTACCGTTCCTTAGAATTGCAAACTCTATGATTTCATGATCACTTTCACCCAGGCTGCCTTCTACTTTCACATTCTCAACGAGTTCCTCCCTATTTGTTAAAATCAAGTCTAGAACAGCTTCCCCCCTAGTAGCTTTTTCAACCTTCTGAAATAAAAAGTTGTCTCCAATGCAGTCCAAGAATTTGTTGGATAGTCTGTGCCCCGCTGTGTTATTTTCCCAACATATATCCGGATAGTTGAAGTCCCCCATCACCACCAAATCTTGGGCTTTGGATGATTTTGTTAGTTGCTTGAAAAAAGCCTCATCCACCTCTTCCACCTGGTTAGGTGGCCTGTAGTAGACTCCTAGCATGACATCTCCCTTGTTTTTTGCCCCTTTAAGCCTAACCCAGAGACTCTCAACACTTCCGTCTCCTATGTCCATCTCTACCTCAGTCCAAGTGTGTATATTTTTAATATATAAGGCAACACCTCCTCCCTTTTTCCCCTGTCTATCCTTCCTGAGCAAGCTGTACCCATCCACACCAACATTCCAATCATGTGTATTATCCCACCAAGTTTCAGTGATGCCAACAATGTCATAGTTGTATTTATTTATTAGCACTTCCAGTTCTTCCTGCTTATTCCCCATACTTCTCGCATTTGTATATAGGCATCTAAGATACTGGTTTGATCTTTCCTCCCAGTTTTGTCCTGACTCTCCTTTCTGTCTGCCAATATAGCCCACACTCCCTCTCGTTTCCGACCCATCTCCCCGGTCTCCATGTTCCCCACTTACCTGTGGGCTTTGCTCACCTGTCCCCGTCGAACCTATCTAATCCAGTAAACTGGAGCGTCGGTAAAACTCCATTTGGAGTAATAAAGTGTGCCTATTATGTCTATGAAAGAAATACGGACTTTATATGAATTTGTATTGTCCAGGAGAGGGCTGAGCCGTATAGTACACACATTTCTGGAGGGAAATCTAGGACTGGCAGTGTTCTGGGGTCAGGGCCGGCTTTTGGCCGACTCCCCCGAATCGGGCCTCGCACCTAAGAGGGTCCCACGCCCTAAAGAAGAGCGCCTAACTTCGGCACCTTTTTAATTTTTACTCACCCGGCAGCACTCCGGGTTTTCGGCAGCACTTCGGCGGCGGGTCCTTCACTCACTCCAGGTCTTCGGCGGCATTTCGACGGCGGGTCCTTCAGTGCCGCCGAAGACTCAGAGTGAAGGACCCGCCGCTGAAGTGCCGCCGAAGACCTGACGCATCGCCGGGTGAGTCATCCCTGCCGGGGCCCCGTCGAAGCTATTCAAATCGGGCTCCGCACTTCCTAAAGCCGGCCCTGGCTGGGTCACCCAACAGTATAACCAAGACTGGTAAGAGCCAAGGTGTGGCTGGCTGGCTGCAGCACACACAGACGCAGGTGGGAGTGACTTGCATGCTGGAGGCTGCTTGTGAGCAGTCCAGGCTGGAGGGTACAGCAGCAAGGCATTGCAAAGGGCATCCCCTGTTAGAGGGCAGGGGGGTGACACAGCTACTCATTAGTCCGGATTGTACCTTGGTATGTCACACCCCCACCTCTCTCTTTTTCCCCTTCAGTTAGGGAAATTGGGGTCAAGTGGCAGGTCCTTCCTTTGTGGTTAGCCAAAGGACCCTCTTGCCCTTGCAGGCTGGAGTAGCTGCACCAGGATAGACAGCACTCGCCACTTCCTTCATGTGTTGTCTTTCTACTGAATTCCCATCCTGCTCAGAAGTGGTTTGTTCTGACAGTTTGCCATGAATCTTGAAAATCTCCATTCCTTTGGCCCCTCTAAGCCAGAGCAACTGACGCTTTGCACGCTGTTTGAGTTTCTGCAGGAGAAGCAGATGGACTCAATCCTGATGGAGAAGCATTGGAACATATGTGCACAGGTCCCCCCCCTCCCATGGCAGACTGCAGCTCCTTCTGCAGACATGAAAGGAAATGGCTACAAAGCTTCATCCCTGATAGGTGAAGAAGAGGAGGGAGCTGCCCCCAGGACAGTCTCTGGCATCTCCAGGTAGGAACCAGGCTGGTCAGATCCAGCCTGTCATCTTGTCACCAGCTCATGGCCATAGATTAAAGGGAAGAAGAGTTGTCACTGTGTTAACTCCAAAAGTAGCTATGGAAACAGCATGGAAAGGTGCTCTGGGATCCAGTTACTCGTCCCACAGATCCTCTAGCAGGAGAAACATCTCTTTGGGGCTAAGCAAGCCAACTCTGCCTGCTCTGCCAAAAACCCGACCCAGCCGGGCAGAGATACCAAGGCAATACAGTTAGGAAGACCATGGCAACCAGTGACATGGAGGCTCCAAAGAAGATCTATGGGATGGAGCTCTCCAGAGCAACTCAAATAGCAATTCTGACATCTCTTCCCAGGGCCCTTATGTTCAGCTAGGGTTCATGCTCAATCAAAGAGTGCCCCTAGGGAAGTATGCAAGCCACCGGGGCATGGCCAGGGTCCTGGTGCTAGAGGCCAGGCTGCATCAATAGAAGCCAAGCTTCTGAAATGTAAAACCAGGACATATTTCCCAATGGTGACATGGGGCAAGGTGGTTATGGGGAGGGATTGGCAGTTCGGAGGGGTATGAAGTTGTTGACAAAGGTCTGTGTGGAACGCTTTGGCAGCTGGGAGGTGAGCTTTATTAACCAAACTGTTGAACAGTTCAGGACCAGCCTTTTGTCTTACAATGCCCAGCCGTGGGTGGTCCTTGACAGGCCTTCAGCACACCAGAAGAACCTGCTGCTGATAGGGCCAGGATACTGTGAGGCTGGGGCCTTCGATCCGCCATGTGGAGAACCAGGAAGAAAGCTACTTAGCTATCTCACTTGTAACTCAGTGAGATCTACATGAGCACGAGGTGGTTGAAAAGTCACATCCGTCGTCCTTGAGCCAGGGTGACTCTGAAGTTCAGTCCATGCTATTTAGAGACAGGGCTGAACTGTCAGCTACTCCTCCAGCCCTAGGTGTCCCTACCAATGGAACGTGGTTCCTGCCCTGAAGTCACCTTGCTGGGCCTCCTTAGTCTCCATGGCTGGGTACCTTTCCTTCGGCTCCACCAATGAATCCCACCTCTTGACCTATGGGGACAGCACTCCCTTCCCTGCCCATTTGCAGAATGGACATGAAATCCCATTGCAAATAGCCATTCCCTATGATCTCCACCAATAGGCTTTAGTGTTGACTTGCAGAGAATCCCTTCTCCGGGTGCAGGGGGAGAGGAGAACCCACGCTCGCCACTCCCTAAAACCTAGACTTTCCCCACACACTGCTGCACCCATGGAGCTGAGCCTGGCCATGAGATCTAGCTTCTGGGGTGAGAAGGGAACCCACACAAATGACACATTAGCAGTGAGAAGGGCAAACCAAATTGTTTAGAAACAATTTGTTCAGATCAGAGTGAATATGCACACTGGAAGGTGCAGTGGTTAAAGCAGGTTGAAATGGGGGGAGCTCTCCCCACACTAGCTAGGGAGGAGGCCAGTGGGGAAGCTCTCGCTATATGCTTAGCAGCACCAACCAGTGGAAAGGGGGAGCTCTCAGCTCTGCTCCTCACCCCTGGGGTGGGGGGATGCAACAGGTCCTTTAAGACAGACAGCATTTCCCTGAGCCTGGTCACAGTCCCAAACAAGAGGTATGCTGGGAATTAGTCCAAGAGATAGTTGGGTAATGTGGGGGCAGGAGATATAAAGCATGCTGGGAAAGAATACACTATATGAGCAGCTCCATTCTTTCCTGAGAGAGACTAGAAGGGAACTGGAGCTAGGGGATGTGCTGGCACCACCTTACGAAAGTCACAGATTGCGGAGGCACCATGGGAAAGAGGGTTTGGCAGCTGCAGTTAGTGATGAACTTTGTGGGGTTTGTTAGGAGCTCCAGCGAGGGGAAGGACTTGGAGAGAAGAAAGGTGTCTCAGGCAGGGGAGCTGAGAGGGCGTGGGGGGGGAGCATCCAGACTGGGTGCTTGCTTCCTTCTTTGGAGCCCAGAGCAGCCCTCAGTGGGTGGGTGAAATCTGCTCTTCACACCACTGCATCAAGGGTGGAGGCTTGCACAGAGCCTCTACAGAGAGACCGTGACCCAGAGAGAGACTAGGACTGTGTGCTTGATCTGGTCTTCTGGTACTCTGAAGAGGAGTGGCTTCAGCTCGGCCAGAGAACCAACCACAGAACATGGGCAAAGCCGCTCCAAACCAGCACAGCAGCAGGGAAAGTGAGGTGGCCTCTGCATTCCCACGGTGGTACGGTCAGACCAGGCTACACTGAACTACTTTGTCTCAAATGCACTATTTTATAAAAGCTTGTGCTCTCTCTTAAATGTCCACCCTGGAACTGGATTATGTTCTCATCTATAGTCATGTAAATCTGGATTAGTTTAATTGAGTAGCTTCTGATTACGTCAGGTTGACTGGGCTCTGCTAGAGCAAGAATAGCCTGTGGTTATTCCATGGCAGACACGAAGGGAACGGAAGTACTGAGGGCTGCCCGTGTGAGTCCCAGAAATGGTTACTGTGTGAAAATGGATAAGGCACTTGAAGCCAAAGGGGGTTTCTACCTCTCCTCGTTGGGAGGAGACATCTCAGCAGAGTCCCCGCCCCTCTATGGCACATGCGGCAGCTGCACATGTGGAAATGCCAGCAAGCATGTACTGTGTTGCTCGCTGTCTGTTAACTGAACTGAGCTGCTGAAAATGAAGAGGCACCAACACCATGTGCCCAGCCAGCAGATGGCTGGCTCCTGGGCCATGCTTCAGGAACCTCTGCTCTGAGACGACTGCATCAAAGGGCAGGGGCACCTCATTTGTCAGTTTTTAAACAGCTTCATACTAATCCATTGGGAAAGGCAGGGGTTGCCCCCTCTGCACATGTGCAGATTCCTTATGACCCAGTGGAAGCAAGAGTGATCTGTACAACCAACCTGCTTCTGCTGTGGTGCCAGGCCCCACCAGCTCCTCCTAGACTCTGCACAGCACAGTAGGTGCCACGCCTCTAGCAGCTCCCGCTGTGGCAGCTGTCCTCAAAGGGCGCATCCCTCAGGGTGGCCGGGCAAGGCAGTGTAAGTTCATGGAGGCTCTGCCTCTATTAAGAGTTGGGTGTGGGTGTAGGAGGGGGAATCCAGAAGATCAGAGGTCTGGTTCCCTCCCAGCCTACCCAGTCTATAGCACCATGGACCTGAAACCCTGCAGGGACCCCCAGGAAGGGGCTTCCATTAGTTCATGGGGGAAAGCTTGGTATAGTTTCTCCTTAATGCCCCCTCCCAAGGTGAGGAGACAGCCATGGAAATGGACAGTTCTGCAAGGGATCCTGGGAGTTAGGCCACTGGCACTGTGTTCTCGAAAGATCGCCAGAGCATTTGAATTGCAAACATGGAGGAGAAAGACGGCTCAGGCACATGTTGGGGCCCCCATCCCTTGACTTTGCTTAGATGACACTTCCCCTTCTGTTACTGGGCCCTCACCAAGAACTGGCGTCTCATAAACAGCAGCCCTCTTGCAGACTCTCCTCTTTCACAACGTGGGTTTGATTTGGACCCTTTAGACACGGTCGCTGGTCTTTCTTTTCCCCACGTTCTCATCTTGTGCACGCAATAACCAGACAGACGGAAACCGCTAACGGGACTGCTCCAACTTTCATTTTATTGTTGAACATGGAATTCAGGGGCAGAGAGGCGGGTGCACAAAAGAGGTCAATTTGTTGCAAAAGGAAAAAAAAGGGATTCTTTGGATGTACATTGGCAAAGGAATTCCTACCCGAGTGGAAATGACTTAAGCAGTAAAGCGGACAGGCTGAATGCTCCACCATGGTGGACATGCTTGGCTTTTCATCTGTAAGGTCTACTTCATGGATTATCCCACGTACAAAACAAAAAGGTGTGTTTTATATATATATATATATATATATATATATATATATATATATATATTTGTGTGTGTATATGTGTGTGTTATATAACACACACACATCCTACATCCCTACAACTCCCGATCCCTAAGGGGTTCAATTACTTGGCCATGCATATATCTGCAGTATAAAAATGTATTGCCGGCTGAGACAGTACTTTCCTGACTGGTGGCTGGTGAGACTAGCCATATGATAAATAAATGGGTGAGATGCCTCAAAATGAAATCTGACCACTCACACCTGTGGGTGTATCTGTGTTCTCAGCCAAGCATTGAGTAGCTGCGCCACTTTGTCTGGGTCCCTGGCTGCTTCCTACAGCTGTGCCACCTGGCTGCCTATGCTTTAAACAGGGCTTTTGTGCCAGGGAAGGGCAAGGACAACTATCACACCAAGTGGAGGGGGGAAGGGGCAGATTGACATATGCTCAGTTCTGCTGCCCAGGAGCCAAACTGAATGTCACAGGTTCCTGTTTCCCAGTGGGTCTTCCAATGAGCAGTTTCTGTTGCTTTACCAAAAAAAAAAAAAAAAAAAAAAACCAAAAAACAAAGACAGTCAAAATTCACCATACGATAGTTAGACAAGTCTTCACAGAGATCCATCTGTCTTTCTCTCTCCTGCAGGGCGTACGCTGTTGTAGGGCTAAAGGTCTCCTTTCATCAGGCTAAGGTCGAGTCCCTGGTTGGTGGAAGGTGGCCCTTCATACGGGCCTGTCCACGGCATATTGGCAGGGGCTCAGGTTGGAAGCTGCCGTCTGAACCGCTGGGTAGGTGAAGTTGGCATGCTGCTTGGCCTTCAGCCTCAAGCTGGCCAGGCTAGAGTTGCACGTGTCCCTGTACATGTAGGGGCTGGCGGTGGAGGCATAAGGGCAGGCACTGGATGAAACGGCAGAGTTGAGGCTTGGGCTGTTGAGGTTGTTGATGTTTCCCAGGTTGTTGAGGCTGGATCCTGGCACGCCAGTCACTGCTGAGGGGACCATGGAGGAAGGCATGGTCATGGAAGCAATGGAACTGGGAGGGGAGAACATGGGCTGGGAGGAGAGGGGGCTGACATTCATGGAGTTGAAGAAGGGGAAGCTCTTGGCTGACAGGGGGCTGGTAGCAAGCCCTTTGGTAGCCCAGTTGTTATACGAATAGCCGGAATACATGTCATCATAAGGCTGCATCAGTCCATTGAACTGAGCTCCAAAACTGTTCTTACAAAGCTCTGCCTGCTGGTTCCTTTCTCGTTTCCTCCACTTGGCTCTGCGGTTCTTAAACCAGACCTGCAAGGCAAGGGGAGAGGGGGAGGGTCATTCCAGTTATTAATGAGGAAGCCTCTGCCTTTGTCAGTCATCCCTCCTTGTACCAACATGGTCATCAGGACAACTGAGTACATCTGGAAAAGGACAGGCTGAGGTGAGCAAGGAGCTTGTAACTAGGAGTGATTACATAGAATTAACCAAAGAAAACTTTGGCTGAATAGCAGGAAAAGTTACTTCACAGGGGTATGGTAGGCTGTGGCATGGTCTCCCAAAGGGAGCTGGTGGGAGCCCCCTCACATAGCCCCCCTAAAACCAGAACAGAGAACTGGAGCATGCAGTACAGGGAGAATCCTGGGACTGTGTAGGTGACCTAGCAGGTCCTTTCACATTCTAACGTCCATGATTTTCAGTATTAATGTAGTCCTGTACGTTTGTGTACATACCCTGTTTCCACAGCTATCAGAGAGAGACTGGACCCTACAGGAGTGGAAAATCCAGCAGACTCCCTTGACATCCCCCTTCTGGTTTCTGTTAGTTTAGTCTGGTTCTCTGTCGCTAGTGGAGATCAGCTGGAGATTCTCCATGGGGATTCCCACCAGGACAGGGGACCTCAAACTGGGCTGGACTACAACTTACTAGAGAGGGTGCCTCACAGACCCTCCCTGCATGGCTGTTTGCGATCATGTAACCCACTTTGCCTTCCATTCTCGATCACACAACAAATACAGCAGTTGCTTACATAGGAAAATATTAGGAAAATACTTTGTGTATTTTTAACTGTGATCTAGCAGCTAGGAGCCGGTATCGTATGGCTTTGTAGATCTTCATAGACCAAGAGCAAGTGCTCTGAGGTGCATGGTTTGAGAACTGCTGCACTAGGGGAATTCACACTTCTTTTTGTCTGTATCTCAAAATCAGTTTGATTTTGTGTTATTAATCTTTTGTATTCATTAGAAGGTGATGAAAGATTAGTTTTGCTGGGATTCTTCAAAGACAAATAACAAATGTAAAAATAACCCCATAGGAAATAAATTAAAATGTTGACTGAAGACTATTAATGGGACACTGTCAAAAACCCTATTTGAAACTATTTTTTTCTTAAGTTACTAGTAATACCTCAGTTTAAAAATATAATTAATTTTGCCATTGATGCACTTTGTTTTGTTTTGGCATTTCTGTCAGCTTGGATGGTGAAATGACTGGTCCGTTTCACTCCTGGGTTCTTATGTTGTAGCCCAGTGTAGTTGCTTAGTATGGATTTAAACCACTTGACAAGTTCCCTCTCTGAGAATCGTAATTTCACCGCTGCCTACTCTAAGCATTCAAAAATCATGAGTCAGAACCCAAAATATCATGTGTCTTAAATTATAATTTTGAAAAACTGTCACTTTGTTTTGTTTTTGGCCTGCCATCTGATTTCCCCCCCACCCCACCTTAGGGGGAAGCCACACATTTCCAACTTGTGTGGGATCATGTTGGGTTCAAAATTCAATCACAGAAATGCAACTTCCCTGTTTGCAAATACCACCTACCCTCTTGTATCCCTTGGGGCCATTCTAGCCCTCTCTACCTCTTCCCTAGCTAGACACGGTAGGCAGCTGCCCCACACACATGCTCCCTTTTCTAGTATGTATGGAACTTGAGAAAGAGGGTCAGACTTCAGGGGAACCTAGTGTGATGTTTGTTTATACTGCTTAGAGTTCAGTAGTTCCCTCATATTGACCCTGAGAGAAGTGTAATCGGGTGCGGGTCACTTGCTAGGATTATCTGGTGTATCTCACTTAATCATTATTGCAGGGGCCTCAGACATTGGTGCACCTTGGTCCCTCCTGTTCTCTGCCTGTGGCACACAATAGTCTAGTCTCCTGTGGGCTGTAATACTTCGATCTAATTTCGGTTGTTGGGTTTAGCATGTGGGTGGTAGAGGTGGCCTGTGATATACAGGCAGTAGGTAGCTGATCTGGGGGGCCCTTCTGGCCAACTCTATGACTGTATTTAAGATCAGAGCCCTGCCATTACCTACACTTAGCGAGACAGGCCTGCCCCAAAGAGCTGACAGTCCAAATAGACAAGCTAAAGGTTGAAAGGCGAGAATGAAGGTCCGGAGAGAAGTGACCAGCCCATGGTGGCATAACAGGCCAGTAACAGAGCAAGTTATAGAGCCCAGGTGTCCTGTCTCCCAGGCAGGGCTTAACGTGCATTTGGTGGAAAGGGGGTCAGACCCACAAATGAAATTTCAGGTACATCTACACTATCGTGCAGTAGTGTAGACGCTCCCTACAGTGAGAGAAGGGGTTTTCCCATCAATGTAGTTAATCCGCCACTCCAAGAGGCAGTAGCTAGGTGGATGGAAAAGTTTGTCCAACATGCTAGCTGTATCTACACCAGGGGCTAGGTTGGGCTAATTTTTAGGTGTAGACCCAGCCTTCTACAACTACAACTCCAGCCATGTCACTGAGAGGTGCACATGTCAGCCCGGGAAAACCCCCACTGACTGGCTACATTCGCCATTGCCCCACCTCCTGGGCAAGAGCAGCCAATCAGAGCTGCTGCACCAAGCAGGCAGAGCTGACACATTCTTACAGGAGGGGAGCAAGGAGCAGAAATTGACCAGCAGCTCAGGATGGCTCCACTCCCCCATCTCCCAATCTCCTCCCCTCTCTGCAATATCCAACCTGGGAAAGGAGAAAGAGGTGAAGAGTAGAGATGAGGCTGGAAAGGAGAACTGAGGGGGAACTGGACAGAATTTGGAGGTTGGGAGGACAGACATGCTGGGCATGGAACAGGTAGATGTGGGGATCAAAGCTCCTGCAGCGGCAGCCAAAATCCCCTTACCCAATACATTCAGGAGCACGGGAAACACTAAATGTGTCTGTGTCTCATACTCACACGCTCCCACTCACAGAGCATGGGCAAGGGGAGTTCTGCAGTCAAAAAACAGACTGAAAAACACAGACTTTTTTTTTTTTTAATCATGAGTTTTGGATCAATCTCCTGATTTTCTAGTGTCCAACTCATGATTGTTGAACCTTTGGGGTTGGCCTCTGCTCCTTCCCTCCTCCCCACTCCATCCCTGCAACACCTCGTCTGAGAAAGGGGACCCTGCTGCAGCCCCTACACCCCAGGCCTGTGAAATAGGGGTGAAGGGCTCCAGGGAGCTGCAGGAGGAGCGGAGATGAGGCTAATGGGGCAGCATTGATGTGGGACAGGAGGACAGGCAGATGTGATGTCACTTCCATTTGTGTAGGAAATGACAGACTGTCCCTCCCCACTTTTTCCAGCCTGCTGTCAGGCCCATGCCCTGGCCACTGGGCAATGCTGTCCCAAGGCAGAGGAAGCATTGAGACACAGTGAAATGGACAGGGAAGAGGAATGGGGGATGAGCACTGAGGAGGGGGGAACAAGGCCTGGGATAGGGATGAAGGCAAAAGAGGGGATTGGCAGTGGTGGCGGGACAGGGGATCAGGATGGTGTGGCAGAGCAAAGGGGGTATTTCCTGAACTGAGTAATGGCTTCTCCTCTGTATTGGGTGAGATTTCTTCCCCAGGGTCCTCTGACCCTGAGCAGCCCAGGGAGACTTTTCTTTCCTGGGGGCCAGAGCACAGGACAGAGGTCTGTTTTTATATGGAACTGGAGGAAGGTGGGCAGTTCTCTGTCTGGGAAGGAGCCTGCCATCAATCATTCTCAAGGAAATCAAGTGAGATTTCCCTCTCAAACACCTGCCAGAATGATGGTTCTTTGTGAACTTGCACTGAATCCAAGATGGCAGCCTGCAAGGTGTCTGCAGCTGGGGCCTGTTGGGCACTGAGAGCAGAGCTGGGTGGAATTGATGTGCTGGAGAAGCCTCTAGTGCCCTTGGCTCTCTGTTAAAGGCAGGTTCTGGGTTGGTTTGGTGGCTGGCTGCAGAACTGGTCTCGGGACCCCTCCTCCCCCCAAGCTGTGGCTGTGTTCAGAGACTGTGGAGCGGGAGATTGGCAGCCATACCCGGACTCGTGCCTCGGTCAGGTTGGTCCAGACTGCTATCTCCTCCCTGGTGCTCATGTCTGGGTAGCGGTTCCTCTGGAAGGTAGCTTCCAGTTCCTGGAGCTGCTGGCTGGTAAAGTGAGTCCGCTGCCTCCGCTGCTTCTTCTTCAGGGAGCCGTCCTCGGGGTTGGAGTCATCAGTCTGGTTCTGCTGGGACTTCTCTGTGTCTGTGAAATGCAAAGGCAGGTAACCTGTCACAACGTAGCCCTGGGACTCCGGCACATGCCTCGGTCCCCAGGACAGTAACTTCCCCAAAGCTCAGTGGCTTGGGATGCAACTCTTTCTCATTACCCTGGTGCTACCTGCTCCAGGCTTCCGGCCTGCATCTCTGAGTCCCAGGACTCCAGGGCACCTCATTCCTGGTGCATGTAATCCAGGCACACATGAAAGTCACCTGCCTTCCCTCCCTAATGCAGCCAACTGTGGTAACTATGTAGGGCTTCAGGAGCAGGCAGCATCCTATTAGACTAAACGCTTCTCTCATCAGCCCAGCCTTACAGCCCCACCCACCTCTAGGTGTAAGAGGAGGCAAAAATCTACTCCTTGTTTACACACAACTTGCACTGTTTTAAACTGACGGGTGGACTCTTGTTTTCATTTGAGTAGCTTATTGTAATGTAGCTTAAACCTGCTCCTAACTGACTTAGGCTAAATTGATATAAGCCTGGGTTGAACAGATTTTAAAGTGTTCACTTAGTGTTTCTTATGCTTGCTTAACTAAAGCAATTTTCAATCACACCGTTTAGCAAAGTCCACAAATCAGGAAAAATGCCAAAGGAGAAAGAAAATGGACAAAGGAGTCGGTGGGAGCCACATGGGAGAAACGTTAGTCACGTCATTTATTGCCATTCTGGAAAGTGCCTGGGTACCGGGGTGATGGCTGCTGTATAAGAGCCAGGATAGAATAGAACTGTCAAGCCCTGGCTTGAGGGAACAGCAGAGACAAGAGGGGAGGGGAGCCAATCTGCCAGGATCACAAACTGAGGCTCCTACAGTAAGTGGAAGCCGCAGATGAAAGTAATGACTTTCCAGGATACTCCGTTCAATTTTACTTCGATTTAACAGGCACATACACACATACATACATACATAATGGATATGACATCTTGGCCTCTCTTGAACTTTTGTCATGGAGAATGGCCAGGTTATGAAAGATTCCCCCACCCCATTGCCATGTCCCTTACAAGTGAATACTCTTTCCCCATTCTCTACTCAGTGGCCATCTAGAAATCCCTTCTATTGGATTTGTAGACTTCAAGGTCAGAAGGGACTACTGTGATCATCTAGTCTGACCTCCTGTATAACCCAGGCCAGAGAACTTCCCCAGAATAATCCCTAGAGCAGCTCTTTTAGAAAAACATCCAGCCTTGATTTTAAAATTGTTAGTGATGGAGAATCCACCACAACCCTTGGTAAATTGTTCCCATGGTTAATTACTCTCCCTGTTAAAAATTTACACCTTATTTCCTCTCTGAATTTGTCTAGCTTCAACTTCCAGCCATTGGATCATGTCAGACCTTCTTCTGCTAGACTGAAGAGATCATTAGAAGTATCTACATGGAGAACAAATATTTAATAGACTGTAATCAAGTCACCCCTTTAACTTCCTCTTTGTTAAGCTAAATAGGTTGAGCTCCTTGAGTCTGTCACTATCGGGAAGTTTTCTAATTGTTTAGTCATTCTTGAGGCTCTTCTCTGAGCCCTCTCAAATTTATCAACATTCTTCTTGAATTATGGGCACCCGAACTGAATACAGTATTCCAGCAGTGGTTGCACTATTGCCAAATATAGACGTAAAATAGCCTCTCTGCTCCTACTCCAGATTCCTCTGTTTATGCACCCCAGGATCGCATTTGCCCTTTTGGCCACAATGTCACATTGGGAGCTCATGTTCAGCTAATTATCCACCATGAACCCCAAATCTTTTTCAGAGTCACTGCTTCCCAGGACAGTGGCCTACATTCTTTAGTCCAAGATGTATACCTTTGCATTTAGCTGTAAACCCTAGTATTCCCACTCATATCCAGTGAAGATAAATCAGTTAAAAAAAAACAGAATATTTTCAAATTGTAAATCTCCTCTTTATATTGTATAGATGCTTCATAATACAAGCCTTGAAGACAAAAACAACCCCAGCAGCCATATTCTTCCCTGCACTGAAGCCAGTGGGACTACGTGCCCTGTGAATCGGGACAGAATTTGAACACAAAATTGCCTCTGTTGAGAGACAACAGAGTGTTTTAATCGTGTGCAGGGATAATCCACCTCATGGAGTAACAGTGTGAGGAGAAAAAAGCAGCATGCATTAAAAATCTTCTAGGATGAGCAAAGATCTAGAAAGATCGCATAACCAAAGAATAAGTATTGGAGAGTACTGGAACTCAGCAATTGCTAGTTAGACATATTTGATTTGGATGGCACATTTTAAGAGGTTCAGTGCATGACACAGAGGGCACCAGAGGGGAAAGTTGATGGCAGAAGAACATGATGCAGAAAAAGAGGATCCTTGATGGACCAGGTGGTATCTTGGGTGGATCAAAGGGACAATCCATCCACCAAGAGATTAGCAGAGAGGATCATTCAGAATGGGCTACCATGGTTGCAAATCTCCAGTAATGGAGAGGCCATATAAGAAGAAGATGAGCAATAAAGATAATATTCCGTTACAGGCTGGAGAATGATATTTTGGGGGTGGGGAATAAATAAATAAATAAATAATCCTGGCTTTATCCTCTCTTCGATCTAGAGGCCTGAGGAAATGTGTTTAATTGAAAACCCAGTTTTCTACTGAAGTCCCCCCTCCCCCGTTTTGTTTTTTAAATGGAAATTTTTCAACCAATCCTAACCATAACTGATCACAACACTATTGAACTGGGGGAGGAATCATAACAAAAACTAGCGCTGACACTCAACTTCAGGTGGGGGGATTAAAAAATTGATGCAAGTCCAAGCACAACAAACTTGGCAAAGATGTTACTTATCTATATAGAGCTATAGCGATCTGTCTAATCACACAGAAAAATAGGAAGGCAGGAAGAAATACAGTAAGATATAATGGCAAGGTAACAAAGGTTATTCAAATTCAATGGATATTCTTTAGAAAATGGAAATTCAGCCCTAGTGAAGCCAGCAGAATGGAGTATATTAACTATGGCTGGTAAAATATAAGAAAGAAATTAGGAAGGTTTAAGAATGAATTTGAAGGGTAAATAGCCAAAGATACGAACTGCTAACAAGAATTTCTTTAATTATAGCTGCAGCAGGAAACCTGTGAGAAAAATCAGTGGGTCTGTTGAATTAGTAGAGAGTAAAGTGAGCAATTAAGGAAGGTAAGGACACTGCAGAGAAATCAGATCATTTATTTGCAGGCTCTACCACTGAGGATGGTGGGGGGGGAGAGAGGATAAGAGGGACTTATTAAGGAGCCCACTGGTCCAATAGATTCTCTTCTTGCATGGGAACTAAATTGGGTGCTCCTCTCTACCCTTCTTCATTTAAAGAGCAAAAAGGCACATATAATGAAATGGAAAGGCAACTCATGTAAAATTGACCAAGGGAATTACCTTTCTACAAACTGCATATTTAGCCTGCGGAACTCCATGCCACAGGATATCACTGAAGTTAGTAGTGAGTCAAAAAAGGACTGGACACTTATCTCGATAAGCGTGAAAACACCTGCAGTTACATAATTAGGATATAATAAACACTTATGCATCATGTTATAAGCCAACCACTAACTGACAGAGTTTAGAAAGTTTATGCCATAATAGTTCATTAGTGGGTTCTTTGTCCCTTCCTCTGAAGTGTCTGGTTCTGGCTCTGTTAGAGATGGACTTCGGTCTGACTTGGCAATTCCTATATTTCCATTCTTTCTTTGCTTGTCCTCTAAGAGAAGTTGTGCATATGGTGCTATGCATATTCTTGTTGGCTGGTTATATGACAGTAACACCTAACTAAATCAGGCCATTCTGCTAGGCCCAGTCCCTGTCCCAATCAGCTTCTGCTTTTACTAATCCCCAACTCTTTCCTGTGGTATCCCATTGCTGCACAAACAGTAGGGCCGTCTATATGTCATTGCTGTGAAAATCCGCCTCTAATTACTTTTGAGAGACACAATGGAGGAAAGTATAATTTAGGCTGCAAACAGCCTTTGTCAAGGAGCAAATCCATGGCCCAGGTTGGAGGAGCAATGTCTGGATGACAGGGAATTAGCTGATGTGAATACAGCCTATTACTAGCAAAGTGAACTAGTACAGGAAGGAAGAGGAGTCCCATATCCAACCTGAACCTTCCAGGCAAATGTGTCTCAGTGTTAATGTGTGAACTGAGTGCTGGCAAAAGACACCGCATTGATCCCCTGGAATAGGGATGTTCTCTACTGATCAACAGCACAGGCAGTGGCAATATAGGCTTCCCTCATGCTGCCCCACCAGCCACCTCTTAAGGATGGGAGGTTAGTTCTCTCCATTGCCCATTTAACCCTTGGCCTCTCAGCTGCATTTAAGAAGAAGGGGGCATGTCAATAGGCATAGACAACTGACCATTAGGAAGCCGAGTGAGACCCCCAAATATTCAACATAAACACCTAACCAAACATCAGCTCACGACAGCCAGACATGGTTTGGCAGTGGAGGAAGGCTCCATGCCCCATCATCAAACCTCAAGCTCAGACAGCTTCTTCAGCTAATGTTGTTTGAGACTATGAAAAATGCTGAAGATGTGTATTCAAAAGGTGGAAATATGTAGTACCTAAAAATAGACCCACAGGAAACTGCTGTACCCTTGTGACACTCTAAGCACTGCTATAATTATCTAGATGTGGGGACACTGCCCATTTCCTGAGGGCTCTTTGGAAGCAGATGAATTTCTCTGGCCCCCATTGAGTTGATGCTCTTTGACAACAACACGTGCTTTTAATGTGTATGTTACAGTTGTGGTTCCAATGGAGACTATATTCTTATTCCTCTGATCTGAACCAATGTCATAGGAGAGGGACTCAGCCCTTGTTGGCCTCTGAACAGATTAAAAAGGGAATGATGGTAGATGCCATTTCTGAGCACGAAAGTAATGGTCTGACTATCCACGAGGGGACAATATTCAGTTAAACCCTCATTCATTTTGTTAGGTCTGAAACCCTTCACAGAGAGAAGCACGGGTGTAAGAGCCTGCTTGTGAGAGTCAATGGCAAAACGCCACCAACTTCCAAAGGAATTGATGCTAAGGTAGTAATGATGTGCCCCAATCTGCAGCCTTTGCTCAGAATGCCTACTGAGGGCAGGAGAAGCTTGCAATGCATGGGACATAGAGGGATGGTGTAGACATATAGCCCATGAGCAGTGTGCTATATCATCCTTAGTCTCAGGAAATATCTGATTTTGTCACCATCTAAGCCCAAGGCATCATCACCTTTGAGCAGGGGTGCAAGACTGTCCAGGTAATTGTGTGGAACCCAAGGAGATAAGGGGAATCCTGGTCCTAATCTTACAAATCTCAGCACACATCTGCAGAGCAGCATGCCCAGTGCCCTTAGTGTCCTGTTCGCAGTACCCCACTCCCAAAGGACAGAAGCTCTGTACTACCAGCTAATGGTTGCAAGTGGCTTCTGCAGAGCAAACTTCCCATGGTGGTATAGTATTGCCAGGGGAGCACCATGCTTCAGGGAAAACACCTTCCTTCCCATTCTTGCTGGCCCTGGCTTCCCCGTGTGGTGTGTGTAGGGAAGGATTTTCAGCATGGCAGAACCAAGAGAGGATCGTGCTGTGCAGCTGGAAAGGAAGTAGAGGGCGCACTAAACACCCACTGATTAAACCTCACAGCTGCCCAGGACACTGATCATTGAAGCTTAAGAATTTAGTCCTATCTGGTAGCTGGGGCAACCAAGCCCCAGAGCAGGTGAAGTGACTTGCCTGAAATCACAAAGCAAATCAGGAGCAGAATCCTGAATGGAAGTCCTGAATCCCCATCCCCAGTTCCAACCAGTACCCACAGCTGATTAGTTGCAACAGAGTGTGCATCTCCAAAGGCAGCAGGGTAGTCTTTGCACTGGGGAGAAGGTGCTCATCTAAGGTGACCAGACAGCAACTGTGAAAAATCGGGATGGGGTGGGGGGTAATAGGAGCCTATATAAGAAAAAGACCCCAAAATCGGGACTGTCCCTATAAAATCGGGACATCTGGTCACCCTATGAATCTGGCCAAGGTTTTTCAACTGAGGAGGAATGGAACTGGGCTCTTGCAAAGAGAGCGGCCAGCCAATTTAGAACAAGGTAGAGAAATGGTGACATCATGGGGAGGCAGCTACCAGGTATGAGGGTAAAGAGAGAGAAAGGTAACTGGAAACAACAATTTGAGTAGAAGAAAAACTAAGGCCAGGGAACAATAGGTTAGAAGAAAGGAGGGATTCAGACTGTCTAATATACATTTGAGTTTAGGACTGTTCTGTTCGTTATGCCAATGGCTGCAAACCAGAGAGAGTAAGTAATTAGCATGCTGAAAGAGCATGCTCTTGGTATCTGCCCAGACCTCTAGCAGGGGTTGTGCACTCTGACAAACCCCAAGATGATAAATGGCTTTTGTGGCTCCGATATAAACAATTTCCCTTTACACCGAGATTCTAGACTCCTTTGAAACGGGCTCCCGAGATTTAAAGCGTGGTCATGAAAAGGGGGTTGAAAGGCTCTGCCGGGAAACTGGATAGCGAGGTTTTGGCTACAAAGGAAGTATCAAGGTGCTAATGACAATTGGTAACACCTGGCCAGCAGGTCAGGGAGGCATGGTGACACACCTCGCTGGGATGCTGGAGAGGATAGGTAGGTTGAGAGTACGGGCAGAGGGGAAGGAGTAGGTTTTCATCTCACTTAACCAATATTTGCACTTCAGTTTAAGGCTCAGCCAGCCCTGCTGTCTCTATCTAGGCGCTGCTTAGCTTTGATGATTGTGTGATCCCCCCCTTATTTTCTACCCAAGGCCAAACAAACGGTGCTTAATGAAGATACGCTGGGCTAACTGCGCAGGCTGTTCAATTAGGGGGGGTTACTTTAGGGGCACCAGCCAGAGACAGCTGGTCCCTTGGGAGGTGGGATTAGGAGAGAAGGAACCGTCTGGGCCAGTCAAGGCCCGCAGGAATTGCTATTCTATCGCGGAGGGAGCGCGGGCTGGTCCCATGGAAGGGAGAGTCCGGAGCCCTCGAGGGGGCAGATAGTTGGGGGCAGTGCTTGTGGGACCAGGGGCGCGGAAGGATCGGGGACCAGGGGGTGGGGAATGTCCCGGAGAGCAGAGAGTGGGATAAATGTGTTGTTTAGAGGCTGAGCTATTGCGGTGATGAGTTCTGCCACTTCTGTACAGCGCAGATTTGGTGCTAATCAAACATGGGGCAGAGCAAACAGCGCGCTGGCCGCTGGCTCTGCTCGTTGGCTACGTGGCACTCGCTGGAGTTGCAGTTAGGGGCACGGATCGCTTTGCACGGCGCTCTTCCACGGGTTCCCCGGTCCCCTGGCACTGGCCTGTGTAAACCGAGCCGGAGCAGAGAGAACTAAACAGGAAGCTGCTGACGCTCCAAAACCAGCTCTGGCCGATAAGAGATCGGTGCACTCTGACTGAAAACAACCAGATGGGTTACCTGGGAACCGTGCAGGGCTGGGGGAGGGGCTGTTCTCAACGCTTTATTTCCAGAATAAGGGGCAGAGCAGTTTACAGAGGCTGGATTCGTTCCGCTTCGGGTTTAGCCGGGTTGATGGGGGGAGTCCAGGAAAGTTTTAGTCCACAGGCTGCTGTCCCTGTTACATATCCCTGGGGGCTCAGAAAGCCCGTTTGTTGCAGGAGCCGCCTGCCTGCGTTGGTAACTGAAGAGCGAAGCGACAGATCTGCGAGGGGCGCGTTACCTGCTGCTAGGGATGGAAGGGCTCGCCATGGCCACAGGGAACGGGTCAGGGGCGCTCGGGGGAGCGGAGACAGGTGGCCAGACCCGCGCTGATCTCTGCAAGTGTTTTTTGCTGACGCCTTTATCCGATCAGCCGGAGCAGAATCTGGGCCCAGCAGGCGGAAGCGCCCCAGAGAAGATGCTTGGTTCAGTGTAAAGCTGCTTGTAACCTAGGCTGCTCCTGAGGGCGGGCCGCAGGCAGGATAGTCTGGCAGAGTTTCCCCGGGGCTGAAGGCAGCAGGGAAAGGAAGGGCCCTGTGCAGCGGTGTGCGTCCCGGTAGTGGCGGGGAGACGGGTACAGGTTTCTGCTCTATGGAGCTGCAGCTCACTAGCTCAGAGGCTGCCGCGGAGCGCCCAGCTCTCTGGAGAGGGAGCGCTGCATCAGCTAGGGAGAGGGGGAGGCGCTGGGCAGGGAAGGCAGCGATCAGGAGGAAGCGTCCCTTCCTCAGTCACCGTTCAAAGTCCCAGGAGTCTGGTCCCAGCGGCTCTACCGCTCCCCGCTCTGCCTGCAGCGGCGCTGGCCTGTTGGTGGCGCACAAGTCCCAAACCGCAGGGAGTCCTACAGGCGGTGGAGGGGACAGGAGGGCGGTAGATTACCAGACAAACTGGGAACCGACTCCTGCGCTCCCTCGCCTAACAAGAACCTGGCCACGTTCAGTGAAAAGCAGGCGAGGCATCTCCGGGTGCCCCCGGAACACGGTGGAACTCACTGCCACAAGGTGAGGCTAAGAGCTGGATAGATGTAGGGTTGGACATTTACAACGGGTGAGATCGGCGACGGTTCCATTAGCCAGCGAGGATGCGGGTAAGGATAAATCCTTGTGGTTCAGGGAATGACCCGCCTGGCCTGGGTTTAGGAAGACAGGTTGATTTAATAATTAGCCGTTAGCAGAGCAGAAAGCGGTCCTGTGGGCAGAGCCCTACAACCTTCAGTTGGACCCCCCTTAATTATAGCAAGCGGATGCGTCTGGCCCTCAGCCCCTAGCTCTGCGCCTGGCAATCCGCTTCTAACCTGTCCCCAGCAGGCGCACTAGCTGAGGTGCCATCAGAGCAGGGCTGGGCAGCTATCGGTGCGGTCCTGCGCCTCCACCAACTGTGCCCGAGGAAGCTGTGGCTGTTAACACTCCTGCCACCAATACTGACTGCGCCCCATTTTCAACGCAGCTGGTTCCCCTGCGACCGCGAGAGAATAGCGCCAGGCTGGGGGCTTTGCCTGCTGCAGCGCTCGATCCCAGCCCTGATCGCTGACCCCGCAGCCAAGTATCTCCACTGGGGGCTGCTCCCGGCCGGGCCCTCTCCTGCTCCCCGGCACTCCCCTCTCCAATCTGCAGGGCAAGCTGCAGCCCCGGCCCTGTCTCGCCTTAGCCCCCTGCCTTCTCCAGCGGAGCCGGAAAGGGTTGGTTGGCCGGGCTCCAGCCCTGCTGTCGAGTGGCACAGCTCACCTGGCCGGCCTCAGCACAGGACGTGCACGCTGAACCCTGAAGGATCCGAAGCCGGGTGTCTGCACGGTGCCGGGCCGGGAATTCGCGCTGCACTGCAGCTGCCCCCCACCCGTTGTCCCTTTGCCCCGCACACATCCCGGCTGCAGATAAAGGCGAGAGACTGGCAGCATCAGTGCGAGCGGGGGGAGTTTTAACCCGGGTTCGGCGGGCGCAGAATCGAGTCCAGAAACTGAGCATTTCCTCGTCCCAGTTACTCTCCGCGCCAGATCCAGCCCTCGGCTCCAGATTAATTAACAAAGATCTCCTTCTACCCACCCCCACCCCCTCGAACACGAGTATTTCATCAAGAAACTGCACAGGGGGCAAAACTGGCCGGATCGCGCAGTTCTCCGGGAAAGAGACCAAAGTCTACAGGTGGGACCCGAAACAAGTTAGATTTGGGCTGGGAAATGTCACTGAAAGCAAAAAAGCGCGTGTGACATCCCAGCCCGGACGAAAGGGAAGCGGAGAAAAGAGAGGAAGCGAAGGAATAGCGCAGAATGGAAAACACCGGTATGAACGCCCAAAAAAACCGAAACCAGATTGAATTGGGACCTATGAAACCAGGACAATAACCAGACGCTCGGACCCGGGATTAATAATTTGAAATCGACAAACAAACCCCAACAGGGGGACGTGGAATAGGATTTAAACATAAACTGCGCGTGATGAACAATAAAAGCTCACGGCAAAAATGAAAATCGGACAGCAGCGCAGAGAGGGGGCCCTGCGGGGGACGAAATGAAGCGGGTGTAGCCAGAGGCTGTTTTGTTTGGGTGTCTGGGTCGAGTTGTTTGTGTGTCTAGAGCTGAGCTGGTTGTGTCTGCAATACGGGGGGTATCTCTGGATCAGGCGGTGCAGGGATGTGTGGGCAGTGGATGGGGGGTTGCTGGTGCAGTGTGCGTTGTTGGGGGCTGTGCGGGGCAGCAGGCAGGTGGAGCTGTTAGCTGAGTGTGGTGGATGTGGGCGCACTGGATGACACCGCCTGGCGCGCATACGCGTTCTGTATGGGGCACTTTGGTGTGCCTGTTGGGCGGTGCCCAGCGTGTGTGACTTTGTCGAGGTTGCCCGCGTGTGTGTCGGTGGCCGTTTCACGCAGTGGACACGGGTGAGCTGTGAGCGCGGGTGACAGCGCGTTCCACTGCCCTGCGTGGGGGCGGGAGTGACAGCGTGAGGGCGGAGGGGGCTGCGCGTTCCACTGCACTGCGCGGGCTGCTCTGGCGGTGCTGGGCTGCCTTTTGGGGTAGCGCCTATCGCGTTCCGCCTGGGAAGGAAAGCGCTGTAGGGGTGCGGAGCTTGCAGCAGAGATTGTAGCTTGGGCCTAGATGAAGTGGAAGATGAACCTGGCAGCCGTTGCTAGTTGGGGGAGAGGGGGTATCTCCCGGCCGCTTATTGCTGCTAAAGCCTCTGTAGCATGAGTCCCCGGGACACTACAGGGTTACCTGAAGGAGGGGCTCTCCAGAGTGTTGCAGGGCTCGCTGCTCCAGCCCTATAGCCTGGCAGTGCCCGGTACCCAGATGTGCCTACATGATCCCTACTGGCTCCTGAACCAGCCCTGGGCGGTGCAAGCCATTTCCGGGTTCTGCTCTCTTCCGGGAGGGAATCTCAGTCAGTGGGAACCTGGCCCTTGGCTTCCAAGGTAGTTGGATTGGACCTTAAGTGCACAAAGAGCATTAAACCAAAAGTGGTCTGGGAGGTTTGAATGTAACTCCTTGGAGGAGCCTTTCCGCTGAGAGATTCTCCCTGGGTCTTCAATGCCCTTTTCCCCACTTCCAGCTTTGTTCCAACTCATTAATGGGGCTAAAACCGCAGCAGAGGAAGCAGCCAGCTGCAATGCCTCTGAAGGAAGCCATTCTCAGCCAGAGGTCCCCAGCACTGAGGGGAAGTCACACTACTTAGGGACAGCTGGACCTTCCCTCTGTCTATGGCTTAAACTGGGAAAGGGTGTGTCTCTTCCCAGTTCCCAAAAGGGGGACCGACCACCCACCCACAACACATGGTGGTGCCAGACCTTTTAAACAGACTTTGCATTTCTGTGGCCTTTCGTCTGCAGTCTAGCACCAGGGTACCCAGCAAGTCTGTGGCACAACCCAGGTCTCCCGACTTCCCTGCTCTAGACACTGGACCATGCTCCCTCCAAGGGCCCAATGCTGCTCTCACTGAAGTCAACTGCTAAACTCCTGGTGATGCAATTGGATCGGAAGGGAACAGGACGTACTTTGGATCAGATTTGTTTTATACTTTCTGTAGGTCGATGTCGGTCTATGGGAATGGCGGACTGAGATCTGGAGTGATGCTCTAATCAGAAAGCAAGGAAGTGCAGCGCCTCCCTGTGTGCTGCTAGGAATAGGATAATAAACTGTCCCATTCATAAGCTGGTTTCCTTCTCTCCCTTCCATCTCCCAAGCAGCTGCTTGATCTGCTCTCATCTCTCCTTCCCAGGACGCAGGTATGGGATCAGGACAGATCTGAAGCTGTCAGGCTCCTGACTAACCTTGTCATCAAAATCAGCATCCCCGAAACACGCCCACTGAGATGTTTGTTGCCTTTAGCCTGCTTAAATTCCTAGCAGAAATCGAACCCTCCAGCCTGTCTGCAAGCTAAACAGTCAGCTCTAGGAAACCATCATCTATCTGCAGGCTTACAAAGAAGACACCATGGCCCCTTGTTGTGTTAGTTGCTGAGTTTCTGGAGGAGGTAGAAGAGGGTGGAGCCTTTTAAGGAAGAGCCCAAGATCCAAATGTCAAGTGCTGGGGGTGTTTTTTATTGGGCCCACTTTTAGATTGCAATGATTTTGGGTAGGGACTGTCACTGACTCTGTTTATACAGCACTGAACACAATGAGACCCAGACCTAGTAAAGGCATCTGTCCGGCACCCATTTAACCAGACAAGTGTCCCAGGCGCCTAAAACTGATCCCTAGGTCAATGACACAGCCAATCTTCTTGCCAGAGAGACTTCTGGCACTATCACCAAGGAGCATGCAAAACAGAGACATGTCCATTCAGTGCAGGTGCTATGTGGGAGAGCTCTGCCACTCCTTCTGGCCAGGCAGCAATGTCAGGGAGGGGGAAGGGAAGGGTCTCGGGGAAGAGCCTGCACTTACCACTATGGTCCTGCCCCTTGCAGCTGTGTTCGTGTTGAGGGGTCCCAGAATCCGAGAGGGACAGAGCAGGGCTGCGAGCTTCTGAGTCCGTCAGCAGGTTGAAATCCATCTGGCAGGAGTCGGTGGTGGGGGAGGAGGAGAGATCTGCAGAAACAGGCACAGAGTGAATGGGGAGGTAGAGCTCACATCATGCCCCCTCCCTACCCCTTCTGGGAAGGGACCAGCCAATTCAGGGCAGAGGAAGTTCTGCTAGGAAAAGTAAAGGAAACTGCAGGAGCAGGACCCCAGCCCAGTCTGGGTTTCCTGGCTGGGAAGTGGGCAGACTGGCCGCAGCCCTCACTAAACTCCACACTTAGCTGCCCTATAAATCAAAGATTATCTAATGGCACTTCTATTTGCAGCCTTCAGAGAAAGAGCCTCCAATTTATAGGTGACATTCAGACTGAAATAGCAACATTGGGAGCAGGCTGCGTAATGGAGATCTGAGGAAGTGGCCCTGTGGCCAGCCAAGTGCAGTTAGCACCTTCCCAAAACATCCAGCTCTCCCTCCTGTCCTCTTTCCTATCGTCCCCTGGTCTCCCTCACCTTCTCCTTTGCTTCTTAACAAGCTGCTCTGGTCTAAATAATGTTACAGACACACAAAAACAGGACTAGGGAGTCCCATAGAATCACTTCTAGGCATAACGCGAACACAGATACACAGGCATATATGCACAGACACACAGTAACAGAAGGACACAAACAAGAGGGTAGATACACGTGCACAAGTGCTGACACAGAGCTAGAATGTTACAAGTGAATGCCATTCTTTTCGGTGACAGGCTAGACCCATCCAGATCCCTGTAAACCCTGCATTAGTATAAGAGTAAACACCCTTGGGTGACTGAGGACAAAGCAAGCTTGGTTCAGATGGCCCCTTACTTTTAACCTAAAAAGGTCTTAGTTTTCCTTACGGCCCCCCAGGTTCTTCTCTAATGGCAATTCTATGTGCCCATATGCTTCCCCTTCTAACCTACAGTATCCGAGTTTGAGCACTAGTAATGATCAGTGGCTCTGCAGGAAAGCATAGCACCCCACCCGCTGCCTTTTGTATTACTCAACCCCAGTGTCTTCCTGCCACACTCTTACGAAGGGACCAAAGCCTGACAGATTGCTCTATGCTAAGGAAAAGCTAAGGTGGGGAAAGTGCTTTCATCCTAATTTGGGGTATCTGAAGGTTACCAGGGGTCAGCTTCACATTCCTTCCAGACTAGTAAGAGTTAAAGGCCCTACCATGTGTAGCTAGAAAGGGAAGTTTCTCTAGATTTGCACTAAGGTCTCAAATTTGACCTGTGACCTTGTTGTCAGGCAGCACTTAATATTCTTATCCAACTGCGCATGTGCAATATTTTCTGTGCTCTTACTTCATTAAGAGTGAACAAAACACGCTGATTTCTACAGTGACCTTTACCTGTGCTAACTATTCCCATTCTATAGCCAGGGAGCCCCACTAATATTGAATAGCAGCTGACCTGAGGCAATACACTGGGATCCAGAGTAGGATTTCAAAGCTTCCAGAGTGTGGGGCTGTTCAGACCTGGAGTTTTGGATTTAGACATTGCAGATATAGGATCAGTTGTGACATTTGCATCCTGGTTTGGAAACATCTCCTACGCTCCCAAAATTCAGTGGCTTAGGAATTGGGATTTCTAATCCAGGGCATTTGGATGGGATTCTCTAACATGTATATCATAAGCAGGGATAATAATTATTTACTCTACCTCATAGGGTTGTGGATGATAATTACATGGGGTGAGGTTTTCAAAAACACTCAGCATTTGCCTAGTTCTGCCCCGACTAACGTCAATAGAAGAACTCCCATTGAGTTTAACAGGGAGAGAGGCCAGTGCTGAGTGCCTTTAGTGCATGTTAAGTGCTTTGAGAACCACCAGAAGTGGAAGAGCAGGGTCTTATTAATTCTGATGACTATTATCCAATAGCTCCTATGACAGATTTCGGTTTAAACCCATGGGCAATTTATCCTCACTCCTCCTACGAACTCATTTAGTCAGCCCCTCAGTTCAAAGAGCCCCCAGAGTTCCGACACATGTGTCTTGACACTGATCTGAGTCAACCTCCCCTTTTTTCCCTGCTCACTTTGTAAGGTCTGTGTCTTCCCGAATGGACACAGTTGCCCTAGTGCCCATTTTCCAGTCATTTGTCTTGCTGCAGGCTTCCGATCCCCTGTCCAGGGTGGGCGTGGCAGGAGCCCCTCATTTGTTCTGAGGCAAGTTCCAGTTTCCACCGCATTGCAAGCCCGGCTTTTGATGTCTGCAGACTGCATAAGCTCCAGGCAGGGGCAGGGCACAGCCCCGTTGCTTTTCACCATGTGTATGTACACGAAGTGATGTGACAGGGGCTGTGTTTTCTTTAATACCTTTGCATGGAGTTGGAGGGAGTCCATCTGCTGCTGATATTGCCAAGGTTTTTAGCATTACTCCTGGAATTATGCAGAAACGCGCAGTGAATTAATTCCTTGGATTAAGGCTTGATTAAGATGTGTGTCACTTTGCTGTCTCAGAATTTATTAAGAGCCCTTCCTGAGGAGGCAGCAGATGGAATTTCTGCCCAATGTTTGTAGATGATAATTTCCCCTCTTCTACAGCCATTTGCATATGATTGCATCTGTCAAGCACAATTTCCTCTCTTCTAGGGCTTGACTCTGCACTGGACCAGATTTAAGGAGGAATTCAGACTCCTGCCTGTCTGCAGCTAAAGGACATTTTCATCCTATGTGGGGTCCTATTTGCATAGGGGCCTCATTCTCTCCTGTCTTGCATCTTGTGGCATCATTTACATCTGTGCCAACTGGGATGGAAACACTAGCAGACCAGAACAGGAGCATTTTACAGCCACTTTGCCCGGCTGTAAGTGACGCCCAGGTGTAAAACAGAGAATCCAATCCCCATGGTTCAAAAAACACATTCATTTTTAAACTGCTCCAGGCTGACAGTATAAACAAGCTTAAACCAGCAGTGTGGACACAGCATAATCTGTTTAAACCATGTTAAAAATGCTTTTAACTAGATAGAGAACTAAACTAGAACCTGTTTTTAAAAGTGGTTTCAACACAGTTTGATTCCATCTATTACCGAATCAGGTTAGAAACCATTTAGCTAGAACTGTCTTTAAAGATAGTGGTTAGATTTCTTTGAAGCTTAGTGGAGTTTAAGAGATGGGTGAATTTTCCCCCTCTCATATAGGGAAGACAGTGAAAGGTCTCAGTCTTTCAGACCACTGAAACTCCACCACAGGGCAGACTGCAGGTAAGCAAGCACCTGGGAGTATCTGTCCACCCCGTTATGCTGCGGAAAGGATCTGTGATGGTGCAAGTGGCACAACATAAGCATTTACATTGATACAGCTTCCCCAAGATCATCTCAGGCAACTGGTAGAGAGTAGACATAGCCACTATTTCAAGACCATAGACTTACATAAATATCCAAGCAACGCTACACAGCATTGCTAGATTTTTACCTTGTGATTTATGTCCTTAGGGAAAGATTTTACCATTGAAGTCAGCTTTTGCTCAGTTACCACATGGTCACATTTGAAATATATCTCTGTATCGTAAAGGTAATGTAAATTCTAAAGCATGAATTCTCAACCTTGGGAGTCATGACCACTCTAACATGCCCCTATTGCTAAATGAGAGGGGGTCTAGCATGGCAAAGTTCAAGAAACACAGCTTTAAGGGTAGCTACTGTAGTAGTAATATGAAAGCCAGGCTCGCTCAGAGTAACTGGTGCTGTAGTCCTTACAGAGCAGAGAGCAAATATATGTTTCCTTGCAGTGTTTTCATTGGATAAGCGTCAGTCCCTTCCCCAAGGTATTATGCAGAGTTCGTGCACGTTGTTTGTTTGTTTGTTTGACTCTAGTACTGGGGCAAGGTGATGGCACGACAGTCCTGGAGACAAAAGTTCTCAAGCAGCCTAAGACTGGTACAACATGGACAATGGCAGGTGTTCTTCATGCACTGTTCTAGTATTGCCACCCCACAAGCATTCATAATGGGGCCTGACTCATAAGACTAGTTTAAAAAAGTTGGGGGTTTGTGTGTTGCCTGTGCTTTTGGAGCCTTTAGGGTACACTCTTCTTATAGTTACGAGCGTCTCTCCACGCCAAAAAGCTTACTTCTTCAAAAGGAAAGCTAAGGTTCTCATGTTGTTACATGACTCCAGGAGCTGGGCCTTTAAGAAAAATAGTATCACAAACCTCACAGTATAATCACAAGAGCAGGCAACACCTTCACCACTGTGCCTCTGCCAGGCTGTGGAAGGTGGTGAGAAGAGAATGATCAGTCTGTGTCACTATCAAGAGATGGGTCAGTACTGGAACAATTTTTACAATGGGGGTGCTTTAGGTGGAAACCATGTTTTTGGGTTGTTATTACTATTTCAAGCCAGGGGCTGCAGCAGCATCCCTAGTTCCAGCACCTACGGATGGGTCAAGACACCCTACCCATTAGAGCAGCAGTAGGATAAATAAGAATAGAAAGTATAACAGACATCCTAGATCTTCAAATGCTCTAACAGACACAGCTACGTACGTATAGCCAAGTGAGCCATAGGGCTCAGAGACACAGATTCCTAAATATATACACAAGAGGCTTTTTCCTTCAAATTGCTACCCATCCACATCCCAGGTTTTCCTCTCCTAGAGGCCTTTTGGCAGCACCTGCTCCTGTTCTTTCAAATACTAGAGAAATGCCTCCATTGCAGAGGCCTTCAGACTCTTCCCCTTCCTTTCCCAGTGTGCTTTACGAGGCAGTGGAAGGGCAGGCCTTCCTTCTCCCACTCTGGGAGAGGAGTATATTTGTTGTGTACCATGTGCTCTCTAGTTTCCTGGCAAGCATTATTCTTTTCAGCCTTCATATTTTACCCCCTTTTCTAGTATTGAGGAAAAACTAACCTAGCCTGGGTGGGAAAGAGGAGCATTCATTCTTCTCTAAGGGCTCCCCTCCCTAGCAAACAAATAGAGACCAAGCCCTATTTGTTTAAAAAATATGGCTTCTCTTTCCTAATTCTAGTGATACTCGGTCACACCATGGCAAATGCACCATGACTTCTTGACTGAAATCTAGCAGCTGACATGGAAGCCAATGGTGGTTTATGTAGTGTAGACAGCTGTCCACTGAGAACTGCTCGAGACTGCCAAACTCATGGCACGTACGTCCCTTGACTATAGGGTGACCAGATGTCCTGTTTTTAAGTGGACAGTCCTGTTTTTTGGGACTTTTTCTTATATAGGCGCCTATTACCCCTCACCCCCTGTCCCGTTTTTTCACAGTTGCTATCTAGTAACCCTACTTAACTACCATCAGATAGCAAAAACCTTTTCACATGACAACACTGGGCAGACTTGGACTAGTAACTTAAAGATATAAGGTTGTCTATCTGGTTGCTTGGTGCTATGAGGTAGGTGCTGTGGCTCACCCCCAGAGTGGCGATATTTCAGTACTGGCTCGCTACGCTGTCTCAATAACCTCTTAGGATCCACCTTCAGGCTGAAAAAGTCTCTAAATGTCATAATATAAACTGGCAGAGGAGAAGAGCCCACCTCTAGTTGTCATCTGAGATTAAGGTGCAATTGAATTATTACATTGGATCTCCTAAGGAAAGACCCTCTCTTCCGCTGCTCCATCAAGCCAAGATATCAGGCGGCTGGAAAGGGCTCTTCTCCTGATGGAATTTAGTTGATTAATTTCCCTCTCTCTCCTACAAGTCCCTATTCCCCTTGCACTCCTGTTCACCCCATCCTGTGGGCAGGTTTATTTTTAGCCACGATAAACATTCTGAGGTTTATTTAATTGCAGTTTCATGAGGACAATGTGTTTCTCTTCACTTTGGTCCCTGAGAGAGGCCGGCCTATGGTAGAACAGCTCCGCCTTCCTGTTCCGGCTCGTCACAGGGGAATAGGCAGAGGGTGTGAAGGGGTTCCTGAGGTTCCTGCCTGTCCGATCCAGGAGGAGCACTCAGGGATCCAGATTCAGGGAGTTCAGAGGCTTGGGGGTAGGCCAGCCAGGCATGTGGTGCTCAGTGGCCCTGGATTTAAAGTGCCATTGCACCCCAGGCCCAGAAACACATGTGAGCAGGAGAATCCGGCACAAAAACTCATTCAAAGATGTTTCAGCTGCAGTGTCTTTATAGTGATGCTCCAGCTAAAAAAAGGAGGGCAGGGACAGAGGGGTCACGGCCTCCTTGCTGGTCTTAGCTCCCAATTTTGTCAGGACTGCAGGAATAAGACTAAGGACAGAACAGAATCTTCTGCTGCAAAACCGCTCAGTGTAACTCCCCTACGTTTTTGATCTTAATGGAATGGCAACAGGAACTGAGGCAGCCCATTAATCACCAGAAGATAAACAGCAGCAGCAAACCAGTTACTCAGAGTACAAATCCATTACAGGACAGGAGAGTAATCTGCCGTCCTCTACAGCCTTGCGGCTGTGTGTAGTGCTGGACTGGCTGAGCAGCGTGTGCAGGCGCACTCAGGATGAAATGGTTCCCCATCCCTCAGGTCAGGCTGAGTCAGTTTATAATAAACCCTTTTTCTTGGTTTGGCTCTTGCACTCCCAACTGCCGGTGGGCTCTAACCCCAAACTCGGGCACGCTGGGAGATGACACATCTGCTGGCCTTGGGACACTTTTCCCCCTGCCAAAGCCCTCGGACCCCTGGATGTTTGTTGCCTTAGGTTTGGTGGTTGGGTTTTTTTTAAACTGCCTGTTTATATGGCTGGACAAGTGTCTCCCTCGCACGTGCAGATATTTCTGTAACACTGGTTTGTCACTATGAGCATCGCTGGGAAAGCGCCACATTAAGCCCTGGCAAAGGGAACTCCCAGCCTTCAGGAGACAGAAGTACAAGCTGACTTTCCAGCCACGTTCGACTCACGGATGTCGCCCTAGCCTCCAGTGGAAGTGCTCTGATCACTTGGCCTGGGATTCAGGAGTGCTGTCACTGAGTTGGTGAGTCGCTCAACTCTTCTGGGCCTCCATTTCCTGTCTCTATAATGGTGCTAATCATCCTGACCTACCAGGGGCGCTGCATTTTTGTGCTTCCAGGTCCTCAGATAAGAGGTAGCAGGGAAATGCACGTAATTATCAGACATTGCCTAATGCATTGTTGAATAGAGAGTGCCGGTGCTGTAGGCAGCTCAAAGGATGGGCTATGCTTTTACTTCTTGCCCCAGTAATGTGCATGCCACTGCGGAGGAGGGTGATCATTTAACCCTTGGTCCAGGACAAGAGTTTTAATAAATCACTGGTGACATGTGGTGGATTGTAATGATTACAGTGGAAACGTCCCAAGGATTGACAGCTTCATGTCAGTGGGTCCAGGGCAAAGAATTAGGATGGAATTAAATGTCCTTTATGCTTATTTGATGGTCTGTATTGTGTGCCCCAAGGGAAGAACTGTGACTTAGAGTCCCATACATAATAAGCATCCACCCCAAAAGGGATGGAATGGTGTTTTATATGCTTCCCCTGAAACCGTGATGTATCTGGTGTCCCGAGGGACATTCACACCTCCATTGAAGTGAAATTGTATTGGGTCTAAAATAATCTCTTAATCGAGAGGGCAGAGCAGAATAGAACTGGAATACAGCATGTTCCTTAGTTGGGATATCCCAAAGCAGTTTGCAAAGTAATATGATGATAATAGGAATCTTTATACTCTTTAATTCTGCTGTTAAAAGGTATCAAGGGAAGGTATCAAGGAGGTTGACCAACTGGTCAACCAAACCAGGAAATGTAGGTTTTATTCCTTGCACATTGTAAAGTAGTTACTAAGCAGCAACCAGAAACTTGGCCTCCCTGCTTCTTTCCACACCTAATGTTATATTTTGCTGTAGACTTTTAAGAATCTGCAAAGCCCACTATAGGTCTTGCTATGCCGGAAAACTTTCCTGTGTGGTACGTGCATACTTAGGCCAGATCTATGCTACAAACTTTTGCCAGCATAGCTTGTTGCAGGGATGTAAAGAGGTGTGACCCCAGACCAACAAAGCGGTGCTTGCAAAAACTCTTAGTATGGATATGTTTATACCAGCAAAATGTGCTGGTGGGGGGCAGGCATAAACTATACTGGAAAAAGCGTATTTTCACTGATATAAGCTATGTCCACACTAGGAGCACTTTGCCGATATAGTATCTTGGTATCGCTATACTGCCAAAACACTCCTAGCGTAGACATGGCATAAGGCAATAGGTGCTACAGAAGAGTTTTCAAGAAAAAATAATCATACTCATTTTGGTGGGGGTGGGGTTGAAGCTCATTTACCTAGAAATTCTGTCTGAAGAAAAACTTGAGACTTAAACAAATGACCTGGTGAAATGGAGAGAGATTCAGTGTTTGTCTAATCTGTACATACCTATAGTACTGATCTCTATTCACTGATGCCTCATCTGATCCTGCAGCCCTCCCTCATAGGCATATTCCGATTGATTTCAAAGATGTTACTCACATGAACAGCCTTGGGACCAGGCCTATATCTACATGGTAGAAACTGCAATGCTGAAGCTAAAAATGTACAATGAACTCTGACACCCTGGTTGAGGTGGAGGCAGCAGTCAGAAATGAAAATTGCACACAGAACCATGCAGAGAAATGAGAGCCAAACACCACCTGTTCAAGCCCTTTCTCTGACAACCTAAGATCAACATCCTATACTCAACTGAATGAAACACACAAGAACTGTCTCTTCCACTCATGGAATGAAGATTTAGGGCCAGATACTGGCTTTGAAGATTTAGGCCTGGACTAAACAGGTTTGGGGTTTTTTTTAGGACTAATACACTATTTTGGTGTGATTTTTTTTTTTATCCTGAAATAATCAAACCAGGCCAATTCTTAGAATGGATGCAGTTACACTGCTATAAAGGTGCTTAAATCAGTATAGCTTATGCCTGTAAACTGAGTTTCTCAACCAACTGATAGTGGTACCAAAACTGTAGTCAAGCCCTTAGTATAGAATCCGTCCAGCCATGCAACTTCAGCTGATGTCACTAAGCTTTGTATGCAGATGGAAGGCAGTATATGACTCAGACATTGCTGAAGACATAAAGGGGCCTTACAATTAGTAAACCAGCTTAAGGCAGCCCCTAATCAAGAGAAATGAGAATGATGCACAGCACCAAAGGTAAGAAACAATGAGCCACTTAATTTGGATGTAATGCACTCTACCTATACCTAGCTTCGGTGGAGTGACTGCCGCAGAGCTGATCTATTTTACAATCTGCCAGCATTTTGAGAGAAAGAGACAGAGAGGGGATTGTAACTTACATAAACATTTATTTTGTAATGAACATCAACAAAGACCAACACAGGCCAGTGGAATTTTGGTTTGGGGCTGAGCTGACATTTTTTTTCAAAATCAGTGTTGAGTGGAGTGGATTGGGCAGCAGTGTCTTGCAGTGAGAATATTGAAAATGCCAGTGGAGTTTGATACCCTTATGTGCCCGCCTCCCCAAAGACCGGCTGCATTGGTTATTGCAAGATTGCACAAGAGGGTGGTTTGCTTTGAAGGAGGTGTATGGTCTTAAAGTGCAAACCCACAGCACTGGAGGGGTTTAGTGTTAACTGCGTCTGGCAACAAGATTTGCTGAGGTGTTTTTTTTTCCAAGCTATTAAAAAAAAAAGGGGGGGGGGCAATAAATCCATTACGCAGCACAGATCACCTGACAATAAAATAAGCTGATGATCTCAGAGCACAATATACAGAAGAAAAGGGGACACTCCAGCTGACAGTCCCTAGATTGGTATGACTCAGTAGAGTGCATCTCTGTGATCTATGCTAGAACTTGCTTCCCCAACTCCTCAGTCTGACAAAGCTGGAGTTTATGGACCTTGCAACATGCCCTGAAGGTCAATTTGTTTATGCAGTCATTGTTTGAGGGGGGCAGTGTGTGTGTGTGTGGGGGGGGGGGTTACTGTTTGTAGTGGGGAGGAGCTTCCTTGTTAGCTGATCCTGTAATTCCTCCATGAACAGCCCTCCCGCTTGGCAAATCAGTGCACAGAAGGTTTGCAGGATTGGGTCCATGGGCTAGCTGATATTTTGCATTGTAAATGTGCCAAAAGATAATTGATCCGTGTTTATAAATAGCGGGGAAGAGAGAGGATAATTAAAATCTATCAATAACTAGTGAGCACCTATCACAACAAAATATATCAATATAGGGCCCAATCCCAGGTTCTGAACTCCCTGTGCAGCACACCCTCAAATGTCCTTGATTACAATCCCAAAGCTAACTACATTCCACACACACATGCAGTGTTCCTCTTGCTTACTGTTGCAAATTAATAATCAAGATGGTGAGATTCTAGAATAATTTTTTTGTTCTTCATTTTGAGTCTCTGTCACATCCAAGGCTGAAATGTGGGAAGCAGTGTAAGGTGTGGAATTTTGGGTGCGTAAGAAAAACAGGAACAGGACCATAATTAATTTGCATACAATTATTGTCCCTAGGAAAGTCTTTTCAAAACAGCTAAATAACCAAAACTTCCCATTTGCTAGTTTATGTCCACATTAGTTAAACAATTCAATGATTCCTCCTACTTCTGGAATTAAAATGGTTGCACTGAGAAATATCTTGGCCTTATCAAAATCAAAACGTGTAATTGCTTACCATCTAATGTAACACACAACTTAGTGGCACTGAGTACAGATTCCTAAGGATTTGTACCCTGCATTCACTGGTGGGGGTGCATAATCCCCAGTTTGTTCTAGTGTTAACAGACATCTGAGCCAATACACTGAGCGTCCTGAATAGGAGGCAGAGGTGGTTTTTTTTTTAATACCGTAATTTAAACCCACCAACAAAAAATTAATCCACAGAACCCTTTTAAACTTGACATGAAAGTGTATATACGACCCTTTATCTTACACCTAAAATTTCCTTTGACCTTAGCGTGGATTCTGTACACAGCTCAGGAGTATTATATGACCCTGTGAATCAAACTTAAACTGAAGGTGTTGATTCAAATTTGGTCCAACATTTAGGTTTTGTAAAACGGACATTTTGCTATTAACTTCAGTTGCACCAGGATCAAAGCCAACCTTATACAAAACCTCAGACCCCCACAGAAACGAGCCAGGAATTTATTTTAACAGCAAATTAAACAAATGCAAATGTCCTTGTAGTATCTGCAGACCAAACGTAGCGGCATTGAAAACCCCAAAACGAAACTAATGGAACAAAGGGGAAATTAATTTCATGTGATTTTCCTTGTCCGAACTCAGAAACAAACAGAAAAAAATGGCTAAAAATAAATAAAGCATTTTAAAAGTGTTCTAATCTGTGGTCTTTTTAGTAAAAATGGGTAAATAAGTGTGTTTAAAATAAGATTTTTAAATTGACAAATTCTTTAAATTCACAAAACCAGGTGGCTGAATCTCCATTCTCCCCTATGACCATATATTCTATACAAGGATCACTTCTGTCATTTAGCACCACCATATATTTAAGGATCACTAAAAAAGACTTGTTACAAAATATGTTGTGTCCCTCCCTGATGCAGCAGGGATAGATAAAGATGGCGTGCAGACATCAGGGGTACCTTTAATTAGAAATGTGATTTTAAAAAATGTAAGTTAAAAGTAATTTCCGGTCCTATGCTGGCTCATTTGATTTAACAATCACACTTCCCTATTTTCAAATTTCAGTCCCCTTTCGCTGGATGATAGGCCCAACCAGTGAGAGGAAGCAGACTGACTGTGGCCCCGATCTAGAAAGCAGCACTGGGTAGGCAGATCCCTGCACTAGTGGGAAGCCCCATTGACCTGAGTGGCAGCAAATGGATGCAGGGGACTGCCTGTATGGAACAGTTTGGAGGCTCAGGGCCTATGTGGGGAAACGATGAAACAGAGCATACAAAGCGCTACTGAATGCACAGAACAAAAACTAAAACAGAGATGTTTTTCCAATTTTTCAGTTACTGGAATCTTAAGCATCAGAACATTATTTCAGACAAATGGCATTTTTTAAATCGGTGTCCCTTTAATTCAGGATGTCTCAAATAGCCACTGATTTTAGGGGCCAGTCTGAGACATCGAGGGCCCAATAGTCTTAACTGGCAAGGCCCCGCAATTCCAGTTGAGGGCAATGGGAGCTGTGGAGTGCTTGGCATCATGGCAAAATCCGGCCCAAACTGTGACATTGGGCACTAGAAATTAACGGCTGTGGATACATCTACACTGCAAAAACAAAAAACGCATCAGCGAGACTCAGAGCCTGGGTAAAGGGATTTGGGTGCACTACCGGGCTAAAAACAGCAGTGTAGACATTTCCGCTGGGGCTGGAGCCCAGGCTCCAAGACCCAGCTTCATCGCCAGGTGATAGAGCCCAGGCTCTGGCCTGAATCAATTGACCTGAGCTCTGAGATTCACTGCTGCTGGGGGGCAGTTTACAGTGTAGATGTACCCTTACTGTCTCTGCCTGCTCCTCCAGCTGTAAAATGGGGATAACACCACTTGCTTGCTTCACAGACAGTCTGTGAAATATAATTGCTTGCAGAGCATTCAGAGATGGCGGACAGTGCACCAGAGTGGGTCTCAGGAGACATGGGTTCTACTTCCAGTTCCACCACTGGCCTGCTGGGTGACCTTGAGTTAGACATTTCACTGTTCTGTGCTTCAGTTTCCCCATCTGCAGAAGGGGGATAATGATACCCACCTCCCTTGTAAAGTGCTTTGAGAGCTACTGATGAAGTGCTACAAAATACTAGGAAGTGTTATTAAAGGAAAGGCACCTAAGAGCAAATTAAAAGTGTATGGGCCCAATCCTGTTCCCACTGAAACTAGTGGCAAAGCTACCCCTGGGTTCATAAGTGCAGGATTGGGCATTTTTGTGTAAATATGTAGGGAAATAAACTGAATGAAAGTCCTGACTGACCCAGTTGTGAGAGAGGGGGGAAGACGTCCCATAATAAATAATATCTCATCTAAACACTTTTCACTAGTAGAGCTCAAAGCACTTTACAAAGGTGGTCAGTACCTTTATCCTCATTTTACAAATGGTGATCCCCAAACAAGCTTTTTAAATCTATCAGTAACAGGATCATTTCTCAGTAGCTCTCTAATGCTAAAGAGCTGATCTATTTCCCTACAGAAAGGCAACGTTTAAATATTTAATTACTGTACATACTGCAAAATGACAGCTCTGTATATGGAGATATAACAGGAATTCTCTGCTCTGGCTAAATCATATCATCCTCTTGCTGGAGGCTTTCCCTTAGGTTAGACTGAGATGTTGATTTCAGACAACTCTGCCAGAGAAGAGCCATGTTGCCCCATACACACCCCCAGCCTCTCTCTTGGCCCTCAGACTATTGATCCTTCAGTAACAGACATGGGGCTCCCTTAAATACATCAAGGAGTCCATCAGCTAATAACAGCTTCATTCAATTCCCAGTCACATTATTATCCAATCTGCCAGAGGCATTAATATTCAGAGGTGAAATGGGAGGGAGGGCAAGGGTGCCGGGGAGGGGGAGCACAAATAGGAAAAGGGGAAATCAAACGGCAGCCTGGTGTCATCAGAATCCTCTTTTCTAGTCTTCTAGAAAATCAACTAATTTCAGCAATGTGTTGACAGGAGTGTCTTTCTGAATAGCCTTGGCATTAACTTTGATTCCAATTTGTAAACATGGAGCATGAGCAGATGAATGGAGTGCCAGAATGCTGCACAAAATTTCTGCTCCTGGTCCTCTCTCTGCACCGATTCCAAATAGGAGGCTCACTCCTGCCAGGTGCTGCGTGCTCTCAGCAAGCTCAACAGATGTGCAGGGTGCTCAGTACCTTTTAGAACCAGGCCCTAAATAACTAACAGAATTTATCTTCCTCTTTAAAAAGGGGAGGAAATAATTGAGCCCCCACCCCAACCCAGTTACACTCCATTTTTTTCTAGGCTACCTTATAGTTCAAGTCTCCTCTTGCATTCACGACCATTTCCCTAGACCAGGTCTGCAGAACCACCATAATGCCCCATTCCCGAACCAGAGCTCCAGCCCTCATTCACCTAGTCTAATAGGCCAGATTCACCTTTTGTGCTCATCTCCTGTCCCTGCAAGCCAGGGTTCACATTCTGGGTCACATCCTTTCTGTGGGAGTCAGATCCCATATTCATCCCATCCTCTGGGCCAGATCTCCTATTTCTGGTTCCTCTCTCTTTCTTTTTGGCAGAGTCTCTGTACTCAGGTTCACCCCTCTATCATAAATTTTTGGGATGCTATTCACAGACAGAGGAGCATTTCCTCATATTGTTTCTGATTGCACGCAGGGAATATTAACTGATCCAGCTGCAATCCATTCAGAGCTTTTAGAGCTATTGATTACCTGCATTATCCTCTAGAGAAAGACTATATATTAAAGGAGCATTGTAACTATTTCTCTGCCAGAAGAAAAGATACTGGCTCTAAAGAGGAATACAACTCAGATATGAAAATTTAAATGGGCTCTGAATGAAGAATGTGGAGCGTCTGGACTGCGTTTCCTCAAAGGTCTCCTTTGTGAAAGGCAGGGGAAACTGTTATCTGTCTCAGACCCTCAAAGGTATGTAGGTGCCCAACTCTGCCCTGCTGTGAAGGCACCCAAATATCTTTGAGGATCTGGGCCCTTCTTTTTTTAGGAGGGTTAGGGATGGCTCAGGCAATTGCAAATAGAAATCAGGGCCTTGTCACTTATTCAAATTTACCCCACGTTCGACATATCCACAAGTTGTAACTATCTGACAGGGGTTTGGTGGCCTCAGTACGTGGGGCCAGTTCCTAGCGGGCACGTGTCCAACACAACCACACGTCACCACCAGTTTATACCATTTGTCCCCCTTCTTAGCATATCACAGCAGACAGATGCCAAGGATTCAGCATGTTATGAAGGCACAACTCCCCTCTGCACCGTCAATGTGGGTCCTCCTGGTCATAGTGGAGGTTTGGCAGGACAGCGTGTGGATAAGTTGTTCTGGTGACTCCCCTCCCACCAGCTGTACCTGTTCTGTGGATAAATAGATTTCAGTTGGCTAGCCACTAAGCCCAGCACTTTTCCCACACAGGGAGTGCTAAAGGAGCTGCAAATGAGCATTACTAAGGGTATCTCTAGCACCCTCAGTACCAGCTACCCTCTGCCAGGAGAGGGTCTGGCTTCATCTCAGCAGCTGTCTCCTTTAATCTAGATCAGGGAATTTAATGAAGACACTGAAATCTTGACCTTCTCTGAGGGCATGGTCTACAGAGGAATGCACTACATGTTTCGGGATGGTCCATACCAAAGGAACCTATGAGCTACCTCCTCCAAGAGATTAACAACAAAGCTAGCCATTCCTCCCCATACACGGTGGGGTTTGGTCTTTGCACTGCTTAGTGATGCCAGTTTAAGCTAAATTGATAGAAGGCCTGCAAGGGGGCTTAAGGGTACCGCCTTTTGGGGGGAGGTGCCAATGTGACACTATGTATCTAAACCCATTTAGTTCGATTGTGCAACTTGGGTGTGGACAAGGCCTTTGGCAGATGGAGAACTAGGCTCAAGTGGCCTCTGCTAAACTCAAATCTTTGAGCTTCAGCATATGCCTCATGTAATGTAACCTCTCTAGCTCTCCTCCAGCTAGATGTCTGGTCTGATATTTAGCTGTGAACAGAGGTATACTAACCAGAGTAGTGGTCTTGCAAGAGTTTGAGGTTATCCCCATGCACAAAAACCAATTACACCCACTGGAGGTTAGCTCTAGGCTTCCCAAGAAAATTAAAAGCTATGTTTAACAGTAATAAAGAGCTGGCTAGAAAGTGGTGGAATTTTCAGGGTAAGGTTGTTGAAAATTTGAGAAAGGTCCCCAAACTGTAACTCCAAACCTGTGAAAGTAGCCTCCCAGTGGCCCCAGTCTATGCTGGGGCCAGAGGCCAGAGAGGTGCAGACAGACAGATCCTCTGGCTAGGGGGCTGCAGGGACCAGCCCTAGGCAATAAAGCAAAGGCTGGTGGGACTGGGGCAGAACCTCAGTGCATCGGTACATGCAGGTGGGGTAAATTTCACCCCCTAGCTGCAGCCAGCTGGGCTTGTATTACTTGCTCCCCGCCAGCCGGATCAGGCCCATCCCTGATATTTCTGCCTCTCTTCTCCGACTCCCCTTGGCCCAGGGTTTCACGGGGCAAATGCTGCTTCCAGCGACCGGCCCCGCTGACTTCCACCGCGGCCTAAGGGAGAATCCAGGCCGGGCTCGCTGCCTCCTAGCAGGCTGCCCCGGGGCGCGCTCTTCCCGGGGGGAGAAGTTGGCTGCAGGAGAGGCCCCGATCCAGCGGGCTGGAACCTGCTCGGCAGCACAGAGCGGACGGCGGGTGGGTCCCTTACCAGCTGGAAGGGCTCAGGGTAAGTGGCTGCTTATAAAGACGGAGTTTGCCGGGGACGGGGGGCGTCCCAGTTCCCCCGGCCGGGGCCCTGGCAGAGGCTGCGGGCAGCACTGGGCAGCTCTCGTGCATGCGGCCCCGCCCGGGAAAGAGCCCGCGGCCAGAGGACGGGCTCTGGGCTGCAGCCAGGGGCCCGGCCAACCCTCCCCGCTGTCCCTGCGGGGCTCACCCAGTCTCGGGTCTGCCTTAGACAGGGCCTGGCACTTTCCCTGCGGCTAGAGCCCCGCGCTCCGCATCCTGCAGAGCCCCAGGGGCCCGGCCGCTCCGCCTCAATCGGAGCCCCCCCGCCTGCGGACCTGGGCGCCAAACCCACCGGCCAGCGGGCTACTAGGTGCGTCAAGCCGCCGAGCAATGGCTGGAGCCGGGTGGCCAGGACAGGCCGCAGCTCCGTTGCCACCAGCGCCTCGGCTCCTTTCAGTGGAGGCTTGAACGAAGGAGCCGCGGTGCCCTGCCCCGGTTGGGACTGCTAGGAGGGGGCTTCCAGCCCCCCCCCACTGGGCTGCGTGCAGGGGGGTGGTGGGGCAGGCTGCATTCTCTGTAGGGCCGGGTCAGGGTCCCACTAGTCTGCTCCTTCCTCACCCTGAACACCCTTCCCCACCGCACCCCCAGCCAGAGGCAGGGCCTGGCCCGGGAAAGAACCACTGCTCTTCCCAGGCTCCTTCTGGCTTGAGGAGGCAGATGGGGAGGCACTGGTACCTCCAGGGCCCTGAGGATGAGCCAGATGCCCGAGACCTGGAGACCCACAGGCAGGGAGGGCCCGGCCCCGGCGGAGGTCGGTGGTGCATGGGCTGTTTTATTTCCGCCGGCTGTTCGGCTCGGAGAGACGCTGGTTTCTGGGACCCCCGCGGAGTTACAGAACAGGTCTGGGGGGCGGGTTCCCCTTCTGCTCCGCTCGCCTGTTCTGCAGAGAAGGCGCACAGGGCTGGTGGGTGTGACACGGGGGAAGGCATCTGCAGCCCCCAACCCCCGTGAGCAAAACTCCGAAACAGGACAGCGCTTCTCGCAGCCAGCCCCTGGGGACCCCGGTCCAGCAGCTGCAATGGAGGGAGAGCCCCCCTCCCCAGCGATGGGGTAGAGGGGCCTGACACTCTCTTAGCGGGTCACCCTAAAGGAACTATATACACAACTCTAGAAGGCCACCCATTAGAGTCACTCCGTACAATCGGATGCAAATATAGTATCTGCTTGTGATTTGGCCTGCTATAATCTGGCCCGGTGCAAATGCTTTTCTTCGCCGTGAAAGTGCTGGGCGAGCTCTGGGCATATACCTGCTCTATTTGTGGGCATGAATCTAGAGAGAGAATTGCGAGGAACGGACAGGTTCGCGTGGGTGCGCTCCGAACTGGATAATAAACATTTAAAGCAGAGGCCACGCTGCAGGATTCTACCAAATATTCGTTAAATGGAAATTAACTTGGGTTTGGAAAAATTTCTATCGCTTTCGATTATTGCAGGTAGTCAATAGTGTACAGAGAAACACGCTATTTATTGCTATATTATATACATACTATGTCCCTGTTGTTAAACTAATATACACACAATTATTTACTATTGTACACTATAATTCATACTATTATACACGGTTTTCTTGTGATTAGTAGAATACAAACACCTAATACACAGGATTTAATTATTTTATACTAGAATTGATACTATATTATATACACACGATTTCCTTGTTAGTAGAATATAGACAACTAATATACACACAATATTTACTTATTATTTTATACTAGAATTGATATGATTTGTTCTGTACACACGCTATTTACTCATCTGTATTGTACAAAGTAAATCCAAACACTTTACTAAAATTAAATGATTGGTACTATATATAGTGTGTACATATACGTAACTTAGCACTAGTAAATCGTGCATATTTAGCGTAAAATTTTATACGATGTAAAATTTGATATTACATAGCAATTTTATTCCTGTCCATTACAAATACTCCTCGTTGCTAATGCACACATTATAATACGGGGTTTTTTAAACGGAAGGTCTCTTTAAGAGGTCTTTGGTGGCGATTTCAGTTCATGTCAAATCTTGATGTTTAAATGTGAGGCGAATGAAAACGTGGCGTGGGGAAATGTGTAATAATTGGATGTGGAGAAGGTGGACGCGCCGGGCGAGGAGTTGTTGGAGCCGCTGTTGTCGGTATCGAAATGCGCAGCGAAATAGGATTGAAATCCTGTTTCAGTGCCCGCATTTCGGCCGGGGAACGCAGGCCTTAGAACTCGCTCTTTACTTGGGACATTTTAATGTTAAAGGAAACCCTGCCGACCGCTGCTCGGGGCTGGATTCGTTCCCTGCTCTCTGGATTTTAGTTAAAGCAAGGGAGCGGTGGCAACTTCATCTCAGTAGCCGGATTCCGCAGAAATAATGGGGGGGGGGACAATGGGGGGGTGACTCTGTGGCTAGGTATGCAAGGGTGCAGCACCCATGCGAGGGGGTGCAGGAGAACTGCCCAGCCCTCCCTCCCCTCCGAGCTGGGAACTGCAGGGAGGTCGCTTTGCTGTAAACAGGAGCTAGTTCGTTACATAAATATCATTTATCCAGCTGTCCAAAAGCCGTCGGGCTGCTTTCCTCTTCCCAGGCGGTGGCTCCCCGCCTCTGCTCCCCCAAACCCTCGCCCCTGGACTCTGCCGCCAGCTGAGTTAGCAGCTCGGAATGGCATTATTTACAGCGAAACCCCAGCTAAGTTAAACAGCTCTGCCCCTCTCTCTCGGCTAAGTGGAAAATGACTAAGTTTAGAAACGGCGGCCGGGTGTCCCGAGCTAGTGCCCTAGGAAGTAAAGCCTGGCTGGACTGGAGGCGATCTAGGCTGTAGAAACGGAGCAACATAAACAGACCAAAATAGTCTAGACCTTCGGAAAAGGGTCGCTTGGCTTAGCCCAGCTTCCCGCAGGCCTCCATGCTGAAGGCGCTGCGCTCTGCTACCAGCCCGGCTAAGAAAGCCCGGTGAATAGCATGCCCGTCTGTTTTCCAAAACCGGATTTTCAGGGCCCGATCCTGCCTTTTCCTGCTGACCCACGTAAGTGTCCCCACCACAGGGGAGGCCGCGGGGGAGTTAGGGGTGCAGAAGGACTGCAGGACTACACCCGTGGTAGAGCTGGCTACCTGGCAGTGCCATGGGACGCGAAGGACGGACAGACACGTCTCCCTTAATCAGTTCCCGTAGGTGCTCTTTCTGCGGGACGCGAGGGCAGCTTTGCAGAAGTTGCAGGGAGCTGACGCCTGAGTTTTAACGGGGAAAACGGGCCCGAAGAGCTGCATGCCGCAGCAAGCCGTCGCGGCGATAAGTGGCGGGGGAGCACTTACAGCGGTTCCAGATGCTGGTGCTGCCGGGTAGCCTTAATCCTGGATAAAGGAGGGAAGTTTGCCCCCGCCCCAGCGCCCGGGCTCCTCCGCGCCTGTCAGACGGTAAGTCCCCCTGGCTTGCTGCTGGGCACTCTGCGCTCTGTTAGCCTGTGACTCATGGAGAGAGACGAGGAGGAGGCGGATTCCTGTCGACTGACTCCCATTCACTGTGGCCATTCACTTTATGGAAGGCAGCAGGCGCCCCCAGCCAGCTGCTCCCCGGCTCTGCGCGCTCAGCCCGCCCTATTTCCAGCTGCGCCCCCCAGCGCAGGCACCGGCCCTGTCCAGCTGTGAACCCTCAGGCACCGCCCCCATCAGCAGGGACCCAATCACAGGCCGCTGATTTGCATCCAGAGGTCCGCCCATCTAATTGCCCGCTGGGGTGATTAGGCTCCGCCCCGTCTCCCTCTATCCCCGCCCACAAGAGCTGCGCGAAGCGAGTGGTAGGGGACTTGCTGCGCAGTCTTCGGGATGCAGAGCTCGGGAGCCGGCGGATTACCCAGGCCTCAGCTGGCTGGTCCCCACCTCTTAGCCCCCTATTCAAGGGCTGTTCTTTCCTCTCGTTCCCAAACCTTCAGCTGCTCCCACCCAGTGGGCACAGGGCTTCCACCACGTGCCCGAATGCAGAGGCTTCCCTCCAGTTGCACTGTCCCTGGGGAAGGCGAGAATGGTCAACCAGCTGATTTTGCAGAGATGCCGGCATCTTTTATCCTGTTGGAGACCTGCATGGGGATATGGTCTTTGGGAATATTAGATACGTGGCAATGGTGTTTTTTATAAACACCATGGAAAGACAGGATGGATTGTATTCCTTGAGTTCAAATATAAATCTCAGTTTACTTTGTAAGAAATGTAGGAAATAAGTCTCCTTCTCAGCCATGATTTGATCCTGTTAACTGCTCTGCTGCACCATCCAATTTATAATGATTTCTTTCTATAGTTTAGCATTTAAAGTTTCGTTTCTCTAAAATCCTTCTTAGAGGCTTGCTCACTTCAATAAGATTTTGCAAAGTATTTTGAGATCTAGGAGGGAAAGCGTCTCTACTTTTGCAGCTGTATTGTGCATCTTCCCTGCTTCACAGATGGAGCCACCACACCACGGTTGTTTAGGGAAAACGTAACATATCAAACAAGTGGTTGATCATACTGGTGGAATGCTTGTAATAAAGGGCCAAAGTGGAAGTCAACATAGTAATAACTTGCACTGTCAGTACATGGCATTTTCTCCAAAGCTAGGGTGACTAACCCTAGAATATATGTGATATTTTCTAATTCAGTTACAGTCTGCCAGCCTAAATATCCCTGGCAGTTTTACAGTCTAGTTTGTCTCCTATTGACGTAAACTGCAAAACTTCCATTTTCTGCATGGTGGTGCAGGACCCTGGCCCCTAGCTGAATGCATGTTGTCTTCATGTCCTGTCCTGATGTCTTTGTACAGCGTTAAGCCCCAATTCCGCAAATACTTGCACACATCTGGTGCTTAATTTTAGGCCCATGAATAGTGCCATGGACTTAATTGGGACTCGCAAATGCACAGACTAAGCATGTGTGCAAGTGTGTGCAGGACTGGCATTTTAGCTGGCATGTTCCAACCTAGGGTGTCTCCCCTTTCCTGCAGACTACTGCATGGAAGGGGTTTACCAGTGGAAGGTGTTTCTGGCACTGGATGGGGGAATACCTATTTCTGTATTCAGCATTTCTTGAGGTCACTTCCATGTCAGCCTTTCCTGAGATTTATGATGCCAAAGGTCACCCTCTAGCTCTCACCCTGATATGTTTTAGAGATTAGGAAGTAATGTTGTGGGGAGTAAATTTAACTCTCTGTGATTTACAAGCTGTATTTAGAGAGCCTGTTAAATGCATAACATGACATATGGATAAGTATGGAAAGATGAATGTGCCAAAAGCAGGCATATTACAACAAGCAGGTTGTAAGGATTTAGGTTTTATGGATTAAGTTCAGTAATATGAACACACATGTTTATCCAACACACAGTGCTGGATAGTAAAAAATTAAATTCTTATCACAATATTGACTATCACTGGAAGCTGCTGCGTTTTTTCTTTCTTCTTAAAATGCAATAATTTGAATTTTTTTTGGCATGTGTCTTTGGCATGTTATTACCACTATATGACCAGACTTGGGGCCACATTCATTCTGAAGTCAGTAGTCATAACAGAGATGAATTTGGTTTAGCTCTACATTTTATAAAACCTGATCCACAGGGAAAATCCTGCACTGGCAGAGGGACTAACTAGATTTAGTAGATCTCTTCCACCTAACATCTGATTGCATATAATTCAGTGAAAACATATTTGCTCTTTAGACAGAGGGTGTTTTGTGACTCAACCTTTTTCTGGATTCTGAAGATGCCATCTGGCAGGTGTACAAACTATATGATGCTCAGGTACTGTTGTGCTGAACGTGATATAAATGTGTAGACATAAATGCTCCTTTGGAGACATGTTTTGGTTTATCTGATTTAGGAAAGGATTTGTCTGTCATGCGATTCAGCTAGCAGAGCTTGGATCTCATCTTTCTCTTTTAGTTCTTGACGGGTCAAATCTTGAAGTCCTTTCTTACTTGGGCAAAATGTTTATAGCCCTCCATGGGACCTATGCCTGTGCAAAGACTACAGAATTTGGTTCAACGTTTTTGCCCTCTGTAGAATTCCAAATGAGAACTTCGAGGGACAGGGTAGCAAACTGAACCTAGTCTTTCCCCTCACAAAGAGCAATCCTTTTTTTATTGGGTGAGGGATAGCTCAGTGGTTTGAGCATTGACCTGCTAAACCTAGGGTTGTGAGTTCAATCCTTGAGGGGGCCACTTAGGGATCTGGGGCAAAACTAGTACTTGGTCCTGCCAGTGAAGGCACGGGGCTAGACTCAATAACCTTTCAGGGTCCCTTCCAGTTCTAGGAGGTATATTTATATAGACTTGTCTCAGTCATGGGATGGGCAAGTGTAGTTCCATTATCACTGTATTGGAGATAGTACAGCATCAGTTATACAAATGTCCTGGGGCAACTGAAATTTGAACATAAGGTTTTGAGTTGGAGGGAACACCCTGGAAATGACCATGGTTTGGATAACTGATGCATTGCACATCCCCTCCTCTTGGGGATCTGTTTTCTGTACTGGTGCAAGGAGATGGGCTAGATCAGGGGCTCACGTGGGGTAGACCACATTCTTAGTGGAGACTGTCTTGTGTGTGCCTCTTCACAATCACAGTCACTATTTCTAACTGTGTAACATCTCTGAAGTAGCTACAGTAACTGCTTATATTGAAAAGTAATAAGGAAACAAAATTATTTTTCATCTGTTTAATTTTAGCTGCTGGAAACAAGAACCAGCACCATGTTAACGGCTAGTTAATAGCAGGTGTCCCATGGACCATAATTTTGGAACTGCTGGACTAGATGATCCTGACCTGAGCTAGGAAATCTTTAACTGGGCCAAATTCCCAGTTACTGCAGGGCTCACCCTCTAATAGTCTCTCTGGGATTTATCATGGTCTGTTTTTAGCCATTGATTTGAAAATACCCTGTAGTAGCAGCTGTTGCTGCTTTGTGCCAAGACTTCTTAGCTATCATCTTGTCTTCCTACAGTTCACTGCCAGAGAGGAAGACCAGGGATTCACCTGAGATCAGGAGACAGATGCTATTACTTTACACAAACACAGTAAAAACAAAAGCAAACTAAAACCACAGTGGAAGTAGCTCCCTTCTCAGCAGAGAGATTAAATGCACAGAGAACAAAGGGAAGGAAGTGATTCTGGACCTAAACAAAACTTCTTTTCCCCCAAGTGTGATCATTTTTTTATTGAATAGTAACTGCCCCTGAAAAGGTGAGTGCATCCTTCTCAGTACAGCATCCCTCTTATTGTACCCAAATAAGACTCTGGGACAGAGGAAAAGCCTGGAAGGAAGCCCTTGGGGCTCAACAGACAGGCTACCATCATATTCAATAATTGAACATTCACATATTTCAGAAATAGGCTTCAGATGTTGCTTGCTCTCCTCCTTAGAATAAGGTTGTGTGGATTCAGTTAATTTCTAGATGCTACAAGGATTGGTGCTATATGAGTACCTTGGATAAAAGTCTGTATTGCTGCCTTCTTGCTAGCTACCTCTTGACATCTTAGGAAAGTGTGCGACTTTCCCTTGGGGATATCTTAACAATTTTCAAGGGAAGGTTACGGGTTCAAGTTCAAGATATCCCAAACTATACCATGTCATAGTGTTTCTGTGGCACGTGTCCATGAGCCCAATACTTTTCATTCATTCTGTGTAGCTAGTGTTTATTGAGGAATGGCTTTTCTGGGCACAGTGTTCCCAGTGATAGCCGCATGATGAAGTTGCTGCTCATATCACTTCCTTATTGCATGTAGCATATTGCATCAAGGACAGCTATCTTCCTTGTAGCTTGGGAACGTGTGCACACTTCTCACAGGCTACAGCCTGAACATGTTGTATAGTGTCCATTGGTTCCCTGAGCTAAGACATTGTCTGGTGTTAGTCCTCCTTTGGACAGAAAAGGAGTGATTCCCCCTTGGTGTCAATTCAGATTAGAATTGCTAAAAAGTGAAACCTAACTAAATGACTATACATATAGTGTATACTGTAGTCTATAGTCTGTACTATACACAATTCAAACCCTCCATCTGGTAAGTCATCATGGTCCTCTCCACTGCTCTTCTGACAAAGATCTGTGCATAGCTCATCCTGAATGGCAAAATAAAGTGGCAGTTCTAAATAGTGCCCTGTTGAGTCATGTCTTGACCATGTGTAAATGTCTATCAGCAGGGACGGCTCTTCCATACAAGCAGTATAGCAGCCAACTGAGGCAGCAGAATATTCAGTAACTCTTTGTATGGGTGACTGTGGGCTGGCAGGGGTGGGCATTTGCTTGTTTGCCAAGGGTAATGGAACTTGCAAAGCTGGTTCTGTCCAGCAATGCAGGCTGCAATAACAGAGATGGCTGGCTGCAAATTTTGGGTCTAGTAAACATTGCTAACAAATTCATGGATGAAGCCTATATTGATTTGGAGCAGGGTGAAGTAAGCAAGAGAGCAGGGCTGGGGGCACACTTGGTCCAAATGAGGGCCACTATGGCAGCTGTCAGTCATTTAACAGTAGAGATGTGCCCTATGGAGACAGCCTGGAATTCTCCAGTTTGATCAAAGCAGAGGCCTGGCAGTTTGGAGCATACAGTGTCCGTAGACTGCACCTCCATACTGAAGAGCAGCGACGGTGGGCTGCTTTGTAGAATCACATGGCCTACCTCTCCTCAAGCTCTTCATGGAGTCAGTGTCATGGATCAGCAGTTCAGCTGTCTAAGGTGAGATCAGGTCCAGGGGCAATGACTGAATTAATTAGATTGCTGGGCAAGATCTAGGCTTGCTATATTCAGTGAGTTTGCTGTCCCTGGGTCTGACTTTCTATAAGCTTCTTGTTGGTTTAAGGAGAACATACAGCAGAGAAGTCATTCAGAGGCAGCATCATTGTTCTGGGAGTAGAACCCAGATGTGGTGGTAATAGGAGTCAGAAGCATTCATGCATATTCTTATCCTCTTTGCCTTGATTTAATAACACTGCTTTATAAGAACCAAGTGTAATACCTTTAAAATTCAAGGGACACCCTTAAAACAATGGGCCTGTCCATGGCTGTGTGTTGCTCTTACATCTGCAAACTCATTGGTCTGAGGGAGCAGTGCCACGTGCATGCTCACAGGTTTGAGTAGAGTGATACAGTGTCATGTCAGTGTTCCTTGGTCCAGGCAGGGCAGTACCAGGTTATTGTTACTGTGCTCACTTGGTCGTGGTAGCGTGGTGCTGATCTGATCTGAAGAACTTGCCTGTGCAGATGCTGTGTTACCGTATCAGCATGATGTCAGATCAGGAGAGTGCAATGCTTGGGTTGCATCTGAAGGCTCTTCAGTGTGGGTAATGCAGTGCTGTATTGTGTGTGAACTTTCTTTTAGCCAGACAGTTGTGGTGCCGTATCATATTAATGTTTTTGTCTCCCAACAATGCAAAGCACGTTGCAATGTTTGCTCTTTATCAACACATTGAGATGCATTTGGGTGCATGTGGGAAGTTCCTGGCTGGCTCAGTTTCAGGTTCCATGACAAGCTTCTATAAATAACAGCTTTGCACCTTACAGGACAGAGTATCATATGCACCTGAACTCTGCTCCTTCCATCTCCAAGAGTGAGGGGATATCAGGGATTTCCAGGCCCTAACCCCATGATCCTGGAAGCTCAAGCTAGCTTTTACTGTTTGGAAACTTCTAGCCAGACTGCAGACTCAAGTTCAGCATGCTCCAGCCACACCCCTACCATGCCCCCATCACTGGGGTTGGATAGCACCAGGAGTGGGTGGCACAAAACTGGCCAAGCTGACTGTATCAGCTGGGAATTCACATATGGCTGGGGGAAATCCACCGCCACCTCACTGAAACATCTTTCTGTCCCCTTTATGCTGCTGGAGCAGTGCCAAAGGGAAGGAGCCAAGGGCCAGCATTTGACCCTCTGTCTTGAGAACTCTTCTCATTACCTAACCTTTGCAACCCCTCTGCAGTAGGTCAGTATTCTGATGTCTGTTTTACAATGAGGAAATTGAGGCACAGAGAAGTTATGTGACTTGCCTAAGGCCACAGAAAGAACCGGGTTCAGTGTTAGGAGTCCCTGGTCTATGCTCAGGTCACTAGCAAATACTGTTTCTTATTCCACCCTTCTTGGTTGGAACACTGACGTTCTTGCTGGTGGCAATTACCACTGATGGCCTGAAACTTGTAGCTCTACAAGTTTCTAAATATTCTCATTGCCGTCCATGTTGAGGCAGTGTACAGAAGGCAAGAATGGGGAGGCCAAATTGAACTACTCACAAAAGAATCAATGTCCACTTTAGAAAGACCTCCAAACTCACACCATCCAGCAGACGGCCTAATGTTCTTATTGTTCTAGAAGGCAGACAGACTTCCTGCCTTTTCCTTAAGCATAAAGTCAGGGGTGGAGCCACTTAACTCAGTCCATAAGAGCCTTACCTCAGAACCTTGAGGCAGAGCAACCAAATTTAGAGGCAGAAAACTAAAATCTCTAGGGCATAGGCCAGACTAGCAACCTGTAACGAACAGCATAATTTCTAGTCCCCACCCTGCTCAGTTTCCATTTCCAGTTTCTATAGACCCTGCCCCAGCACGGGGTAGGTCTTCATGATAGATGCTAGAATGTTTTGGCCATAAGCTCTGGACTGTCCCTTAAATGGGTGGTACACCCCTGGAAAGGCAGGTTCCCTGGTCCGAGGGTGCCAGAACTGGAGTGATCTTAAAAGTAGGGTAATTGTGTCCTAAGTACATTTTCAATGGATCTGAAGTTCTCCCTCTGACTCTCAGGCAGGCAATACTCAGGAGGTTTTATGAGGGTTGATGCATTTGGGCTTAGAAGGAAATGGTGACCCAGTCCCCTGCATGCCCCTGCTGGTTAAGTCATGGGAGGGTATTGCAGTCAGCCTTGGTGGAGGTCACTCCCTGGAGAGAAGAAACGTTTTGCTTTGGTCATCTAATAGGGAGAAGTTTTAGCAACCTTTGGATCAGGGCCCAGCTAACTAGGGAAGGCCTATGTTTCAGAGTCTTCTCCAAAAACTTTGGTTCTTCATCAAAAATATGGCTAGGCAGGTAGAGTTGTGATTACTGCTTCTGACTGGCTAAATGTTGCACATCCTGTTTCCCCCGCCCCCAGCCTGCTTGTTAGTCTGATCCACCTGTTGTCTTGGCTTAAACTGTAAGATCTCTGGAGCAGGGCACAACGCCTAGCAAAACAGAGCCCCAATCTAGCTGGCCCGTAGCCACCACTGCAATATTGCAAATGCTTCATAATCCCCTCTCCCCCAAAGTTGAATTATATGAAAAATTGTGATTATAAAGCAGTGTGTCTGAATGTCAAATTACTGTCAGTGATACACTGTGCATTCAAAAACATTTTTATTGCAGTAGTTCTTAGGAGCCCTAGTCCTGGACCAGGCGTTGATTATGCTAGACACTGTACACACGGAATAAAGTTTGCCCATGCCCAAAGGTATACAATCTAAGTACATTTAAATTCAGCATGGCCCAGCCCTTTGCTCCCAGGCAGGCTGGGAGGAGTGTGCTGCAGAGGTAGCCCATAGCTCCTCTGGCCAACTCAGGAACTGCACCAACAGTTCTGGAGGCAGGAATCCTTGAGAAGGAAGCTGGCGTGGAGAATGGGGGTGTTATGTATATTTGTTATAGATATCATATTCCCCTCAGGTTATCTCTTTGATACTAACCTGCCTGACTGCTGGGAGTTAGATCAGTAGAGATTGTTAAAGGAACTAAGCAGGAAGTGATTGTATGATTAAAGGGTGGGAAAACAGGCCTTATAGTGACAGACTCAAGGAGTTCCATCTATTTAGCTCAAAGAGAAGGGTGAAAGGTGACTTGGTTACACATACGCAGAGAACAAAAAAATGATAATGGGCTCTTAAATTTAGCATACAAAGATATAACAAAATCCAATGGCTGGAAGATGAAGCTAGACAAATTCACACTAGAAATAATAAGGCATAATTTTTTTTACCAGTGAGGATAATTAACCATTGGAACAATCATAGAATCATAGACTTTAAGGTCAGAAGGGACCATTATGATCATCTAGATCAGGGGTTGGCAACCTATGGCACGTGTGCCAAAGATGGCACGTGAGCTGATTTTTAATGGCACGCTGCTGCCTGCCCAAGTCCCGAGGACACACCGCCCCAGAAAGGAGCCGCCTCAGCGGCCTGCCCGTGGGCTCCCGCGTCCCCTTACCCAGCGAGGAGTCCTGCCTGGGGGCGCGGAGGGGGCCCGCTCACCAGGGCCGCCTTGGTGTAGCTGGCTATGGTGGATTGGTGGCGCGCCGGGGGAGTGGGTTCACTGCCGGACCCAGTCCCGACTCCCGGCGGCAGTAAGCAGGGGCAGTGGAGGCGGGAGAGGCGCTGCTGAGCATCCCCGGGAGGAGGCGCCCGGCCACAGCCAAGGATCGGTACTTGCTGGGAGGAGCGGAGAGCCCTGCGGCCCAGCGGTGCTGAGCGCACAGCAGGTGCGGGCGAGCGGGAATCGGTGGTGGCCAGAGAGCCCTGGGGCGAGGAGCTCGCATACCGCGCCTGGAGCGGCTCCTCCAGACACAGCCAGAGGGGACTCTCTCGCTGGGGAGCGCTAGTTGCGCTCGTGTGGTATGCTGCGAGGCCCCGAGTGGATGAGCCAGCTGGGGGCCGCAGGAGTGAGGGGAGCCCTCTGCCTTGATCCCCCCACATGCACCCAGCCCTCTGTCCTGAGCCCTGCCCCCCTCACACACACCTAACCCTCTGCCCTGACCCCACCTCACACCCACCCAGGCCCCTGCCCTGACCCCCCCTCACACATATCCAGCCCCCTGCCCTGAGCCCTGACCCCCCCTCACACACACCCAGCCCTCTACCTCCAGCCCTGCATGCCCCCCAGGCCCGTGCCCTGAGCCCTGTGCCCCGCAGCCCCCCAGGCCCATGCCCTGAGCTGTGTACCCCCCTCACACACACCCAGCCCTCTGCTTGACTCCTTCACCCCCGCATGCCCCTAGCCCTGACTCTGGCACCCTCACACATACCCAGCCCCCCCCACCCTGACACCTGCACCCCCTCACATGCCCCCAGCCCTCTGCCTTGACTCTTGCAACCCCCCACATACCCAGCGCCCCCACACCCTATGCACCCCTCACATCCTGACTCTTGTACCCCCCACATCCCCACCGCCACCCTGCGCACCAAACGAGAGCTCCTGCACCCCCTACCACATTCCTACCTGCACCCCTCGCACCAAATGGGAGCTGCCCAGGTAAATGCCCCACACCCAAATCTCCTGCCCCAACCCTCAGCCCCCTCCCTCATTCTAGCTCCTGGTCAGACCCTTCACCCCCAGCCCTGTGCTCAGTGCAGAGAGAGGAAGAGAATGGGCCAGAACCAGGGAGAAGGTAGGTACCCACTGTATATGGGCAGGACCGGGACCCCAGACAGGCAGTGGGCTGAGCGGCTCCGGCAGCCAGGATCCCGGCTGGCAGGAGCCGGCGGATGGAACCCCTGAGCGGCAGTGGGCTCCCGGCCACCAGCCCCGCACACCCTGCTGCCGGTCTGGGGTTCTGGCTGCCAGACCCTTGCCGGCCAGGGTCCTGGCCGCAGGCCCCGCTCAGCCTGCTGCCGGCCTAGGTGAACAGAACCCTAGACCAGCAGCGGGCTGAGCGGGCTGGCGGCGTAAGATCAACCTTTTAATTTAATTTTAAATGAAGCTTCTTAAACATTTTGAAAACCTTGTTTATTTTACATACAACAATAGTTTAGTTATATAATATATAGACTTATAGAGAGAGACCTTCTAAAAAACATTAAAATGTATTGCCAGCATGTGAAACCTTAAATCAGAGTGAATAAATGAAGACTCGGCACGCCACTTCTGAAAGGTTGCCGACCCCAGTCTAGATTCTAGTCTGACCTCCTGCACAACGCAGGCCACAGAATCTCACCCACCCGCTCCTGTATCAAACCTATGTCAGAGCCATTGAAGTCCTCAATCATGGTTTAAAGACTTCAAGGTGCAGAGAATCTTCCAGCAAGTGACCCATGCCCCACACTGCAGAGGAAGGCAAAAAAAACCCAGGGCCTCTCACAATCTGCCCTGAAGGAAAATGCCTTCCCAACCCCAAATATGGCGATCAGCTAAACCCTGAGCATGTGGGCAAGACTCACCAGACACCCAGGAAAGAATTCTCTGTAGTAACTCAGATCCCACCCCATCTAACATCCCCTCACAAGCCATTGGGCATATTTACCGCTAATATAAAAGACCAATTAATTGCCAAAATTAGGCTATCCGATCATACCATCCCCTCCATAAACTTATCAAGCTTAGTCTTGAAGCCAGATATGTCTTTTGCCCCCACTACTTCCCTTGGAAGGCTGTTCCAGAACTTCACTCCTCTGATTTTAGAAACCTTCATCTAAGGATTGTGGTGGCAATACAATCACCGACAATTTGTAATCAAGATTAAGTGTTTTTCTAAAAGATCTGTTCTAGGAATTATTGTGGGGCAGTTCTCTCGCCTGTGTTATGCAAGAGGTGAGATTAGATGGCCACAGTGGTCCCTTCTGGCCTTAGAATGTATGAACCTATGAAAGGTAAAACAATGACATAGATAAGAGTCCTGGAGGAAACAATAGAAATGGTGTTTATTGGGGAAAGCCCCCTATCTGTCCCCAGCCAGGCTACAATGGATTACTCTTCCCAAGGCTAAAAGCTGAGATTAAAGGGGCTTCTAAACCTCGAAGACCCTAGAAAGGGAGGGGAGTTGGGTGGGAGAGGTTAAGAGAAGCACCCAGAATGTCAGTGAAAAGCTGACAGGATGGCAAACACACAGAGCTAGAAACTGCAGCAAGGGTAGTTGCTCCCTGCCAGAGATGGAGTTAGCGGGGCTGAGAGGAACTTACAAAGATGTAAGTAATATGCAGAGAGGTTGGCCTTTTGTTATTTTTACATTTTGCTCTTTGTACATTTGAGGAATGAATAAATAATGCATTGGTTGATTTGAAGATGCTGTTTCTGTGTCACTGCAAACGTATGTTGTCACAAGCTCCCAAAGAGAACCTTACAGTTGCCAAAAGCGCACTGCGCCAGTGTAGCTAACATGGTTTGGAACCGGGGGGCTGCAGCTCAGAGAGCCAGTCTGAATGACTGAACCATGTGGTTGCACCCAGAGTGAGGTACAGGAAGACAAGCAGGCTTTGCACCTTGGGTCTGAACTTGAGAGGGGCTACAACTCTGCTTAAGGCATAATTTACCCTGAAGCTGTGGCAGCCAGATGTTATGGAGAGGTGTTGTTGGGTCCCACCCCACCTTTCCAGGCAGGCTACCAGTCCTAAACTGGGTTTTTAAATACTTCTCCATCCTGCCTCCCATTGGCAGGGGAAGCAAAACTACTGCCTCCTTATCACTGCAACCAGCAGCAGACTCTGCTCTGTCTCTGCCCCTTCACTGTAGAAAAGGTTGGGTGAGAGAGGAGGCACCAAGAAACAACCATCTTTCCTTGATCAAGGCTAGGGTTGTTGGAAGCAAGAATGGGTAGGGATGGGGACTGGAAAGAGTCAGAATGTCAGGACCGTGGGGATGACGAGCTGGGGGAGCTTAAAGATTGTGGGGTTCCTGAGAGGCTGAAGAGCTATGGGGTGCTCTTTGGGGGGGAGCAGAAGGACAGAGGAGAGACTTTAAAAGGAAACAGAAGCTTAATTAGCTATGGGTCTGACAACAAAGGACCTTGGAGGCCAGAAGCCAGCATAGCTGTCTCCAGATGACGCAGAACAAAGGGTAGGATGAAGTAGTGAATGCTGGAAACTGCTACTCATGGGAGTTTTGTATCCCCTGGATGCTCCAAGTGAGAGCAGGACCCTAGCGTGCTAGGTGCTGTATGGTCCCACTGGGATGGTCCTTGCCCCGAAGTGGCTACAATCTAAACAGCCAGCCCAAGGGGTGGGCGAGGCTGTGGGCAGCAAGAAGCAACCCATCCAGCAGGCAGTGCCAGGGGCAGACCCCATCTCTCCTCGCCCCACTCCAAGGGCTCTGGCTGGCGGCGCGCGGGATATGATGGCAGCTAAGCCGGCATCGCCCCTGGGCTCAGGCTGGGAGCCACACTCGCTGCGCAGCGCTGGCTAGTAGCTCCACCCCCAGGAGACCTGGGACCTTTTACACTCGCTGTCCTGCGAAATTGTTCCCTGCCTAGTCGTTTCCTGTGGCACTCGGTATACCCACAATGCATCGTACAGGACACTGCTGCAGATCTACCACACTTGATTCACCCCCCTCTATTGTCCCGCCTTCCCAAGCACAGTCTGTTCTCGCTATTGGGAACTCTATTGCCAACTCTATTTACTTTCATGTGATTGGTTCTCTTCCCTAAGTCAGTGGGGGCGTTGGCCTGCTGGACTTTGGATCCCGCCTCCTCGCTCAACGAGTTGTTATTATTGGGTAACTCTGCGACTGCCACGCCAGGTTAACGTTCTGGTTGGCCAACGAGCTTGGTCGTCGGTGCAGTAACCAGGCAGCGGGTTAGATTGAGTGCGTTTCCACGTCAGTGAGAGCAGAGCGCAGCCGGTTCCTCTTGCTTATCCCCCACTGGCTTTTGCTCTGTCTCGGTCCCGCGCGCAGCCCTCGGCCGGCAGGAATCGTTGCTCCGCGGTCGCCGCCCCCGCAGCGCCGCGCGCCGGCCCGAAATGTGAAGCAGCCGCCGGTCCGCTAGCAACAGGCGCCGCCATTTTGGATGCGGGGGTCAGTAGTGACGGGAGGCGAACCCCTATCGCGATATTGACGCGGCGCCGAGATCCCGCGGGTGGGGAGTCGGGGCCGGGGCAGGCCGTGGGCTGTCCCGGTGAGCAGGGGTGTGCGGTCGTGTTGGGGACGGAGCTGGGAGCTCCCGGGGGCGAGGCGGCGGGTTGGGCCCTAGGGCGGTGGCGGCGGGGTGAGCTGTGAGGGCCCCGGTTTTGGGTGTATGCTGGGCAGGGGGCGGGGTGGCGGGCCCAGCCATGGGGTGTGTGTGTGACGGTGTGTCCTGGGCAGGGTGTTGGCGGAGGGGAGCTCTGCCCAATCCTGTGTGTGTATGTGGTGTAGGTGTATCCTGGCCCAGCCCCAGCCGATGGGAGGTTGGGGGTGGGGACATGTTGCCACAATTTCATGCCGTGATATTTATCCCATTTTAGGCCTGATTTCTTCCTCCCCCCCCCCCCCCTCGCCGCTTCATCTTTCTCTTGTGTGAACCTCCCTGGTTACAAGGAGACAGCGACATATGTATCTGCCAAGTGCTTTTCCTCTGAATGTGTCAAGAAATAACTGTGGGGTTAAGGTCAGTTTTGCCTTGGATTAAATTCATTCAAAGGTAAACACAGATTACTCAAACTCTGGCCAAAGTAATATAAACCAGCCCTGTACACTGATTGGTTCTCTGCGTATGGGATCCCCTGGAGGGGACAGACCTGGAGTCACTGGTCAGGTGCATGATAATGTCTGCCCATGTTGTAACAGCGCTTCTAAGAAAGCTGATTGGAATTGTTCAGTGGGGAGAGAGTAAAATACGATAATGTGGCCCAATCCTAGCTGGAGGACAGTCTAGTTCTAGTCACCTCCCCCTAATTTAGGTGGAGCGCAGATTAAAAAGGTTGAGCTAAGAGCAGTATGGTCAATCAGCAGGATGGTGGTATATACACATGACTAAATTCTAAACTCTAGGATTATTTAGGCTGGAAAGAGTTGGAGGGGACTTTCGTGAAGTGATCAGTTATGAATAATTCATTGAGTATGGGTAATTTAAAAAAAGTGAAAGTGAAGACTACTTTACACAACATATAGATAACCTTTTTAATTGCTGAAGGAGGAAGGGTCAAAGACAGTGGCCTTATTAAATGGACAGTATCAGCACAAGACTTTTTGAACTGTAAAAGCTAAGACAGTTTAATCAGTCGTAAGTAAGTAGAGAAAAAGCATTCATCCTACTATTTATTCTGTTTAATTTTTATTTTTCACTCAGTTTTGATAGTTAAAAGAGGGTATTCTGTTTCACTTCTTGGTTCCCATATGCTAGCTCAGTGTTGTTGTATTTAGGCTCACAACAGCACTGCAGAGGGGTTATACCACTCTTGCCTCTCCCTTATACCAAGTAGTATGTTACAACTACTTTTGAGAGCACCCTAAACTGTCTCATTGAGTATAAATGTCACAATGTCTGTTCTGTGTCACCAGACCATAGCACAGTATGGTGAAATAAGAACCAGACCTCTTGGGTTAATAAAAGTACTCTTCTGTGTTATTTTTTAGATATTAGGAAAACCTTTCTAACTAAAAGAGTGGTTTAATGCTGTAATAGGCTCCTAAGGAAGGTTATGGAATCCCTATCAGTCCAATGGGGATGGTCTAGGTTTACTTGGACCTGCCTCAGTTCAGGGGGCTGGACCTGATGACTTCTTGAGGTCCCTTCCAGCCCTACATATCTATGATTCTGTGATTTTTGTCCAGAGAATTAGCCTTAAGAGGAGGTTCTTCAACTGTTTCAGCTCTTGCATCTCCCAGTTATTATACTGTATGTAAAAAGCTCAAGTGAATTAGACTTCTAAATCAACTTTCTATATGAAGATTTACAGGCAAGTGCAGGCAATATCACTGTATTGACTTGGTTTTTAGGTAGTCTGGCTAGCTGTGCAGTAGGCAGGAACTGTTGATGTGATTTGTGGACTGATGAATGTTCCCTAATCTTATTCCTTAATAGCAGTTTATCTGCAGTGGGACTTGACTGCATCCTGCTCAGAAATGTTCAAATTACAGTAGAACCCCGATTTTATGAAAATCAATCTTATGAATGAATGACTGGTTAGGTGAACCATTTTTCTGCTACCAAAGTCATTTTTCTGCTGCCGAATGTGACTTCAGTCCTTCAACCCATGTTCAAAAAGCTGTACAGGTTTGAAAAGGCTGAGAGATTTGGTGACAAAGATGATATGCAGTTCTATCCAACAAAGAAAAATCAGGCATACTATATACATTTATCATTTGTATCCGTGAAAAACTAATAAATTAACTTGTGCACCATATGTCCTGTAAGTTTGAAATGTTTAATTTTATGAACTTTCAAATGCCCAGTTAATTCACAAAATAGGTGATCTACTGTCTTGTTATGAACATTGCAGATCTGGCTCAACAGCAGCCTGGTTTTGAACTAAATCCCCTTTCCCAATTGTAGAAGTGGATTGGATCCATTTCTGTGATTGCTGTCCATTGTGGTGGTTTCATTGGCATTGGGTCTGCAGGTAACTGGTATTCAGTAAGGGTCAAAAAAGGTGATGGAAAGAAGGGACTTGATGGAAATCTAACAGCTTAACCAGAGGATGGTGTTATCTCTTGGTCGTATTTCCCAAGGCACTAGCTTCCCAAAAGGACTCGAAGTGGTTTCCCAAAATAGTACACCTGACTCTTGATGTCTGTACCCAAGAGATGTACATATGTACTTGACTATTGAGTAACCAAGGGTTCCATCTGGGTGTGAGATAGTAGCATATGCCTTTGATGGCACACATTTGAAGCATTTTTGAATGTGGAATTGATGATGTAAGATCACACACAGGTACTTCAATTGATGATCATTTGGCTGCTAGAGAGCACTGCTGAAGCCTATCATCAGCAGAATGATTTGGCAGACAAGAACATACTAAGAACATACTAATTGAAACTTGTAAACATTTCAGACTGATTCTAGCCACAGGATTTAGACCTATTAGCTAGAGGTTGATACAGAATAAGATAGGCACCTACAGTAGAGTCACATCATAGGTGCATTTAACTTACACGATTTTAACTATATGTGCTTGGCAAAACAAAAAAAAGAGAGAAAAATAACAATTTAAATACTGTACCTGTAGTGTGGGCGATTCTGTCCGCCATTCCACTCAATGAGCGCTTGACTATATGTGATTTTTGCCTTACGCGCTGACTAACCCCTGTGTAAGATGCGACTCCCCTGTATAAGGTCCAGGACAGCATCTGGTGGGAAGCACTTTATCTGCTGTGGGGAAGAAGACTTTTTCTTTTCAAGGATGTCCTTGTACTCTGAATAGGGCACTATTTCATATGGTGTCCATCTTGAAGACACTTGGTTATTGCAGTAAAGAGGACCATGTAAGGGACTTTCTTCTTCCTCCCTCCACACTGCCCAGCCTACTGACTATTGGGGGGATTCAATACTTCTTCCTCCTTTCCTCTCTTTTCAAGTCCTCTTCACATGGGAATAACTCCAATGTTTACTTTTGCTGCCACTCATAATGTTCCTGCATATTAGCAGTGGTACTGTTATGACTTTTGTTATAGCTTCACTGCTGTCTCTAAAGATGTGAATAAAGCTGCAGTGATTCTGAGTAGAGCTAGATTCAGGAAGACAGACCCTTCACCAGAAAGGAATATGTATTTCGGAGGGATGAGCTTTTGCTTCAAGAAGCTCAATTCCTTAAAAGTAGCTGAAATTTAACAGGTGTCTAGTTTTTATGGATTTTTAAAGCCAGAAGGGGCCAGTAGGTCAGCAAGTCTGACCTCCTGCATTACATAGGCCATATAATTTCATCTAGTTACTTCTGTATTGAGCCCAATAACTTGTTTGAAGCATATCTTCCAGAAAGGCATCCTGTGTTGCATTGGGGAATCTGCCATTTTCCTTGGTAGTTTGTTCCAATGGTTGTTAATCACCCTGCCTGTTCAAAGTTCTACAAACAAAATTCTGCAAAAAACTTCCTTATCAGGGTCATAAGAAAGTGTCAGATCCTCTGACTTTTTTTTTCTTTTTAAGTATCTGCATTTGATGAATTCTGTAATTGTTCTGCTGATGTCTCAAACTCAGTTGATTAAAAATTAACCCTCTCATCTTTGCTTCCAGTCCCTCTATACATCCTCATTCCTTGGCTAGCCTTCCACTTCCTACTCATCTGGGTTTGCAGGCATGGTGTCCTGTCACTCTGGTCTCCTGATCAGTCCTTTTGCTTATTTGTCATAACCTTAATCAGTCTGTGTGTTACTTACCACCCCCCGTTTCTCTATCTTTGTCCATGCCTAGGTCATATCTAGCATTAATTACTGTAATATTGTCTTCTTTTATCCATGCCTCTTCACTTCTGTGTACCTCACAGTCAATCAAAAATGTTGCTGCTTCTCCAGTCATACCATTCTTTCAGCCCTCCCTGTGCAAATCCCTTCATTGGCTTTCTATCTCAGTACATCAAATTCAGGCTTCTCACCCCTGCATTCAAGGCCCTGCATGACATCCGGCTGTTTTGGACTACATCTCTGCCTTTATCTGCTCCCATTTTCTCTCCCTTTGGTCTGTCCAATTCTGTAAACCTTACTTCTTCCTTGATGTTGTCCTGAACTTGACTTCATGCTTGTGTTCTTCCTCCTCCTAAGGTGCATGTGAAAGCAACATCTAACACAAATGGTTTTAATCTTTAAAAGTTTAGCATCCCAAGGAGCTGCTATCCCAGGCAAATCAAATAGCAGTAGCCTATATAAAGGGCACAAATAAGAAGTCTAAGGCTGGTTTCCTGTACTATATAGGGCTGCAGTATTTACATAGCACCGTAGATGTGCATGATGTTATACCATGGGTAAACTTGTACACATAAATAACAGGAATTCTTGTGGTTACTGGGAAATAAGTGAGACAGGTAGCTCAAGTGCAGTTGTTTATTACTGCACTTATCCCCTGATGTACCTAGCTAGCTGCTTTGAATGCAGATGTACCTAGCTAGCTGCTTATATGGAAAAGTGTGGTGTCTTTCTCATAGTAGAATAACTGTATTGGTCTGCACATGGAAAACTGGGAATATACCCAAATGGTTCTATTGGGAGCTCTCCTGTAACTAACCTACACTCTACAAATATTTCTTGCTTGTCATTTGCATCCCTACCGTGTCCCTTACAAACCTGCGGACCAGATTGATTTCCTGCCCAAGGCATTGGGTGATTCAGTGTGCTTTATTTTGAACAACTAGGCATTAACTTGGATTCTCTTTATTTGTTAGGACTGTCAGGATGGTGGATAAGAATATTTACATTGTCCAAGGTGAAATCAATACTGTGGTGGGTGCCATAAAACGCAATGCTCGATGGAATACTCACACGCATTTGGTAAGTTTGCTTGGGTTGGTGAGATCTGTTTGTGTTATGAAGAACCTAGAAACTGTAAACTTTAATAAAATCAAACTTCCTGTGTCCTCAAACTAAAGCACCCTACAGTAGTTTTCTAGGTTACACAGGAATAATAATTTGCTATGGTTTGCTACTTTAGACAGCTTTGACCTTCTAACTGTATGTGCTTGTAAGCATGTATGTTGTACTGGTGAGCACCGAGAGATGAAGCTGGAAATCTATTGCTCCATGGGTTGGAAAAGTGACTGAGTTGGGGATATGATTATACATCCTCACACTCACTTTAACATTTTATTCAGACCCTTGTAGGAATCTCTCCTGGTGTCATAGGGAGTGTTTGAAAATACTACCTGTTTCATTTTAGCATCATTTTTACATGCTTTTTGTGTCCTGCCGTGGCTGACAGTTTAAAACCACAAGAGCCAAGAAATGTAAATTTGGGACATAGAGTAAGTTAATAAAAATGGGGCATTTTTCATCCTTTGTGTGGTACATTGTCACTTTATCTTTTTATGTCTGTTTTGTGACAGCTAGCTATGCCATTGACTGAAATAATATTCCAAAACCTGATTTGTTAAAAGATCACTAATGCGAGATTTTGGTTCACATGGTGTTCTCAGCCAGCATTTCAGTTTAGCAGTGTAATGTGTATGTGTTGTACTATATCTGTGATGCACTGTAAAATGGCACATGAAACACAGATGGTTCTAATCTAGCATAAATGGCTTTAATCTCAAACGGCAGGCCTTTTTGCCTTCTTAGAAGCATTCCTTCATTAGCGTTTGCTGTCTTCCAGTAGGACTTGTGGCTGTATGTGCATGCAGCTTGGAGGAACCGCTGCCTGTGCTCATAAAAATAGATATACTAAATTATGGCTGTAGGAAGTAGCTACTCTGGTAACTTTCTTACAGTGGCTCTTTTTTCAAGTTACTGTTGTAGTGCCTAGTATTGTTGGTGTGTTCCCATTATAAAACACTCTGAGGATTAAATTGGTTCATAATGATTTGCTATGGGTGTTAATGTGGCATATATCTACCCTGAACGTTATTGAGTAGTGGAAAGTAAATCAGAAATCTTTCTTACGACAGTACAGCGAAAACAGAGTACTGAGTCTTGAGAGGGCATTCTGCTCTTGACCCCCAAACTATACAGCAGTGGAAAATTGTAAAGGAAAATTGAATACTTTCCCCTGATCTTGATGGAATAGGGAGATTGAAACTAATGAACCCAACCTACCTATCTTCCCCTCTTTGGAAAATCTCTCAATACGGTTTGTCCTGAAGGAAAACTAAAAGGAGAAGACATCTTTGTGGACCCTGCATACCTTTTTTTCTGTGTGATTTAGGTATCTATCTGTCTCATTAAGTACTTCCTTTGTTTGTGTAACCTGTAGGATGAAGAACGGGATCCCCTGCTGCACAGCTTTAGTTTATTGAAAGACGTGCTAAATAACATAACCGGTAAGTGCACATGTGCAGGTATGAATATACAATAGAACATGTGTAAATATGGTATGTCTGTAGCTGGGCACAAATATAGCATCTTATGACTGTCACTCTTTACCTAAGGTTCAGATATTTAGTAATGGAAAAGCACTAACACGTACACCCTTTATAGAAAATAGTAAATCAGTCCATAAATAGGGGAAATGCCTTTTTACTGGGAGTGTGGGGTCCACGTGCTTATGACTAATCTCATGCCATTTATGTGCTTATACCAGTTACTCAAACATCTTGCCTGTGTTGTTAGACTTTCATCCACCTGAGAAATGTTGGTGTCTAGCATACCTGCTTGTTCTGATGTATGGTATTGCTTTTATAACTTTTTCTGTAGCACTGGCTAATGAATCTCTGACCCCTTGAAGTTATTTCATGACCATATGCTCTGAGCTTTAGACAAACAGTTTACCCTCTGACCATTTGTTTTTTATATATTGTGTTGTGTTTATACAGTACATGTGAGGGACGCTTCAAATATATTTATGTGCAATCTGTAGCCATTATACCCATGCCTCTCTGTTCACCCTGATCTGTCTCTATAATCCAGTATGTTTGTAGTATTATATGAGATCGGTGCATAAACATATGTAGTCTTTCTGTCCAAGCTGTGATAGTAATATATGGAGATATACCCATCTCATAGAACTAGAAGGGACCCCAAAAGGTCATCGAGTCCAGCTCCCTGCCTTCACTAGCAGTGTGTTTTGTTCCTGTACGTAGTCATGAGTGACAGGAAAATTCTGCTTGGAAAGGAGACTCCCACTGTTTGATTTTTTTTTTCTATCTCCCATCTCTTAGGACTGCAGGTTTGGTCACCTGCTGCCTGTAATTAATGGCAAACAGACTGCAATTTCAACATAAATCTCCTGGGTTCAGGGATGAAACCCTGGTTAGCCTTGCACTGAAGGGAGGCCAGCAGCTGTGATAGATGTTCCTGCAATGATTGCTAGAATTTCACTATTGTTCTTCCTTCTTTCTGGAAGTGAACCTATGTGGATTAATTTCCGTGAGCTTTGAGAGGACCGGTCACTCTTATATGGTACATATAAAACAGTCTGATAGGACCTGATTCTGAGCCAGAATGGGTCATTGGTACACTTTAATGGGCCAATAGCTCTCTGGAATGTGAGCCCTGCTAACTTTATTTTTTCTGGAGCAAAATGTCTTCTCTGACTAACAGTGTCAGGGCAGTTGCATTACTCTAAGTTAGTCATGTGTTGGCATGAGCCTTTCCCTCTCAGACTCACAAGTCAGGTGTGCATTCTGTTAGATCTCACCAGATCCTATTGTCTCATGACTGAACATAACAGAGAAACAAACGTTGCAATATTATGCAATGGCTGCTTCACTACTGAACTCTGTCTAGAGCCACAAGAATGTTAAGCTTATTTTGAGTTGGTCTCTGCACGTTCCCACTGGTGGGCTTTGCTCGCTACTCTTTGGGCACTGAGTTTAGGAACCCACTAAGAAAGCAGTGTTCATTGAAACTCCAGGAGCATCACCTCCCGGCACTGAAGAGAGGTTATAGGAGTGAGTCAGTGGAGAGCTATAATTCCTTCCTTTTTCATGACTAGCTGCAGGCATAGGGACTTCTGCTCTGTGCCTGGAGAACTTGCTTGATCTTAAAAAAGAATCTGTTAGCTTGTAGTACAGAAATTTTAAGTAGGTAGTTTCTACCTGGTTAAATTTCTCGACTATGTTTTGGTTCTGAGGCATCATGTCAGAACCCAAAGTCCTTGAGCAAGTCCGTTTAAATGCTTTGGAGCCTTTTGTCATCATCTAACTTGGATAAACGTACCCATTGCCTTAAGGACCATGGGAAGAACTACTCCCTGGAATCCCTGTATGCCTAGCACCTGAAAGGATAGGGATGTTCTGCTCCATTCCTTGGTTGTAAGAAATGATTTCATATGTTACCACTGCAATGGCTCTCACTTGAATGAGGCTGTGATTCTCTCTGAGTTGGGCCTCCTGAAACCCTTTCCTGGCAGTAATTAGAGTAACAGACATTATCAGAAATGGTGTGTGTCAAGCAATAACGAAATTGAACTGGAGAGTCCTGATATTTTCATACAGTCACAATGAGTAGCTGGCAGGGCTTGGTGAACATTTGGGCACTGTCCACAATAACTTCTCTCGAATGAATTCAATCCAAACCACTAATTGCTCATTGTAAAGAGAGAGTCCCATGCACTGAGTAACCCAGAAGCTTCCTGGGAGCTCCCGAGGGATTACACAAAAATGGCCTGTGTTCATTCTGCCATGGTGGTGTCAAGAGTGCCTGCTTGTATATGACATTAGAGTGTGATCTCACTTTGATCGCAAGGTGCTCTCCTAAACAGGCAGTTTCAGCACCAGTGACTGCTCTGACTTTAATGCCTGAGATTAGGAGACAGATGCTTTGCCCAGTTTGACTGAGCCTTAGGCATGCGATGGAATCCAAGCAGTGCTTTGTAGTATTGGTGGAGTCTGCTGAAGGATGTCCACTACTATGCTAAGCCCAACACCTTCTCTGGGCAGTGAGGCCAGAGCTTAGTTCTTGTCCAGCCTTTCTTTTCATGTCTCTTTCATTAACTCATGGAAGCACATGGCTTTTATATTTAAATTTATTCAAGCTGTAATCTTTGACATTTGAGTTAGCTTTTAGTACAGTTTTGCATTTATAGTAATATATATTATGTATTTTCTCAGTCCCCCAAGAATCCATTTTAATCTGTTCCGGATGCAAATTTCAGACTGCCTTGTCCCATCTCCCTTCTTGCTCTCCCCCTTTCCTCCCCCCACGGAGCATGTTTGATCAGGTGTGGCAGGAATATCCACTGTCAAGCTGCGCCCTTTATATTAGTCAATATTATCCTTCCCTCCCTCCCACTCCCTTCGTTCTCCTCTGGGCTTTACCAGTTGATTTATAATTTTGGAATTCTCATCGGAATCTGTAATACAGTTTGTTCATTATTTAACCAAAACCTGTTTAATGAGCAGAGAGAGGCAATGTAAATGTTAGGCAAGTTGCAGTGGAGTACCTTTTGTTCTCCTCTGAGCTGGTGGGTATTTAACTCTGTCCTGACTGTAATGCTTAAATACCCTGGTCTGGGGTATAGAGGTGCACCCCATTGCCTCCAGCAGCTCAAGATTTTCACTTCAAAGGGTTGCTCTTCAGGAGTCAATAAACTGCATAATACAGTCATAATCTGAATTACCAACAATAATAAGCCCCCATTAACTTGTGGGAGCCCATCTATTCACAAGATAAGCAGAGTTTCAGGTGGAACTGTGTTCAAGCAGACTCCTAAGGGTAGTGTCTGTAGAAGAGACTCTCTTGTTCATTGGGAAATATTAGTGATGGAGAACATGGGATTTGTTAAATTTCTAAAGTTCATGTAACTTCCATTGCAAAGGCCTCTTGTACTCCTTGGACCTAAACTTTGTGACATGAGCCTGGATTCTGCAGTAATTTGGTGCTGAAACTTAAACTGAAGCTGCCTCAGAATTTAAATTTTTAAAGCTGTTTTTAATAATTTGAAAATGAATAATACAGTTAGTACAGTAGACCCAGTGCGTTCTCTTGGATGGTGTCCCTAACCTCTGTTTGCCAGAAGCTGGGAATGAGCGACAGAGAATGGATCTCTTCATGATTACCTGTTCTGTTCATTCCCTCTGGGGCACCTGGCATTAGCCACTGTCCGAAGACAGGATACTGGGCTGGATGGATCTTTGGTCTGACCCAGTATGGCTGTTCTTCTGTTTAGCTTATTTTATGTTCTCACCTTTTCAATCATCATTTTTGCTGTTCAGTGTTCTGCAGATTTTTGTATTGATGCACAGTTGCAACAAAAATATTAGGTACACAGGAGGTCTTGGCAATGGGTAGGGGGCATTTGGGGCTTTTGGCACATGGGGAAGTTTGGGAGGCAATCTGCGATAAGCTTATTAGCTGAACATTTCTACTAAAATAATAAATTAAATAGTTTTGCTCATGTAAGTCATAGTCTGGCTGGGAGTCTTGTTTTGCTAGGCACTACAAACATGAATGGCTTCATGACCTTCTCATAAACAAACTAGAGACAGAGCCTAGATGAAACTAATATAAGGTAGGTGTGCAACTGGTTGGAAAACCATACTCAGAGAGCAGTTACCAGTGGTTTCCAATAGAGCTGGAAGGGTATGATGGTTGGGGTTCCACAGGGATCTGTCCTGGTTCCGGTTCTATTCAATATCTTTAAAAATTATTCGGACAATGGCATAGAGAGTACACTTATAAAGTTTGCGGAGGATACCAAGCTGGGAGGGGTTGCAAGGGCTTTGGAGGACAGGATTAAAATTCAAAATGATCTTGACAAACTGGAGAAATGGTCTGGGAGAAAAAGGATGAAATTCAATCAGGACAAATGCAAAGTGCTACACTTAGGAAGGAATAATCAGTTGCATAAATACAAAATGGGAAATGACTGCCTAGGAAGGAGTACTCCAGAAAAGGATCTAACAGTTATAGCGGATCACAAACTAAATATGAGTCAACAATGTAACCTTGTTACATCCCAGAATGATTGCTTTTTTTTTTTTTTTTTTTTGTATTAGCAGGTGTGTTGTAAGCAAGACACAAGAAGTACACCTCTACCCCAATATAACGCGACCCGATATAACACGAATTCTGATATAACGTGGTAAAGCAGTGCTCTGGGGGTGGGGGGAGCTGCACACTCCGGCGGATCAAAGCAAGTTCGATATAACGCCGTTTCACCTATAACGTGGTAAGATTTTTTTGGCTCCCAAGGACAGCGTTATATGGAGGTAGAGGTGTAATTCTTCCACTCTACACAGCACTGATAAGACCTCACGTGGAGTATTGTGTCCAGTTCTGGGTACCACATTTTGGAAAGATGTGGACAGATTTTAGAAAGTCCAGAGAAGAGCAACAAAAATGATGAAATGTCTAGAAAACATGACTTATGAGGAAAGACTGAAAAAAATTGGGTTTGTTTAGTCTGGAGAAGAGAAGACTGAGGAGTAGGGTTGCCAACTTTCTGATTGCAGAAAACCGAACACTCTTGCCCCGCCCCTGGCTTTTCCCCAAGGCCCCACCCTTCTCAGAGGCCCCATCGCCCGCCCACTCCATTCCCCTCCCTCTGTCGCTCGCTCTCCCCCACCCTTGCTCACTTGCTCATTTTGACTGGGCTGGGGCAGGGGGTTGGGATGTGGGAGGGAGTGAGGCCTCTGGCTGGGGGTGCAGGTTCTGGGGTGGGCCTGGGGATGAGAGGTTTGGGGTGTAGGAGGGGGCTCAGGAACGTAGCAGTGGGTTGAGGTGTGGGGGAGAGGGTGAGGGCTCTGGTGTGAAGTCAGAGATGAGAGGTTTTAGGTGCAGAAGAGGCTCTGGGCTGGGGCCGAGGGATTGTGGGCTCTGGGAGGGAGCTTGGGTGCGGGAGGGGGCTTAGGGCTGGGGCAGGGGATTGGGGTGCAGGAGGAAGTGTGGGCTCCAGGCAGCACTTACATCAGGCAGCTCCCACAAGCGGCTGGTATGTCCCTGTGGCCTCTAAGCGCAGGAGTGGCCAGGGGGCTCCATATGCTGCCCTCGCCTGCAAGCATTACCCCCACTGCTTCCATTGGCTGGCACTTAGGGCGGGTGCTGCGCATGGAGCCTCCCTGGCCGCCCCTGTGCCTTGGGGTTACAGGGACATGTTGGCTGCTTCCGAGGAGCTGTGTGGAGCCAGGGCAGGCAGGGAACCTCTCTTAGCCCCAATGCGCCGCCAACTGGACTTTTAACAGCCCGGTGAGTGGTGCTCACTGGAGCTGCCAGAGTCCCTTTTCGACCAGGCGTTCCGATCAAAAACTGGACGCCTGGCAACCCTACTGAGGGGGGACAACAGTTGTCAAGTACGTAAAAGCTTGTTGTAAAGAGGGTGATAAATTGTTCTCCTTATCCACTGAGGACCGGACAAGAAGCAAAGGGCTTAAATTGCAGCAAGGGAGATTTAGGTTAGACATTAGGGAAAAACTTCCTAACTGTAAGAGTATATAAGCACTGGTACAAATTACCTAGGTGGAATCTCAGTTGTAGAAGGTTTTTTTAAGAACAGGCTAGACAAATACCTATTTGGAATGGTCTAGATAATACTTAGTCCTGCCTCAGTGCAGGGTACTGGCCTATATGACCTATTGAGGTCTCCATCCAGTCCTACATTTCTATGATTCTCTGTCCTGAACCGCCTACACATAAACAGTGACATCTAGGCTTAGTCCACAGTAGCAAAACAGGTTGGAGCCATAGTATAGACAGAGCTTTTGAGACTGGAGCCTGTTTTTACCACAACTTAAACTTAGACCTGCTTTTCAATAAGTTGAACTTAAATGCTGGTAGCAGTATGTCCAAGTGCCAGAGCCTTGGCTACATTGTAGCTTCCGCCAGTTCTAATGTGGGTTCAGTTGAACTGGTGGAAGCTTTTATTTGAAATCAAAGACAACTTCAGTCTACACTGGGGAAACTTCCGAGGTAAAACCCCATGGAGTTGAATGGAGCAGTTAACACAGTTTAAGAATGATGATTTCAGGCTGACAGTAAACTCAAGACATTAATGCTATAGTTGCTGTGGTTTGTGCATAAAAATGTTTATCCTTGCAACTTTTGTGGCTGTTGAAGTCATGGGACGCTGCTGATAGTTGTGAAGCTTGAGCAGAGCTCATAGCTGGAGCTACTGCTGTATGTCTCCTCCTTTTGGAATGAGTTATGAATGGTACTCTATTCTAAAGGTGCTGGCTTGTAGCAACCTGTGCTTATCAGAAACAACCCATAAGGAAAACTGCTTGTCACCCGCTAGTGCTTTCCTCACTCAATTCCCATAATCGGAGCAAGCTAGGAGTTTAATGAATGAGTTGCTGCTTAATGCTGTGTACAGTGCCTTGTAGGCAGTCAATTACTGTCCTGAACTCTCCTGCACAGAAGAATCTTGTGCATGTCAGTGGTGTAGTGGGAGAAGCAGGTGTCTATGGAAATTGTGTGCATCAAATCTATTTAAATAAGGCTGGTACTGGATAAACACAGCTGTAAGAAGATGTCTGTTGGAGTAGGGGGCCATGAGTGCCATGCTTGGGAGGTTTGAGTCCCTTCATACTCTAGGCCCAGGAGTTCTGAGTTAGAGCATTTCAATAGAAGCTGCAAAGTGAGCCATTAGAAGCACTCTGACTTCATGCACACTCATGACATCTTAAATGAGTGTGTGTATATCAGGATCAGAGGAATCACTCCATGGCTTATTTCAGACAAGAAGCTGTTGAAAAATCTCCATCCTGAGGGGGTTAGTTGGGTGCAGTTAAGAGCTGGCTAAAGGTCAAACAGTTGTAACCATAAGAGAACGTTTGCCCAGCCTGCTAATTTAATACACTTGTGGTAGCCATCAGTTTGCTGGTACTGAAATTGGATTCACACCTTGCTTTCTCATGTCTCAACTTTTCATAGAATCATAGAAATTTAGGGCTGGACAAGACCTCAAGAAGTCATCACAGCATAGGGGGCTGGATTTGATAGGACCAAGTGACCCTAGACCAGTAGTTTTCAACCAGGAGTCTGGGAGCCTCCTGGGGGACCACGAGCAGACTTCAGGGGGATCCACCAAGGAGGGCCAGTGTTAGACTCACTGGGGCCCAGGGCAGAAAGCTGAAGCCCCACCACATGGGGCTGAAGTCTGGGGCCCTGAGCCCCGCCACCTGGGGCTGAAACTGAACTTAGCTTCCTGGGGGCCCTAGTGGCATGGGGCCCCAGGCAATTGCTCTGCTTGCTACCCCTAATGCTGGCCCAGTTATTGTGGCACAGTTGAGCCATGGAATTTTCATAGCATGTTGTGGGGGCCTCAGAAAGAAAAAGGTTGAAAACCCCTGACCTAGACCATCCTTGACAGGTGTGTGTCCAACTTGTTTTTGAAAGCTTCCAATGATGGGGACTCCATGACCTCCCTTGGAAGCCTATTCCAGACTTAACTACCTTTATAGTTAGAAAGCTTTTCCTAAGATCTAATCTGAATACCCCTTGCGGCAGATTAAGTCCATTACTATTTGTTCTACCTTAAGTGGAAGTCCAAATGTATGCTTGAGGGAGGCAAAGGGTCAAAGAGCCACATGCAATAACAGTGCAGAAATTTTATCTTGGTTTGGAATTAATTTCAAAAACATTTTCTGAAACCTTAGTGTTGATTCAGCATTTAAGATCCAGTAATTTACGACAGCAAAAATGAGTATATGGATTTGTGACATAGGTTATTTTGATTCTCAGTGCAGTTGGAGTGTTGCTAAACAGAGCATGACCAGTTAGCTATGGCACAGTTGGAAGTGGTTGACATTGGCAAGAAAAATCCCTTTAAAAGTTTGAAAGTTAGATGACACGAATTGCCTCTGGTATCTTGCCATCTCTTGGTGGTTTGGTTTCAGTCTGCAGTTATAAGTGATAATTCATTCTATTTACTACTTAAGTTCTGAGATTCTGCAGGAGGTTAATGGACTTCCTTTCTTGATGACAGGTCTCAACTAAACAGTGATCTAGGACAATTTCTTGTATTTATACAAACATCTTCAACGTTAGTGCTGCAGCTGAGTTAAGGAGAGGTGTGAGACTTATACTCTTCAAAGTAACTGTCTACACACATTGACTGGTGTATACCATCCTTGAACTGGGAGTAATGAGATGAATCTCAGCAAGTGAGGACTTCCTAATGGTGGGATGTATTTAGATGTATTTGTGTTTTCCCAAGAGTAGGGATAGAAGAAAGCACTTTGTTTAAGTTGTTTAATGTTAAACTGGAAGTATGGTATTTGAGAATAGACATGGAACTGGTCCTTTGCAGACGGAGACCTATTAAGTCATCTAACCCATCCCTTAAAGTTATGAATCTTTGGTTCATGTGGTGAGGATAGTGATGTTCCATGAACCTTCTTAAATGTAAAAGCCAGAAAAGAAATGCAAATAATATAGGCTGGGGGGTTAGCCTTAATGGGGCTATCGTTGTCCCTTTCCTCTCTTCTTGCCTCATTCTTCCTTCTATCTCTTCCCTTTCCTTCCCTTAAAATCCCTCCTCATTTTCGTTCCATTCTGGCCTCATCACCACTAACTTCTGAACAGCCACATTGTAACATACAGGAACCAAATCAGGGACTTTAGGAAAGATGAATCAGAAATGCCCAAACCAGACTTAATGTGCCATAGAAATTTCAGTAAATAGGAGTTAAAAATTCTTCTTGTACCTAAAATATCTTTCCCTGCTGGATTGTCTAAGGTGAATCTACCCTCATACATTACACAGAAGCCTGAGCTGGGGATGCTTCATACTGCACACGCACGCGCACACACACACACACACCCTCTCTTTCCCCAATATTGGATATTCAGTGGATACATGGAACATTACTCATTTTGCACCTACACTTCGTAGATTATTCCATATGTATGTAATAAGGAGGATAAAGGAGCTCTATTTGAAACATACAAAGAGCTATAAAAATACTCTGGGAAAAAATGACTGTAGACATCTGACTGGGTGCCCATAACTAGTGGACACTTGACAGTTTTGATTTTAATCATGGTGTTAGTTCTCCATTTTTAAAATGGGCATAATACCTCCCTACCTCACAAGAGTGTTGTGAAGAGAAATTCCTTCATGTTTGTGAAGCACATAGAAGAGCCCATGAAGAAATCAATTCTGTCAGTGCCGGATTTGGATGGTGTGTGGTAAATCAGGCATGGACCACACTAAATAATGAGGATAAGCAGACATTGAATTAGCTGCTCATTCAATGAGCATCGTCCATCCTGAATTCTTATGGGAAAAAATAGTCTGAGATTGTAATTAAAGACTGTAATTAAAGAATGCATATGCACAGGCAACCTTTAATACTGGCACTTCCTGCTTTTTGTATTCTTTACTTTGTAATCTTACCATTCTTTTAATATAGTTTTTGGGATGTAATTAAAGCATGATGGGAGTGGATTAACACTGCAGTCCTTTGCCTTCCTATCTAATGGCTAATGCCTGGCAGGTAGTGGGAGGAGGCGGTGCTGTTGGAAGGAATTGTTTCCTGCCCTCTAGTCCTGCGGGACCCTTAGGAGTTAGATGGACAAGCACTCCTGGCTGTTCCTTGGTAGACTTCCCACAGTATAGTGTTCTGTAACACCAGCCCTCTGTTACCACTTCAAGACTGGGCTCTGAAGAGCTGCCACATGTGCACAACTCGCAACTGACCCTCTCTTGTTCCACGCTTGTTGAGCAATTACTTTCCCACTTGTTGAGCACTCCTTTATTTTCTTCAGTTACTGCTTCTTTGTGAAGTGGGGCCATAAAGGAAATGGCCTAATGAACTGTACATTAGAGGGCAATAAATTGCGGTTTGATTTGGTGGAAAGGCTGGGCCAGATGCGATGCTGAAGTCAAGATTCCTCGTAAGTCATCCATGGGGGAGTTTGTTCCAGGGCTTTGTGACCATGTTGTCTTGATCACTGGAGTCTTGGGATAAAAGGGACTGTAGGTGATTGCAGATTCCAAAGATATTTGTATGGTACTAAAAATCCTCTGGAAATAGAAATGTTCATGAAATTGTCCTGAATTCAATAGGGGTTCATGGAATACATAAATCTTCCCTTATTGTTCCCTCCTCCCCCCCCCTTCTTGCTGGACATTAAAATTTTGCACATTGAAGATTAAACTTCAGTAACAAGTGTTATTTCCTCTCACATTCAATCAGGTAACAATGGGGAGGATTTTCTGCTAGTGCATATCTGCATTAGCAGAATAGGACATAATTATTATGTAGTATATTACTGTACTGGCAAGAAGTCCTGGTTCAGGACTCTGCCCCTATTTGTGCTAAGTGTTGTACAGAACACCTATGAAGACAGTCACTGCCCCACAGAGCTTATAGTCCAAGCAAAGTGACATACAAAGGGTGGAAGCAAAAGGAAACAATCAAATTATGCAGTTTTTATACACACTTAAAAAAGCAAGTGGTTAACCCCTCAACCTGACCGTCATTGGCAGATTGCTAATAGGTGTTCCAGCAGAGGTGGGTTTGGAGGAGGGATTTGAAGGAAGATGGTAGTAGCCTAATGGGTCAGTTAAGGACGAACACTCTGGTTGAAGGGCAGTGTGGAAGAAAATGCAGAGATGGTGTGTGATAAACTGACAAACGAGTAAGACCAGAGCCAGCAAGTTGGGGGTGTGTGGGGGGAAGTGATCAGAAGGCTAACTGGGTGTAGTGAATTGATAAATCCCATCAACAGCCAATTAGTTACTTAAAAAAGATGGCTGTGGAGCTGTTGGTTAGCCAATGTAAAGCTGGTTTACACAAATTATTCTCTCTAAGGTGATTATATCTTGTGTCTCTGCTGCCCAAGTGCTGTGTGATGTCCTGAGAATTCCAGGGCAACTAGAGACCCTTTTTCTGTGCTCAAGGAGAATTTCATTAATTCCCAGAGAATACAGGCTCTCCTCAGGCTAAGTTCTCCTCCAGGCCTCCGAAGGGGTAACCTATATCTCCAATCAATGACCTCCTTTGTAATGACTCCAAGTGATGTGCAGAATGGCAGGTTTGGGGCACACCTCATGCATTATTTTAACGTGGCTTGTAAGGGTGAGGACTGATGTTGTACAGTGTGATAGGAGTTGTGGATTGCTCAGTGGAAGAGAGTGAGTGGGGAATGCAGAGTGGTAGTATAGATGCATGGGAGTGCATCAAAATGTGGAACCCTGGTGTCACAGGTACCAAAGAGAAGTGAGTGTGACTTTGGGGAATGCACTGGGAATGCGATATGTTAATGGAATAAGGAACATTTATACTTAAGTTAGAGACGTTTGTAAATATCAGTGGGTCAGGAGGTAAATAAATTTCATTATACAATCAAGTAGAATAACATGTATTTCAGGAAGTGCCTTTTATCTACTTTTTGAGTTTTATCAAATAGTTGTAGCAGTTACTTTAGAAAATGGATATTATCTAAATCAGTATTTTATAAAAGTGAGCTGCATCAGACGTTCAGTTGGCCAACATGAATGCCTAAGCATTCGGAACATTAATTTCTGGTGCAGGGGCAAGTCACCCTCGCTTCAAACCTCTTTTCAGTCTAAAGTCATCATAGAATTTGTCAGAATATAAATTAGTGCTTGGGAGGTCCAGGCTCCCCATCCTGTGGTTGCACTACTAGACCATAGTGTCAGTGTTGCTAGGATATAGTTACAAAACAGTGTAACCTTTCAGAAACCATGTGCCCAGTTTGCTCAGTGCAGCTGTAGGAACGCTCGCATGATCAGAAACTCTCTCCTCAGTGTGTAACAAATAAGACACTGCACAATCTTAAATGACACAGCAAACATCAAAACACTGCTCATCTTTGATCCATTTAAACTTCATCTATTTTAGGGTTACCATATTTCAGCAAGTAAAAAAGAGGATGGGAGGAGCCCCGCCCCTGCCCCTCCCACTTCCCACCCCCCCCCCGAACCCTCAACCCTCCCCCCCGCTCCTTGTCCCCTGACTGCCCCCTCCTGGGACCCCTGCTCCTAACTGCCCTCCAGAACCCCACCCCCTACCTAAGCCTCCCTGTTCCTTGTCCCCTAACTGCCCGCTCCTAAGACCCCCCCCCCCACCCTAACTGCCGCCCAGGACCCTACCCCCCTACCGGTACCCTGACTGCCCAAAACCTTATCCACCCCTCCCGAAAGCCGCCCCCCCCCGAATTCCCAACCCCCCCCCCCGTCTCTTGACTGCCCCCTCCAAAACCTCCCTGCCCCTTCTCCGACCCCCTGGTCCCCTTGTTTGTTGATGGCCTTCGCCTAACGTCTCTGTGAGCATGCTCAGGAACGGCCTTAGCTGTTCGTCCCTGCACTCTGAGCAGCAGTGGGGGAGGAGCTCCAGACTGCCTGAGGCGATCTGCCAATGCAGGGAGGGAGGGAATGCTCTCAGCTGCAGGGGAGAGGAGGGGGAAGCGGAGGAGGGGCTCTCTCTGGCTGTCGGAGCCCCATGTAAGTGGCACCATCCGGCCGGCTGCCCTGTTAGCCGTGCGTGCTCTGCATGGGGGGGGGAAGTCCGGACATTTACAAATTCCCCCCGGATGCTATTTTTAGCTCAAAAAGCCGGACATGTCCGGGGGAATCCGGACGAATGGTAACCCTATCTGTTTGGAGTTTGTCATTAAAATGGCTTTTCTAGAACTCCTAGTAGCTTGTAGGAAAGTGACCTTAATTTATGAGACACATAGCAAGGGGAGGCCTGTCTGGAGTTGTAAAACTAGATTCTGTCTTGCTTTGATTCAGGTTTAGTAGTTACTTAAAGAATGTAAGTGGCTAATATTTTAACAAAATACCTTATGTTTACAAAGTGATGTTCTTAATACACAGTTGGGGAATGGCCAGAGTAGTAGCTGTGGAGTCCAGGGGTGTGGTTGCCTGCTTTACTGAGCTCTGATTACATCCTTATCATGGCCTGTTCAAGGTTTGGAGTCCACTAGGTCTGGATATGAAATTGGGAGGAGCTTTTGTACTAGAACAAAAGGGAGTGGTGGAGGTGTTCCGCAGCTGACTGCAGTAAGATCATGCAAGAGCTGTTTACATAAGACACTTCATTAACTGCACTTAGGAGTTTGGATGTTCTTCAGGGCCGGATTAGACAGTTTATATTGGGCTATGATTATTCAGCTCTGTGTATAAGAACTGAACTGGCTGTTGTGGCACCATAGGAGGAGACATCGCTGGCTGATCGTCCACGCCAATCTGATGTTTTCACATTACTCATTCAAGGGTAGTCTGTATTTCTTCTAATGTTTAAGTCTTACACAAAATAGCTGGGATTTCCTGCTCTGAGGAGCAAATATGGTGACTCAGCACTCAGGTCTAGTAAATATTTTGAAAGTTTTCTCTCCTGCACTCCTCCCCACCTCATCCACTCTTTAAAAATGCTTTGCCCTAGCTGAATGGACTAACTGCTCATACATTAAATTACTGCTTACATTCTAAAATGGTCAGATTACTGGTGCAAATTGGAAACCCTGTTCCTGACACCTATTCCAGTGACGTTGTTTTTAAGGGACATTCTGAAACACATTTGTTCAGGCATTTACCAACATTAAAATAGTTTATGATGAGCAGGCAGTGTCTTCTGGAATGTAAATATCTGTCTGTTTTAAGAATCTCTCATCCTAACACTGAGAAATTACCCCCCAAAAGCAATTTCTTTTTTTGTTCAAGAAAAAGTAATTGCTTATTGTGAGGCAGAAGAGTCAGCTTACTGAACACCACTGTTCCCTGAGCCAGGCATACTCCTGTTGACCCAGTCATTGATGCTGGTACACAAATGGAGGGGTAAGCAAAATCCTACCTTGTTGGCTTCTGCTCCACTAGGAACACAGGGGAAGAAATATCAATGTTTGCTAAATGGAAAAGGAGCATCTCGTTAGGGAAATATATGTTGCCTTTTAGTGTCTCAGAGGATGTTGGAAACAGTGGAGAGGAACAAATTAAAAGGCACAGCTATCGTTTTATTAATTCAAAGAGATACTTTCAAACTTGTGAGAGGGAAGAGAACATTAATACGAAAAGCAAGTTTATTGGCCATTCCTTTATGTATTCCCTCTTGCTGCCAGTTCAGAAGGCTTCCTTTTGAATTAGTTCTCCCTCTTAGTTTAACTTCTCCTGAGGGATGCTTCAGAGACATTTTAATGCTCAATTTATGACATCTTAGGCCTTTCCATGGTGTCAAAAAAACAACATATCACAAGGACAGTCTGTTACTGCTTTTCTATGGCCTTCAGGAAAGGATGGAAGGGAAAAATAAAGGAATCCCCTGCTTTAAACCTTGATCTTTGGAAAACAACTTGGCCCCCACTCTTCAGTTGGGTCCGTGTTAACAGACCTCTTGTGGTTTAAGCAGGATCCCATTAAAGTCACAGGGGGTAGGAGGGGAGGGGAGGGGGCTTGTCTACACTTAAAAGAGTTTGCCAATACAGCTATGCCAATAGAACTATACTAGCAAACCCCCCCCCCAATAGAAATGCAGCTTATAGCAGCAGAGATTTTTTGCCAGTATAGGTTATACCAGTGCACTGATCAGAATAAGCTCTACTGGTAAAATGAGGGCTTTTGGGTGGGGGTGGAATAGTCAATTTAACTGTCTACACTAGGGCTTTTGCTATCACAACTGTGTCAGTTAAGGGGATGATTTCCCCTCCCCCGCACTTTGAACTGACACAGCATTGTTAGCAAAACTTAAATATAGCCCAAGCCTGGGTCTCTACACTGTGCAGGGATCAGCTTGTGCTGGTCTCAGTGCATAATCGGGGCCTTCAGGAAGGATATTATGAAAACTGGGAGGTGAAAGTGTCAGTCCAAAAGAGTACCAGAATATAGTCTTAACTCTCATTGTGATGTATTAAAGGTCTTCTTTCAAGCAGCTGTGTCCTGGGATAAAATTCAAGAGCCTTGTTTGGTAAAACTGCTTGAATTTGAAGGTAGTTGCTGAGCACCCAAATTGCTGTACTTAGGCAAAATCAACCTAGCATCAGTTGCATCTGTGTTCATTAAAAGGAAGCAGAAAACCACGAGTATTTCCAGCATTTGTGTTCTCTCAGGCTTTTCCCTAGAGCAGGGGTGGGCAAACTTTTTGGCTTGAGGGCCATATCTGGATATGGAAATGGTATGACGGGCCATGAATGCTCACAAAATTGGGGGTTGGGGTACGGGAGGTGGTGAGGGCTCCAGCTGGTGGTGCAGGCTCTGGGGTAGGGCTGGAGATGAGGGGTTGGGGGTGCAGGAGGGTGCTCTGGGCTGGGACCGAGTGGTTCAGAGGGCAGGAGGGGGATCAGGGTTAGGGCACAGGAGCAGGTTAGGGGTGCAGGCTCTGGGCAGCGCTTCCCTCAAGCAGCTCCCGGAAGCAGCAGCATGTCCCCCTCCAGCTCCTATGCAGAGGGGCAGCCAGGCAGCTCTACGTGCCGCCCCGTCCACAGGCGCTGCCCCTGCAGCTCCCATTGGCCACGGTTCCAGGCCAGTGGGAGCTGCAGCGGTGGCACTTGGGGCAGGGGCAGCATGCAGAGCCCCCTGGCTGCCCCTACATGTAGGAGCTGAGAGGTGGACATGCTGCTGCTTCTGCGAGCCACGTGGCGCCACAGCACGTGCAGAGTGGGGCAAGCCCCTGACCCTGCTCCTCGGCTGGAGCACCGGAGTAGGGCAAGCCCTGGACCCTGCTCCCTGGTGGGAGCTCAAGGGCCAGATTAAAATGTCTGAAGGGCTGGATGCGGCCCCCGGGCCGTAGTTTGCCCACTCCTGCCCTAGAGCTATAAGTAAGGTAGCTATTATGGCTTCCTTACACTCATAATCAGTTTTTAGTAACCAGTGTTTACTTCCCAAGATAACCTGTGACTCTTCTTTCTTTTTCTTTAACCTGTGTTAATGAAATAAAGCTTATCTGTCTTAGGCCAGGTCTACACTGCAAACATACATTGGTATAACTACTTCATTCGGGAGTGTGAAAAATCCACACCTCTGAACGTGACGCAGTTATACCAGCCTAACCCCTGTTGTAGACAGTGCTGTGTCGACAGAAGGGCTTCTCATGTCAGCACAGCTACTGCCTCTCGCGGAGGTGAGTTAACTACGCTGATTAGACAAGCTCTCCCGTCGCCATAGTGACATTTTCACTGAAGTACTACAGCGGTACAGCTGCGCGACTGTTGTGGTTTCAGTGTAGACCTGCCCTTAAATACAAGTTTAAACAAATGTGTGTATAAAATTTCTCAAAGGTCTCATCTTCACTGCAGAGTTAACTCTAGTTGTAACTCAAGTATTACTCCTAACTAGAGTCTTGTCCACATACAAACCCTTAACTTGAGGTGGTGCAGCTTTCAAATTTCAAGTTGACTGGCCAGTCAGGAGGGTATAGGCCACATCTCAAGTTATCACAACATGTCAGCTGCTAAAACAATCACTCTGTGCAACTTGAGTGTTAATTTGCAGTGTGACTGTCCTCGCTTGAATTAGACTAACTCAGGATAAGTTAACTCTGTGGTGAAAACCGCATATATAGTCTTGTGAAAATTAATGAATAATATTTTAATAAAACATTCTAACAATCTAGTTCGGATTGGAGTAGATCATTAGACACTATTAACTTGTGGTTCTCAGGGAACAGAAAACTAAAGTGAAATAATGGAGAGAAACCACTATAAAATTCTCTGGAATATTTATTGTAGTGATAGATTAGAAACTGACCATTGTTACTGTTGTATTAAAGGCGCAGTCAACTGAAATCACGATTTTAAGTACTATTAGTATGTTACTAATAACCCATTAGAAATCTCCAAGTGACATTTTTCACTCAGCTGTCCCCAGTGTTACAATTTGTTTTTTTTGTGGCACTTCTCAGTTATATGGAGTTTCACAGCCCATCCTTGTATTTGTTGTACATGTGCACTGGTGCACATGAACCACACTGGAAGGTCACACACTAGCTCCCACTCCAAAGGAACAACAGGTGACAATACCAGCTGTTCAAATCTGTTCGATGTCTGAATTTGAGCATCTGTAGACTATTAAATTATAATTTGCACCACTTTTCACTTGACTCTACTTTGCACCAGTCAGCATTTCTTATGCAAACATCTTTCAATGTCCCCCACAAGATACTGGTTTCCTCCCTCGTTTGTTGGTTCCCAGTCTTCCCACACATGATGCCTCTTCCAGGGATACACAAATCGTAGATGTGCATAGGATGCTATTATGGGCCAAACCTAAAAAGAACAACATCTGAAAAATTAGTAGCATAGAAGGCTTTAAGTAAAAGGGAGTAACTTTTTTAGCATACATTTCTGTAGGCTGTTTCATGATTGCACACTCATGATGTGAATAACTTACAATTTAAAAATATAAGGTCTGTGATCCGGAAGTAATTTTTGTTTATAGCGAAGGGTATCCTTTGTCATCAAGGACAGCTAAGAGGTGCCCTCTTCCTTGCAGTGTCCCCCACTTGAAATCAGATAGCCAGGGAAGGCCTCTTATTCAAATGTGCTATTAAGAGAAGGTTGCAATGATTTTTAACTCCATCTTGAATAATAAAATTGGTCTGACCATGAGTTTTAATATTATTTACCCACAGCTGATTTCAACTTTTACTTTTTATTTAAAAAGCTTAATTGTGAGCTGTAAAAACTCTCAGTTAAGCCTGTTAAATAAACCCTGGAAAGGTTGAAACTGCCTGTCTGCTGATTCCAGGGGAGGGGAGGAGGGAGCTAAAGGAAGAAAGTTTTTAGAAATAAAAAACCTTTCACTCTTCCCCTGCAACTTTTCTTCTTGCTCTTTCTTCCACCTTCCTCCTTTCCTCTTGCATCACTTGGACCATAACTGCACTATGGGGACTATAATGGCATAATTGCAGCACCATAGCTATGCTGGCATAATCCCATAATGTAGACGCAGCCTACAATGACATAAGGGTTTTTTTCATTGCTGTAGGAACACCACCTCCCTGAATGATGGTAGCTAAATTGACAGAAACATTCTTCCGTTGACCTAGCTGCATCTACTCTGGGATTTAGGATGGCACAGCTACAGTGCTCAGGGGAGTGAAAAGACTACTCTTGGATCTTCAGCTCCCAATAAGATCTCAAGGTGGTTTCCCCCTGCCAATAAGGTCCATAGAGAGATAGAAATCCCAAAGTCTTTTGCAGTTAAAAAAAAAAAATACAAATTGTTCAGTGCCTAGACCCCACTTAGGAGTGGAGCCACCTGGGGCAAAGCCTTGTGCAGAGCTTGTGAATAAGCATGCTTTAAAAACTAATGACGGGAGGCTGAAGAGAGGTGGAACAGTTCTTTGAAGCCTTAATGCAGGGGTGGGCAAACTTTTGGGCCACATCTGGGTATGGAAATTGTGTGGCGGGCCATGAATGCTCATGAAATTGGAGGTTGGGGTGCAGGAGGGGATGAGGGCTCCAGCTGGGGGTGTGGGCTCTGGGGTAGAGCCAAAAATGAAGAATTCAGGGTACGGGAAGAGGTTCCAAGCTAGGTCAGGGGGTATGGAGCGGGGAGGGAGGTCTGACTGGGGGTGTGGGCTCTGGGATGGGGCTGGGGATGAGGGGTTGGGGGTGCAGGAAGGTGCTCTGGGCTGGGACCAAGGGGTTTGGAGGGCGGGAGGGGGATCAGGGCTGGGGCAGAGGGTTGGGGTACAGGAGGGGGCAGCGTTTCCCTTAAGCAGCTCCCAGAAGCAGCGGCATGTCCCCCTCCAGCTCCTACTCAGAGGGGCAGCTAGGCAGCTCTGCGTGCCGCCCTGTCCACAGGCACCGCCTCTGCAGCTCCCATTGGCTGCAGTTCCAGGCCAATAGGAAGTGCAGGGGTGGTGGTTGGGGCAGGGACAGTGTGCGGAGCCCCCTGGCTGCCCCTACACGTAGGAGCCGTGGGGTAGACATGCCGCTGCTTCCAGGAGCTGCGCGGCGCTACGGCATGTGCAGAGCCGGGCAAGCCCCCGATCCTGCTCCCCAGCTGGAGCTCGAGGGCCAGATGTGGCCCCCATGCTGTAGTTTACCCACCTCTGTCTTAATAGGACTGAATATCATGGTTCTTGTTGGTTTGTAGCAGCAAGCCAAGGATCCTGGGTATCTTACAAAATGACTTCCTGATGGAGACAAGGGTAAGCTGCCTATAATGAAGTTGTGCCTGGGAGGGACAGAATTGGAACAAGAGTGGGTGCGTACATGTGCGCATGTGCCTTGGCTCTAATTCTGTCTCTCCCAGGCATATATATGGTTGTTTTGTTTTTGGGGGTGGGAGAATATAGAGGAAAGTAATGATAAAAAATTGGAAAGATCCATGCCTCAGAGAAAATACAAGTAAAATACATAGAATCATAGAAGATTAGGGTTGGAAGAGACCTCAGGAGGTCATTTCTGCTTCATTTGGTCCTTTCCCCCTCCATGCACTAGGGCGGCAACTTGACCAATACATTTTTCTGTCATTTGGAGTTGGTCCTCCCTTGACAAAATAACCCACTAGCCTCCTGGTTTAGCATCCAGCCCTCTTGTTTCAGGAAGCTGAGAGCTGCTTTCTAGAGAACTAATATTAATGGGTTGGAACAGGCAGTTATTTTCAACTTCATACTTCAGATTTTTCACTGTTCAGGTGTCCCCTTCAGCTATCAAGAAAGCAGTTCATTTGACACAGCTGTTCATTTCAAGTACCTTCTGTCCCCCAACTCTTCCAAAATAAACAGGGGAGTAATGCTTTACACGTTTTGTCGTCTTGTACTCCAAAGGCCAGCAGCAGCATGGATTAGCATGTAGTGATTTCTAGGAGCTGTTCAGATTCCTCTGTGCTCAGGCTGATTGACAGGGACATGTGGCTGGAGTACAGCTGGAAGTATATAACTGGCAAATTTTGGTTGGGTAAATATAGCAGGCATGGGATGTCAGAGCAGGAGACAGATTGTTCTGGGAAAGGAAGCGTTGTCTATCTTTTATCCGAATAACAATTTCCTACATTTCTGGGACTTCTCTTTCTTTCAGTATAGAGGAGGAGTTGTCGGGGGCTGGCACACTTGTCACATTCTATCTATGTCACTGTTTGTTTATGTGATTGGTGTAGTGAAAACAATAATAGCTGTTTCATTGTGGTAGGAATACTCTAAGATGCAGAAAACTGGCATTGATCAATTACATATGGTTTAATTAGCATTGACGTTTATTTCACTGTGGTTTGAGCCTCTTTTCTTGGAGAACAGTTAGGGGTGGGTTCAGGGGGAAAGTGTTGGTAATATTGTTGCAAAGCTGACCTAAGAAATGCCAGGTGGAGAGCTACTAGGATGAAATTGGAATAAGTGTGTTAGAGAGTTGATTGGGGTGGGAGGAAATTGGGAGTGAGAAGAAAAGACTCGTTCTGTGTCCAGTGTATCCTTGAGATCCTTGGATTAAAACATCACCAGAATGAATTGGTGTGACTGCATCGTTCTGTCTTGAATAGAGGGAGTTAGTATGAGTGTTAATTCAAGTTGACGAGTTCATAAGAGTGAGAGCTGGGAATGATTGTTTTGAGTCTCACTATTTGTCATGTTTCTTAAAGCTCCATCTTCTGGAATCATGAGAATAGATAAGAATCTCAACTTAATTTTGTTTTTAAAATGAAGTGTCTAGCCCTTTTGGTTGAAAATATGACCCAAATGCATCCTAAAGATTAAATCCGAAGGTAAATAAAATAAAAAGAATCTCCAACCTTTGAAAAAATCTCATGCTTAACGAATCTCAAGATTTTGGGGGCTGGCAGTATTGTCACCTGACCTGCTACTGCTCTTTTCCTGAAACTTGTAAATGTTATTAAGTAAACTGTGGGATAAAGGAGTTTACCTTCTGGGAATTTGCTGAAGTGGGGAGGTGTTTGGTAAGATTACATTGTCCTTGACTTTGATTTCAGTGTATCCACAAGCTAATACTTGAATTACGAAACAGAATTTTTTTATTTTAAAGTAGGCCAGGTCTGTGCTAAAGAGTTTGCTGGTGTAGCTATACTGGGAAAAGCTTATGCTAGCAAAAAGTGCTTTTTCTAGTATACCTTATACCTGTTTCCCAAATGAAATAAACTATATAGGCAAAAACAAAGGGACACTATTAAGGGCCCAAAAGCAAGCTATTCCGCTGGATAGGAAAGATAGAAAATGTGGCAACAGACCACCTTGGCTTAACCACGAGATCTTACATGTCCTAAAAAATAAAAAGGAGTCATATAAAAAATGGAAACTAGGACAGATTACAAAGGATGAATATAGGCAAACAACACAGGAATGCAGGGGCAAGATTAGAAAGGCAAAGGCACAAAATGAGCTGAAACTAGCTACGGGAATAAAGGGAAACAAGACTTTTTATCAATACATTAGGAGGAAGACCAAGGACAGGGTAGGTCCACTGCTTGGTGAGGAGGGAGAATCAATAACAGGAAACTTGGAAATGGCAGAGATGCTTAATGACTTCTTTGTTTCTGTCTTCACCGAGAAGTCTGAAGGAATGCCTAACATAGTGAATGCTAATGGGAAGGGGGTAGGTTTAGAAGATAAAATAAAAAAAGAACAAATTAAAAATCACTTAGAAAAGTTAGATGCCTGCAAGTCACCAGGGCCTGATAAAATGCATCCTAGAATACTCAAGGAGCTAATAGAGAAGGTATCTGAGCCTCTAGCTATTATCTTTGGAAAATCATGGGAGACGGGAGAGATTCCAGAAGACTGGAAAAGGGCAAATACAGTGCCCATCTATAAAAAGGGAAATAAAAACAACCCAGGAAACTACAGACCAGTTAGTTTAACTTCTGTGCCAGGGAAGATAATGAAGCAAGTAATTAAGGAAATCCTCTGCAAACACTTAGAAGGTGGTAAGGTGATAGGGAATAGCCAGCATGGATTTGTGAAGAACAAATCATGTCAAACCAATCTGATAGCTTTCTTTGATAGGATAACGAGTATTGTGGATAAGGGAGAAGCTGTGGATGTGGTATACCTAGACTTTAGTAAGGCATTTGATACGGTCTCGCACAATATTCTTATCGATAAACTAGGCAAATACAATTTAGATGGGGCTACTATAAGGAGGGTGCATAACTGGCTGGATAACCGTACTCAGAGTAGTTATTAATGGTTCCCAATCCTGCTGGAAAGGTATAACAAGTGGGGTTCCGCAGGGGTCTGTTTTGGGACCGGCTCTGTTCAATATCTTCATTAACGACTTAGATATTGGCATAGAAAGTACACTTATTAAATTTGCAGATGATACCAAACTGGGAGGGATTGCAACTGCTTTGGAGGACAGGGTCATAATTCAAAATGATCTGGACAAATTGGAGAAATGGTCTGAGGTAAACAGGATGAAGTTTAACAAAGACAAATGCAAAGTGCTCCACTTAGGAGGGAAAAATCAGTTTCACACATACAGAATGGGAAGAGATGTCTAGGAAGGAGTATGGCAGAAAGAGATCTAGGGGTTATAGTGGACCACAAGCTAAATATGAGTCAACAGTGTGATGCTGTTGCAAAAAAAGCAAACATGATTCTGGGATGCATTAACAGGTGTGTTGTGAGCAAGACACGAGAAGTCATTCTTCCACTCTACTCTGGGCTGGTTAGGCCCCAACTGGAGTCTTGTGTCCAGTTCTGGACACCGCATTTCAAGAAAGATGTGGAGCAATTGGAAAGGGTCCAGAGAAGAGCAACAAGAATGATTAAAGGTCTTGAGAACATGACTTATGAAGGAAGGCTGAAAGAACTGGGTTTGTTTAGTTTGGAAAAGAGAAGACCGAGAGGGGACATGATAGCAGTTTTCAGATCTAAAAGGGTGTCATAAGGAGGAGGGAGAAAACTTGTTCACCTTAGCCTCTAAGGATAGAACAAGAAGCAATGGGCTTAAACTGCAGCAAGGGAAGTTTAGTTGGACATTAGGAAAAAGTTCCTAACTGTCGGGGGTTAAACACTGGAATAAATTGCCTAGGGAGGTTGTGGAATCTCCATCTCTGGAGATATTTAAGAGTAGGTTAGATAAATGTCTATCAGGGATGGTCTAGACAGCATTTGGTCCTGCCATGCGGGCAGGGGACTGGACTTGACCTCTCGAGGTCCCTTCCAGTTCTAGCATCTATGAATCTATGAAAAACACTTATGCTGGTATAACTGCATCTACTTTAGGAATTCTTTTGGCATAGAAATGTCACTTAAAAAAAAAAAACAAAAACCAAACACCTCGGACACACATTACTATACCAGTAAAAGTTTCTAATGTAGACCTGGCCCTTAGATAGCAAGCAGCAACTAGCAGTAAAAGTAATATTCTTGGAGGTAGGACTGAAACAGTATTGTCAACTGCAAAAGTTCAAAAATCATGCATCAGATTAATAAAAACAAAAAAGAAAGAAAAAATGTCGACTTGGTCTCTTTGATTTTTGAACTCCCCCTGCTCATCCCCAGTGTGTGTAATGTTGCCAATTCTACCGGTTTATTGAATAAGGTGATTTTGGCCCCCGCAGCAAGAGCTCTTAATGGAGCAGAACTTCCCGCTTCTCCCTAGATTTCAAAATTCCAATTAATTCTGTCCCCTGACCCTCACATCTGTCCCTCCCCAGCCCAGCAATTATGCAGCCCCCATATCAGTTCTGCTCCCACATCAATACCCCCAGAGCCTCACTTTTGCTCCTCAGAAAGCTCTTGGAGTTCTTTAACACCTCCCTCTCCCCAGGCCTGTTCTGAAGAGGCTGTCTGGGTCACTGCATTCACTAGTTACTGAGCCCAGTAAGATCTGCTGAGCAATCGTGGTTGGTACGGAGCCCTGGATTGGGTCTGAGTGGAAGAATTGTGGGATTCCATGCCAGTACCAGTGAAGCAAGAGGCTGAACACAGCTGCATAGTTCAGAGTTCAAATCCAAAAATTTAGAAGTAAAACTTGCATGGCTAACTGGACGAATTGTACTAGTTTGGTAGGACGTGCAATGCATCCTTTAGTAGTCTTTGCCACAGTTCAGGGCTAGCTGCACCTCTGTCCTCTCTTCTGAGTGTACCCCTGACAGGTATTAGGCCTCTTGCTTCACCATTCCTGGTGTGGAATCCCACAGTTCTTCCACTCTTACACCAGGTCCAGGGCTCTATACCTTGTGTACCAACCATGATTGGTCAACAGATCTTGCTGAGCTCAGTCATCTATAAGGCTTCCCTTTGGAAGCTGTGACCAGTAGTGAATGCAGTGACCCAGACAGCTTCTTCAGAACAAAATGTTGTTGAACCCCGATAGTAGGAACAATGTGTACTGGGAGAAGGGATTTTAATGCAATAAAAAGTCTACACACACATCATGCTTACCTAAAAGCTTAGGTAGGCCTAGCTTATCCTAGATGCCCCAGCTTCTGGGGAATGGGATTCAGATGCTCCCCAGAAGTCTCTACCTTACTCCCTCCTGTTCTTCAGGGGCTGTCTTTTTAAGCACCCTGAAGTTTTGATCCAAGGTTTTCCTGCTTAGTTTCTCTCTCTCCCCCCCCCCCTAAGTTGTGTGTCAGATGGTTGAACTCAGCTTGGATAGAGGTGAAACTTCACAGTGAATGCCACCTGCTTTGTTCTTTAGGTATCAGAAAATTGGACTATCAGAAGCTGCTGACTGCTTTCTTGCATGTGTGCAGTCAGAGCCTCCTGGAATTAACCCCTTTGGAATCATATAACAAACACAGGAGCAAACAGAATAGATAATGTTCATAAAATATTATAGGCAGGTCCCACGTCCTTCAGTCTTGTATAAAAGGACAGTGCTCCTTTTCCTATGGTAATATATTTCCTTTAGTACACAATAGGACTTGGCCATTTTTAAAAACAAAAAACTGATACAGTAAAAGCTTTGTTATCCAACATGTTGGGGGAATCGGGGGTGCCGGTTAGTCAAAAATTCTGGTTAACTAAGAGTTACACTTACTACTGGAATACCAATTTTCAAAGAATTGGAATACAATAAAATGAATAAAGTATAAAATAGTATACAGGTACTCACCAATCCAGTAATAGTGCTGCACTGCAGAGTGGTTGGTTTCTTGAAGCACTTAGGTGTATACAGGTAAAGTTTTCTATACAGTAGGTTATCTTATGACACTACATATCACTATGGGCAGTGCATGGTGTACACCCAGATCACTAAAAATACACTTAACACTAAAACTATACTGAACATAATTTAATCTTTTTTTAAGTCATAGATTCATAGATTATAGGACTGGAAGGGACCTCGAGAGGTCATCGAGTCCAGTCCCCTGCCCTCATGGCAGGACCAAATACTGCCTAGACCATCCCTAATAGACATTTATCTAACCTACTCTTAAATATCTCCAGAGACGGAGATTCCACAACCTTCCTAGGCAATTTGTTCAGAAGGCACTGCAAGACTCTGAAGTCATCATTATTAACATCAATTATCCTTGTAGATGTAGAAGGAGTAGGAGATTGGGCTGAATCTATAAGATCCTATAACACACCCTGGAAGCTGCTTTTTTGAATAAATCCCTGATATCAGCTTGCTTACTTGTCTTCTGCCTCTTTTGCATAAAAGTAGAGTGCAGAATGTGCAATTGCATAACCTCCTGAGCAGTATACTAGTCCTGTTTACTAGACTGAAGATTTGATTGGGAGATATCAGAAATGCTGGTTAATAAAGCTTTCCGGTTGATAAAGTGCCGGATAATACAGCTTTTACTGTAGTAAGTTTCTTGTTGTATCTTTGTTACAACACCCTGTGATGTGGAAAAGTATTTACTGTTAAGTTTTGAAAAAATGCTAGAAGGAGCTAAGCAAAAGGGGATTAATTGATATTTGTACAGGCCATTGAAAATATAAAGCATTGTATACAGTAAACACTGACACTGCACCCCCTATGCATCATAATGGTATGATTATGACATAATTATGATGCATTTTATATAAGACGTCATGTGAGGTGTCATTGGCAAAGTTATTTGCTGAATATGATTATCCTATGTGTGCATGTATCTCTTTTGTATCTGTAGTTATGAATATTGACTATGTATCTATTTCAAATGAGCTTACTCTGGGTAACACCCACAACTAGCCTTTCAGGTGGTACAGTGAAGAAGCTAGATAGTGCTAATGGCTCATCAACAAAGACAATGGACCATGGAAGTGCTTAGCCTTCCTGTGAATATTTCAACCAGCCTATGAGTAATGGCTGGTATGACTCAGCAAGGAATGCAAGGGCATGTGACCAGACCACGTGACACTGAACTCCATTTTTGTACCTGTATTTTCCCATAAACTGCGCTGGGAACTTAGCTTGAAACAAAGAGTTCCTGCAATATGGAGAGACTACTCTGAGACTAAGGTGCGCAGTGACATCATCATATGTCTTTGTTCCCCCACAACACCTGAAAGAAGCTCTGAAAGACAAAGGACTTGGAACAGGGAAGGGGAACCCAGGCTGCACAGCAATTTCAGTCTGTACCTTTAGAATCTTCAAGTCTGCTTGTATCATCAGTCAGGGTGAGAAATAGATAGGATTTGAATTAGCAATCTAGTATATTAGGCTTAGTTTGCAGTTTTGTTTATTTGCTAGGTAATCTGTTTTGATCTGTTTGCTATTAATTATAATCACTTAAAATCTATCTTTCTGTAGCTAACAAACTTGTTTTGTTTCATCTTAACCAGTGTGTCTTTAAGTGAAGTGTGTGTTAGCCAAGCTGAGATTTTCCCACATCAAGGGAAAAGCGAACTATATTAATGAGTTTGCATTGTACAGATCCCTGTGCAGTGCAACATAGTATAATACTGGGTTTATACTACAGCAAGGGTGCAAGGCTAGGAAGCTGGAAAATTGGCTGTTGTCTCTTGCTTGTCCTTGAGTGCCTTAGGTAAAGCACTCGGGTAGCTCAGTTGGGTGTGTGGCACCATAGCTGTTGAGTTGGGTGATAACAGGGCCTGGAGAGGCTGGCTGAATCACCAGCAGCAGTGTAAGAGGGACCAACCCAACTGAATTGTTAGACAGCACAGCAGTTCCAATGGCTCACAGACTGCATCCTGGGGGTGACACCCATCACAAACACTACCATTGTTTACCAGAATTGGGCAGCACAAGAGCAACAAGTAACTTGTATATTACCAAGTGTAAACTTCTCATCAATACTAGTGAGCTCTGAACTTGCAGAATCATCAGAGGAAAGACCAAGCAGCCAATCTAATTAGGCAGTTATCTTTGCTCTACTAACAAACAAGATGAGTGGATGTGTTAAAGGGATAGAAAATATGGGAGATATGACATCATATAAAAGGATAGACTATTCTTACATGCAGTGCTATGTATGCAATGTTGTAGCCGTGTTGGTCCCAGGGTATTAGAGGGACAAGGTGAGGAAGGTAACATCTTTAATTGAACCAACTTCTGTTAGTGAAAGAGGTAAGCTTTCAAGCTGAAGAAGAGCCCTATGTAAACTCAAAAGCTTGTCTCTCTCACCAACAGGAGTTGGTCTAGTAAAAAATATTACCTCACCCACCTTGTAGCATAGTACTCCATATAGAGAGATCTGAAAGAGGAAAACTAAACTGAACAGGGAATAGAAAACCCAGGGGGCAGCAACAGTGCGTATGGATGGATTGTTTCTCCTATATGACATTGAAAAGAATAG